>NC_029775.3:74098692-74102426 GCF_000817695.3 Arachis duranensis
CTATTGCAGGGTTCTCAGGATCATAAGCTTCTTCAGAAGCTGCCTCTTTAGTACTGTTGGATGCATTTTGCCATCTATTCAGACTTTGAGAGATCATGTTGACTTGCTGAGTCAACACTTTGTTCTAAGCCAATATGGCATTCAGAGCATCAATTTCAAGAACTCCCTTCCTCTGAGGCGTCCCATTATTCACGGAATTCCTCTCAGAAGTGTACATGAATTGGTTATTTGCAACCATATCAATAAGTTCTTGAGCTTCTGCAGTCGTTTTCTTTAAGTGAATGGATCCACCTGCAGAATGGTCCAATAATCCCAGGAGTCCAGGCTATCTTTAGGTTGTGAATCCAATCATGTTCTAGCTCTGTCTCTTACAGCAAAAGGGACAAGCATGAGCCTGAAGACTTCATGATCTACTCCATTCGTCTTTACAGTCTCATAGATCTGCAAGAACTCAGTTAAAAACTGATAAGAATCTTTAGATGGAAGTCCATGAAACTTGCAGTTCTGTTGCATCAAAGCAACTAATTGAGGTTTCAGCTCAAAATTGTTTGCTCCAATGGCAGGAATTGAGATGCTTCTTCCATCAAACTTGGACGTTGGTTTAGTGAAATCACCAAGCATCCTTCTTGCATTATTGTTGTTGGGTTTGGCTGCCATCTCCTTCTCTTGTTCAAAAATTTCAGAAAGGTTGCCTCTGGATTGTTGTAATTTAGCTTCTCTTGGTTTCCTCTTCAGAGTCCTTTCAGGTTCAGGATCAGCTTCAACAAGAGTGCCTTTTTCCTTATTCCTGCTCATATGAAAGAGAAGAGAAAAAGAAAAGGAAGAGGAATCCTCTATATCTGGACAAAGAGGATCCTTATTATTAGTAAAAGAAGAAAGGAATAAGAGTGGAGAATCCAATCACAAGGGTGTGGATAGAGGCAATGATTGGAGATGAAGAGAGGTGAAGAGAAGTGTTTGTAAATAAATAAATATATAGAAGAAGAGAAGAGAGGGATAATTCGAAAATAATTTTGAAAAAGTAGTTAATGATTTTCGAAAATAAAAGATAAGATATAATTAAAATTAAAATTTAAAACAATTAAAAAGAATTTTTGAAAAAGAGATGAGATATTTTCGAGAATTAAAGAGGGAAAAGTAGTTAGGTGGTTTTGAAAAAGATAGGAAACAAACAAAAAGTCAAATAGTTAGTTGATAAAGATATTAAAATTAAATTTGAAAAGATAAGAAGATAAGAAGTTAGATAAGATATTTTTAAATCAAATTTTTGAAAAAGATATGATGAAAAGATAAGATAACAAGATTTGATAAAAAGATAATAAGAAGATATGATAAAAAGATATGGTTGAAAAAGATTTCATTTTTAAAATTAAAATTAATTGCTTAACTAACAAGAAACTAAAGATAAGATTCTAGAATTTAAAGATTGAACATTTCTTAACAAGAAAGTAACAAACTTCAAATTTTTGAATCAGTCACATTAATTGTTAGCATAATTTCGAAAATTTGAAATAAAATTAAGAAAAAGATTTTGAAAATAATTTTAAAATTTTCGAAATTAATAAGATAAAAATGAAAAAGATTTGATTTTTGAAAAAAATTTGAAAAGATTGGATTTTTAAAATTGAAAATTTGACTTGACTTATGAGAAACAACTAATTTTAAAAATTTTTGACTAAGTCAACTCAAATTTTCGAAAATTAGGAGAGAAATAAGGAAAAGATATTTTTTTGATTTTTGAAATTTTAACGAGGAGAGAGAAAAACACAAACATGACCCAAAACATGAAAATTTTGGATCAAAACACATGATGCATGCAAGAACACTATCAATGTCAAGATGAACACCAAGAACACTTTGAAGATCATGATGAACATCAAGAACATATTTTTGAAAAATTTTTGATGCAAAGAAAACATGCAAGACACCAAACTTAGAAATCTTTAATGCATGGACTCTAACAAACAAAAAATGCGTATGAAAAACAAGAAAATACACAAAACAAGAAAACATCAAGATCAAACAAGAAGACTTACCAAGAACAACTTGAAGATCATGAAGAACACTATGAATGCATGAATTTTTGAAAAATGCATAATAATTTTAAAAACATGCAATTGACACCAAACTTAAAAGTTGACTCAAGACTCAAACAAGAAACACAAAATATTTTTGATTTTTTTCTAATTTTTTTGTATTTTATTTTATTTTTTTGAAAAACATATAGGAAAAAGAAAATAAGAAATTTAAAATCTTTAAGAAGAATTCTAGGAATCTTTCAATATTAGCCCAAAGCTCCAATCAAAGGGTTGGACATGGCTTAATAGCCAGTCAGCTTTAGGATGGAATTACATGCATTGTGGTGATTAGTTGAAGACCAATTCCAAAGGAGTTTGAATATGGCTTTGCAGCCAGCTAGGATTCAACATGCTTCATGAAACTCTGGAATCCATTCTTAAATGTTTTGAAGCCATAGAATGATTTATTTAAAAAAAATTTCGAAAATAAGAATAAAAATTTTTTTTGAAAGATTTTGAAAAGTTTTTGAAAAGGAAATTACCTAATCTGAGCAACAAGATGAACCGTCAGTTGTCCATACTCGAACAATCCCCGGCAACGGCGCCAAAAACTTGGTGGACGAAATTGTGATCATCAATAATGGCTCTTTGGTATGTGCATCTGTTAACTCAGCACTTTCTTTCCACAAGTTCGTTCAACTAACCAGCAAGTGTATTGGGTCGTCCAAGTAATAAACCTTACGTGAGTAAGGGTCGATCCCACAGAGATTGTTGGTATGAAGCAAGCTATGGTCATCTTGTAAATCTCAGTCAGGCGGATAATAATTGATTATGGAATTTTGAAAATCAAATAATAGTAAATAAACATAACATAAAGATAAAGTTACTCATGTAATCCAATGGTGGGAATTTCGGATAGGTGTATGGAGGTGCTGTGTTCCTTCTGAATCTCTGCTTCCGTACTTCTTCCTTCTAGTTTTTCATCATTCCTTTCTATGGCAAGCTGTATGTAGGTCATCACCGTTGTCAATGGCTACATCCCATCCTCTCGGTGAAAAAGGTCCAAATGCTCTGTCACAGCACGGCTAATCATCTGTCGGTTCTCAATCAGGTTGGAATAGAATCCCTTGATTCTTTTGCGTTTGTCACTAACGCCCAGCCTTCAGGAGTTTGAAGCTCGTCACAGTTATTCAATCCCGGAATCCTACTCGGAATACCACTGACAAGGTTAGACTTTCCGGATTCCCATGAATGCCGCCATCAATTCTAGCTTATACCACGAAGATTCTGATTAAGGAATCCAAGAGATATGCTCCCGGTCTAAGGTAGAACGGAAGTGGTTGTCAGTCACGCGCGTTCATAGGTGAGAATGATGATGAGTGTCACGGATCATCACATTCATCAAATTGAAGTGCAACGAATATCTTAGAACAAAAATAAATCGAATTGGATGGAAAATAGTAGTAATTGCATTAAAACTTGAGGTACAGCAGAGCTCCACACCCTTAATCTATGGTGTGTAGAAACTCCACCGTTGAAAATACATAAGTGAAAGGTCCAGGCATGGCCAAATGGCCAGCCCCCCAAAACGTGATCAATAGTCTCCTAAGATGAATAATAAAATAAAACTGAGACCAAAGATATCTAATACACTAGTAAAAAGTTCTATTTATACTAAACTAGCTACTAGGGTTTATAGAAGTAAGTAATTGATGT
>NC_029775.3:74102595-74110962 GCF_000817695.3 Arachis duranensis
GTTTCTGGCGTTTGACTCCAGAATGCAGCATGGAACTGGCGTTGAGCGCCAGTTTACGTCATCTAATCACAAATAAAGTATGGACTATTATATATTGCTGGAAAGCTCTGGATGTCTACTTTCCAACGCTGTTAAGAGCGCGCCATTTGGATTTTGGTAGCTCCTGAAACTCCATTTCGAGTGCAGGGAGGTCAGATTCCAACAGCATCAGCAGTCCTTTGTCAGCCTCCTATCAGAGTTTTGCTCAGGTCCCTCAATTTCAGCCAGAAAATACCTGAAATCACAGAAAAATACACAAACTTATAGTAAAGTCCAGAAATGTGAATTTAGCATAAAAACTAATGAAAACATCCCTAAAAGTAACTAGATCATACTAAAAACTACCTAAAAACAATGCCAAAAAGCGTATAAATTATCCGCTCATCAATGACCATAGCTTGCTTCATACCAACAATCTCCGTGGGATTGGCCCTTACTCACGTAAGGTATTACTTGGATGACCCAGTGCACTTGCTGGTTAGTTGTGCGGAGTTGTGACTAAGTGTGATTCACGTTTGAGAGCGCTACCAAGTTTTTTGGCACCATTGTTGATGATCACAATTTCGTGCACCAACGACCCAGTGCACTTGTTGGTCAGCTGCGCGGAGTTGTGAGAAAAGTGTGAACTCACGATTTTGTGTACCAAGTTTTTGGCACCGTTGCTGGAGATTGTTCGAGTTTGGACAACTAACGGTTCATCTTGTTGCTTAGATTAGGTAATTTTCTTTTAATTTTGTTCTTTAGAATTTTTAAGAATGAATTCTAGAGTTTTAGATGATGCTTTTATCATCACAGGAGCTAGTTGATTCCCATCAATTTGGCTGTTGTATGTAATGTCTTGTTGAATCTTAATTAACCATGTCTAATCCTTTTAGACTGAAGCTTTAGACTAATATTGCATGATTCCTGGAATTCTTATTAAAAATTTTGAGTTTCTTATTTTCTTGTTCAAAATAATTTAAAAAAAATATACAAAAAAATTATAAAATCATAAAATCAAAAATATTTTGTGCTTCTTGTTTGAGTCTAGAGTCAAATTTTAAGTTTGGTGTCAATTGCATGTTTTTATTCTTCTAGCATTTTTCGAAAACTCATGCATGTGTTCTTATTGATCTTCAAGTTGTTCTTGATGATTTTTTTGTCTGATGTTTAAATTCTCTTGTTTTGTGTCTTTTGTTGTTTCTCATGTGCATTCTCAAATTGTTAGTGTCTCTAGTGTGAAAATTTCTAAGTTTGGTGTCTTGCATGTCTTTCTTTTCTTAAAAATTTTCAAAAATATGTTCTTGATGTTCATCATGATCTTCAAAGTGTTCTTGGTGTTCATCTTGACATTCAAAGTGTTCTTGCATGCATTGTTCTTGATGTTCATCTTGACATTCAAAGTGTTCTTGCATGCATTGTTTATTTGATCTTAGTTTTTCATGATTAGTTTCATTTTGTTGTTTTTCTCTCTCATCATTAAAAAAATTCAAAAAAAATTCAAAAAAAATTCTTCAAAATTATGTCTTTTCAAGTCAATAATACAGAGAATTGAAGATTCAGAACATACAGTAGAGGAATCACAGAGAAAAAGCTGGGCGTTCAAAATACCTAGTGAAGAAGGAATTCTGGCGTTTAAACGCCAGCCAGGGTACCTGGCTGGGCGTTTAACGCCCAAGGAGGTAGACAAGTGGGCGTTAAACGCCAGAATGGATGCCATTCTGGGCGTTTAACGCCAGGATAGCACTAAGGAGGTAGTTTTGTTTTCAATTCAAATCTTTTTCAATTTTTCAAGTTTTAAAACTAATTTTTCAAAATCAAATCTTTTTCATTTTTTTATATTTTCGAAAATCCTTGCTAACAATTAATGTTGTGATTCAAAAATTTCAAGTTTGTAACTTTCTTATTAAGAAAGGTTCAATATTTGAATTTTAAAATCATATCTTTTAATTTCTTGTTAGTCAAGTCATCAATTTTAAAAATCAAATATTTTTCAACCATATCTTTTCTACCATATCCTTTCAATCATATCTTTTTAAAAAATCAAATTTTCTTCAATCATATCTTTTTAAAATCAAAATTTTTCAATAATATCTTTTTTAATTTGATTTCAAACTCTTTTTTTCTCTAACTTCTTATCTTTTTAAAATTATTTCCAAATCTTTTTCAACTAATCACTATCTCTTATCTTTTTCAAAATCACCTAACCACTTTTCCACTCCCAATTTTCGAAAATCACTAACCACTTTTTCAAAAATCTTTTTAATTTTCGAAAATTTCCTCTCTCATCTCTTTCTATTTAATCACTAACACTCCTCCTCTCTTAATAATTCGGACTCCCTCCCTCTCTATAAGTTCAAATTCTTCTCTCTACCTCATCCTTCTTTTTGTTTTCTTCCTCTGACACATCAAGGAATCTCTATACTGTGACATAGAGGATTTTATACCTTCTTTTCTTTCTTCTCTTTCATATGAGTATGAACAAAGATAAAGGCATTCTTTTTGAAGCTGATCTTAAACCTGAAAGGACTCTGAAGAGGAAGCTAAGAGAAGCTAAAGCGCAACTCTCTAGAGAGGACCTGACAGAAATTTTTGAAAAAGAAGAAGACATGGCAGCCAAAAATAACAACAATGCCAACAATGCAAGGAAGGTGCTTGGTGACTTTACTGCACCAACTTCCGACTTCTATGGGAGAAGCATCTCTATTCCTGCCCTTGGAGTAAACAACTTTGAGCTTAAGCCTCAATTAGTTTCTCTGATGCAACAGAATTGCAAGTTTCATGGACTTCCATTGGAAGATCCTCATTAGTTCTTGGCTGAATTTTTGCAAATCTGTGACACTGTTAAGACCAATGGAGTTGATCCCGAGGTCTACAGACTTATGCTTTTCTCTTTTGCTGTAAGAGACAGAGCTAGTATATGGTTGAACTCACAACCTAGAGACAGCCTGAACTCTTGGAAAAAGCTGGTCAATGCCTTCTTAGCTAAATTCTTTCCACCTCAAAAGATGAGTAGCTTAGAGTGGAAGTTCAAACCTTTAAACAGAAGGAAGGTGAATCCTTCTATGAAGCTTGGGAAAGATACAAGCACTTGATCAGAAGGTGTCCCTCTGACATGCTTTCAGAATGGAGCATCATAGGTATATTCTATGATGGTCTGTCTGAGTTATCCAAGATGTCATTGGACCATTCTGCAGGTGGATCTATTCATCTGAAGAAAACGCCTGCAGAAGCCCAGGAACTCATTGAAATGGTTGCAAATAACTAGTTCATGTACACTTCTGAAAGAAATTATGTGAGCAATGGGACAACTCAGAAGAAAGGAGTTCTTGAGATTAATACTCTGAATGCCATATTGGCTCAGAACAAAATATTGACTCAGCAAGTCAATATAATTTCTCAGAATCTGACTGGATTGCAAGCTCCATCTGGCAGTGCTAAAGAAGCCTCATCTGAAGGAGAAGCTTATGACCCTGAGAATCCTGCAATAGAAGATGTGAATTACATGGGAGAACCCTATGGAAACACCTACAATTCTTCATGGAGGAATCACCCAATATTCTCATGGAATGATCAACAGAAGCCTCAACAAGGCTTCAATAAGAATAATGGTGGGAGAAACAGGTTTGGCAATAGCAAACCTTTCCCATTATCTTCTCAGCAACAAACAGAAAACTCTGAGTAAAATCATTCTGGCTTAGCAACCATAGTCTCTTATCTATCTAAGACCACACTAAGTTTCATGAATAAAACAAGATCCTCCATTAAAAATTTAGAGGCACAAGTGGGTCAGCTGAGTAAAAAGGTTACTGAAACTCCTTCTAGCACTCTCCCAAGCAATACAGAAGAAAATCTCAAGAGAGAGTGCAAGGCCATAACCATGACCAACATGGCTGAACCTGGAGAGAGTAAGGAGGATGTGATTCCCAGTGAGAAAAACCTCATGGGATGTCCTCTGAATGGAAAGAAGTTCCCCTTTGAGGAACCATGGGAATCTGAGGCTCATACAAAGACCATAGAGATTCCATTGAACCTACTTCTGCCTTTCATGAGCTTTGATGAGTATTCTTCCTCTGAAGAGGATGAAGATATTACTAAAGAGCAAGTTGCTAAGTACCTTGGAGCAATCATGAAGCTGAATGCCAAATTATTTGGTAATGAGACTTGGGAGGATGAACCTCCATTGCTCATTAATAAACTAAACACCTTGGCTCAGCTGAAGATACCTCAAAAGAAACCGGATCTTGGAAGGTTCTTAATACCATGTACCATAGGCACCATGACCTTTGAGAAGGCTCTGTGTGACCTGGGGTCAGGCATAAACCTCATGCCACTCTCTGTAATGGAGAAACTGAGAATCCTTGAGGTACAAGCTGCAAGAATCTCACTAGAGATGGCAGACAAATCAAAGAAACATGCTTATGGACTTCTAGAGGATGTCTTAGTAAAGGTTGAAGGCCTTTACATCCCTGCTGACTTCATAATCCTGGACACTGGGAAGGATGAGGATGAATCCATCATCCTTGGCAGACCCTTCCTAGCAACAGCAAAAACTATGATTGATGTTGACAGAGGAGAGTTGGTCCTCCAAGTGAATGAGGACTACCTTGTGTTTAAGGCTCAAGGATC
Source organism: Arachis duranensis (assembly GCF_000817695.3). NCBI lineage: Eukaryota > Viridiplantae > Streptophyta > Magnoliopsida > Fabales > Fabaceae > Arachis > Arachis duranensis. The sequence goes on from NC_029775.3 coordinate 74,107,243, forward strand.
TCCTTCTGTACACATGGAGAAGAAGTATGAAAAGCTTCTCTCAATACAGAGTCAAACAGACTCCCCACATTCAAACTCTAAGTTTGGTGTTGGGAGGCCACAACCATGCTCTGAGAATCTGTGAGGCTCCATGAGAGCTCACTATCAAGATATTGACATTAAAGAAGCGCTTATTGGGAGGCACCCAATCTTTATTTATCTATATTAAATTTACATTTTCCATTGTCATTTTATGTTTTCTTTAGGTTGATGATCATGTGGAGTGACAAAAATAACTGCAAAAATCAAAGCAAATTCAAAAACAGCATTAAAAACAACACACCCTGGAGGAGGATCTTATTGGCGTTTAACGCCAGAAAAGGGCACCAAGTTGGCATTCAATGCCAGAAAGGGGAAGAAAAGCTGGCGTTTGATGCATGGAAATTTGTCTCTCAACAAATTTTCCTTCGGCAAGTATACCGAATTGTCGTCAAGTAAAACTCACAATAGAGTGAGGTCGAATCCCACAGAGATTAACGGATTAAGCAAACAATGATTAGTTGATTATCCTAGTTAGACAAATCATATTGGAGTGATAAGTAACAAGGAAATGTAAATGGCATAAAAGTAAAGAAAAGCTATAAAGTGCAGAAGAGTAAAATGGCAAGAAAAGTAAATGTAAGAACTAAAAATAAAATGAACATTGGGATCAAGAGATATTGCAATCCTCCGGATCAAGTTCATTCTCATCTCTCCCTCAATCAATGCATTCATTGATCTCCTTGGCAATCTTAAGTGATTGGATTCCAATTCCTTAGTAAACCAATCTCTCAAATCTTTATCAATAGCCAATTCCTTGGTCAATTGCTCATGAGAAGAGATGAAGTATGGTCACTGATTATACCACATGCATTCCCAAATCAAGTATTGGTAGGATTATAGTCACACATATCCATCCAAACCCAAATTGGTCCAGCATGAGAAAGCATTTCTAGCATGATCTCTTCATTACTCTTCCAAGGTTCCGAAGAGATCCAATTATAGAGAGTTTCTTTTCCAAGACAACTAGCCAATTGAATTAAGATTGAAAGCTTTCTAGTATGATCAAGAGAAAAGAAAGAAGAAGAAGAATGAAAACTATAATTGATCCATTGAATCACAATAGAGCTCTCTAACCCAATGAAAAGAGTTAGTTGATCATTGCTCTACCAAAATAGAAAAGAAGAAAGTGCAGGAAAGTAAAGATGAAGATTAAAACTAACATTGAAACTTCCATATTCATAAATTCATTGAAACTTCCATATTCATAAATTAAAAGTACAAAGAAAAAAAGAGAAGGAAAAGTGAGTGAGGGGAGGGAGTCCGAAGACCCCACTTCAATCCCCAATTTCCCAGCCTTCCGTCTAATCCCCCCTTTCAAAGTAAAAACTAAAGCCTTTATATAGGCTCTCCTAAATTACAAAATGAAATTAAAAGCAAATTACAATTAAATGAAAATTCCTATTCTAGATGCTTCTTGTGGCCTTCATTGGTTGACACTTGTGGGCTTGCTTCCTTGAGGTTGGGTGGTCCAAGAGAAGTGAATCAAATTGAGGTCCAGGGTGACTTGGCTTTATTGCTTTGGTGTTTTTGGGGCTTAAAAGATGCCTCTTGTTTGTGCTCCAATTTCATGCCCACTATAGACTATTATATATCTATGGAAAGCTCTGAATGTCAGCTTTCTAACGCAACTGGAATCACCTCAATTGGATCTCTGTAACTCAAGTTATGCTCCTTTGAAGTGGACATGGTCGCTGGCATGGTCGCTAGCGTTAATGGAAAACGTGAGTCACGTTAACGCTAGCGACTAGCGTTAATGGAAAACGTGTGTCACAATAACGCTAGCGATCAGGGGCTCAAACTTAATGTCCACCCCATACTATTATATATTATTGGAAAGCGCTAGATGTCTACTTTCCAACGCCTTTGGAAGCGCATCATTTGGAGCTCTACAGCTCGAGTTATACTTCTTGGAAGGTGAAGAGATCAGTTGGCCTTACTACAGGTTGATACTATGTTCATCTTTGCACTTTCGAGGCAGGTTTTCTTCCTCAAATTTAGTTTCAACCATGTAGTGCCATATATGCTTGGAAAGCTCTGGAATCCTACTTTCCAATGCCACTAGAATCACCTCATTTGGAGCTTTGTGGCTCAAGTTATGTGTGTTTGAAGAAGGCATGGTCAGGCTGACAGGTGGGACTTTTGCCTACGTTAACTACCACGTTAAGTTAACGTGGATCTTTTTTTTGCTTCGCCAACGTTAGTGGCACTCACTTTTTCCACTAACGTTGGCATCTCCCTTTCCTTCCACGTTAACTACTACGTTAACTTAGTTAACATGGCTGTTAACGTGGGTCTTTTTGCTTCGCCAATGTTAGTGGCACTCACTTTCTCCACTAATGTTGGCATCTCCCTTTCCTTCCACGTTAACTACCACGTTAACTTAGTTAACGTGGCTATTAACGTGGGTCTTTTTGCACCTTCGCAAACGTTAGTGGCACTCACTTTTTTCGATAACGTTGGCCCTTCTTCAAAGTTAATGCCATTAACGTTCCCACTTTCCTTCCTTCCACGTTAGTGTAACTAACGTAGCCACTAACGTGGCTCTTCTCTTTTTCTTTTGGCCTGAAATCAATCAAACAAAGTGCATCAAAGTCTTGCTCTTAATCATGGGATCATGCATCATCCAATTTATCATTCAATTTATGCCTAATTCTTATGAAATCATTCAAAATTCACAATGTTTGCTTGAATCATGGTATGATTGCATTTTCAACCAAATACTTGCTTATTTCCTAAGAAAATGCATGAAACCAACCTAAAGCATACAAAAAATGGCTAGTAAAAATAGCCAAGATGCCCTGGCATCACAACACCAAACTTAAAGCTTGCTTGTCCCCAAGCAAGAAAAGAACTATGCACAAAGAATTCTCTTTAATTGGAATGTATTGAAGAATTGCTTATGATGCCTTAGTGGGTGAAGTGACAAAGTGGCAGTGGGGTAAACTCTAATTTGTATGCTTATGCAAGGATTCCAGTGCTCATTAGTCCTCACATTTTGGAAGTCTTAGATCTTAGGACTTTCATTCAAATGATATTATGGAATCCTCCTTATAGATTGTCACCTTGAAGCAGCACTTATTTTATAGCATTTTTCTTTCTTTTTTTTTTGGAATTTGGCCTCGACTCTAGGTGTCATGTATCAAAGCGGCTTTTTAAGATAAGCTTTCAATCAATACTCCCAAACCAGTTGGTCTAAGGTATTAGGTGTTGAAACACCCCTTAGGATTTACTTGCTCAAGCCTCTCTCTTTGATACAAATCCACCATAAGCATTTAACTAGGACAATAACTCTTTAAGTTCTTGTTTCTTTCTTTTTCTTCCTAGAAATTGATGCTCAGAGCCTTGGGCTTGTTCTTTGTTTTTCTTTTTCTTTTGTTTTCTTTTGTTACTGCTTCTTGGATCAATAGATGTTTGAGAAATTCCATAATACTTCTCTAAACTTCATTTCCTGTCTATGAGCTCCCATGCAAGTTTTCATAAACATGCAGCCTCAATTACAATCATACAATCAGAACGTCCACTCCTCTTAATCTTTTGCTTGCCCCAAGATTTATAAAATTCTTCAATATTTTCCTTTCAAAAGAATGATTTCTTTGTTGCATTCTTAGAGATATTGGGTGCAAGTAAAATTCAAGATGA
>NC_029775.3:74111763-74112364 GCF_000817695.3 Arachis duranensis
TGAAAATACATAAGAACAAGGTCTAGGCATGGCCGAATGGCCAGCCTCCCAATGATCTAAGAACTAGATGTCCAAAGATGATCTAGAGATCTAAAGTGATCAAAAGATCCAAAATACAATAGTAAAAGGTCCTACTTATAGAAAACTAGTAGCCTAGGGTGTACAGAGATGAGTAAAAGACATAAAAATCCACTTCCGGGCCCACTTGGTGTGTGCTTGGGCTGAGCAATGAAGCATTTTCATGTAGAGACTTTTCTTGGAGTTAAACGCCAGCTTTTATGCCAGTTTGGGCGTTTAACTCCCATTTTGGTGCCAGTTCCGGCGTTTAACGCTGGAATTCCTGAGGGTGACTTTGAACGCAGGTTTGGGCCATCAAATCTTGAGCAAAGTATGGACTATCATATATTGCTAGAAAGCCCAAGATGTCTACTTTCCAACGCCGTTGAGAGCGCGCCAATTGGGCTTCTGTAGCTCCAGAAAATCCACTTCGAGTGCAGGGAGGTCAGAATCCAACAGCATCAGCAGTCCTTTTTGGTCTCTGAATCAGATTTTTGCTCAAGTCCCTCAATTTCAGCCAAAAAATACCTGAAATCACAGAAAA
>NC_029775.3:74114660-74114919 GCF_000817695.3 Arachis duranensis
TGAGGGTGGGTTTGGGTGGGAAAGTGGTTTGAATTTGAATGGTGAGGTAGGTGGGGTTTTATGAAGGATGGATGTGAGTGGTGAAGAGAAAGATGGGATTTGATAGGTGAAGGGTTTTTGGGGAAGAGGTGTTGAGGTGATTGGTGAATGGGTGAAGAAGAGAAAGAGAGTGGTAGGGTAGGTGGGGATCCTGTGGGGTCCACAGATCCTGAGGTGTCAAGAAAAAGTCATCCCTGCACCAAATGGCAAGCAAAATTGT
>NC_029775.3:74115020-74115537 GCF_000817695.3 Arachis duranensis
TTTCTGGCGTTTAACGCCAGTCTGGTGCCCCTTTTTGGCGTTAAACGCCCAGAATGGTGCCAGACTGGGCGTTAAACACCCAACAGTTAGCCTCACTGGCGTTTAAACGCCAGTGGGTTCTTCCTCCAGGGTGTGCTGTTTTTCTTTCTGTTTTTGCTTTTTTCATTGATTTTGTGTCTTCTCATGATCATCAACCTACAAAAAACATAAAATAACAAAAGAAAATAGTCAAAATATAATATTGGGTTGCCTCCCAACAAGCGCTTCTTTAATGTCAGTAGCTTGACAGAGAGCTCTCATGGAGCCTCACAGATGCTCAGAGCCATGTTGGAACCTCCCAACACCAAACTTAGAGTTTGAATGTGGGGGTTCAACACCAAACTTAGAGTTTGGTTGTGGCCTTCCAACACCAAACTTAGAGTTTGACTGTGGGGGCTCTGTTTGGCTCTGTTTTGAGAGGAGCTCTTCATGCTTCCTCTCCATGGTGACAGAGGGATATCCTTGAGCCTCAAACACT
>NC_029775.3:74115796-74116173 GCF_000817695.3 Arachis duranensis
GAGATTTTTGCAGCTTGCACCTCAAAGATCCCTAATTTCTCCATTACAGAGAGGGGCATGAGGTTTACACTTGACCCTAAGTCACACAAGGCCTTCTTGAAGGTCATGGTGCCTATGGTACAAGGTATTGAAAACTTATCCTGTCTCTTTTGAGGCAGTTTCTGCCTAGACAAGCCATCCAGTTCTTTGGTGAGCAAAGGGGGTTCATCCTCCCAAGTCTCATTTCCAAATAACTTGTCATTTAGCTTCATGATTTCCCCAAGGTATTTAGCAACTTGCTGTTCAGTGACATACTCATCCTCTTCAGAGGAAGAATACTCATCAGAGCTCATGAATGGCAGAAGTAAGTCCAATGGAATCTCTATGGTCTCATTTTG
>NC_029775.3:74116227-74116509 GCF_000817695.3 Arachis duranensis
ATTGGGGAACTCATTGGAGGCCAGTGGACGTCCATTGAGGCCTTCCTCAGTGGCGTTCACTGCCTCTCCCTCCTCTCCACATTCGGCCATGTTGATGGCTTTGCACTCTCCTTTTGGATTTTCTTCTGTATTGCTTGGGAGAGTACTAGGAGGGAGTTCAGTAATTTTCTTGCTCAGCTGACCCACTTGTCCCTCTAAATTTCTAATGGAGGACCTTGTTTCAGTCATGAAACTTTGAGTGGTTTTGATCAGATCAGAGACAATGGTTGCTAAGTCAGAGGT
>NC_029775.3:74120394-74120718 GCF_000817695.3 Arachis duranensis
AATGAGAAACAGTAGTAATTGCATTAATCCATCAAGACACAGCAGAGCTCCTCACCCCCAACCATGGGGTTTAGAGACTCATGCCGTGGAAGATACACAAAGAAATGTGTAAAGTGTCATGAGGTACAGATACAATGTCAAATGATCCTATTAATAGTAAACTAGTAGCCTAGGGTGTACAGAGATGAGTAAATGACTTAAAAATCCACTTCCGGGCCCACTTGGTGTGTGCTTGGGCTGAGCAATGAAGCATTTTCATGTAGAGACTCTTCTTGGAGTTAAACGCCAGCTTTTATGCTAGTTTGGGCGTTTAACTCCCATTTA
>NC_029775.3:74120902-74133773 GCF_000817695.3 Arachis duranensis
TTAAAGTGCTGGAAATAAGTAAGAGGAGAAAGGAACTTTACCACCTTGTATTTTATCTTCATTGTTGTTGCCCTTTTCCTCCTATTCTTCCCCTTCCCACACCAGACATAGAATGCTTGCTTATACTCAAGCAACAATTAAAACAGTGGTGATGGGGTCTATGATGGATCATGAATGTCTTAGAATGAAGTGTGTGTATGCATGTGTTTCAACAAGCAAGATTAAGGATACAATAAAGGCACAAGAGATACAAACAGAGACATTTTGATTGCATTAATAAGTGGTGTGCTTGGTACCTTGCATGAATGATAAGTGGCAACACCAAACTTAGTGTGACACTCTCAATTTAGAATGTTTGCAAGTACCCAGTGAAGATTGAAAATCAAATTGTTGCATGGCAACACCAAACTTAGAATGCAATCATATGCCAAATTATTGAAAGTAAACTAAGCAAAGCAAGGAAATGTTACCTACGGTTGGGTTGCCTCCCAACAAGTGCTCTTTTAATGTCATTAGCTTGACATGTTGTTTATGACTTTCTTCCTCTTCTTCCAGTTTGTTAAGAGGAATGACCTCTAGATGAAAGAGGAGCCCGTTAATGCCCCTTGCTTAGAGTGCCTCTCCCCAGCAAGCTTTCTTTTGTTGTTAGCTTGAGTAGACTTGCTTGTTGGGGTAGGGGTGGGATGGCTTTTGGTTGACCTTTTCTTCTTCATGGATATTGTCCTTCTTTTCTTGGTCACCATCCTCTTGTTAGTGCCCATGTTGATTGCCTTCACCACCTTGATTTCAGGACTTGGGTGTTGTATGATGGTTGGAGCATCTTTTTCATCAAGTGCTTCTTGAATTGGTGGTTCAATAAACTCACCCTTTATGAAACTCTCTGTTTCATTGGAGTGTGGGCTCCCTTGATTAACTTCCTCCCTTGTTCTTGACCGTTGAATGCACTCCTCTGTTTCTGGAGAGAGTGAAGTGGTCTCTCTTTGTGATTTCAGCTCTTCAATGAATTGTTCTTCAAAATAGAGTTGTGCATTCTGTCTCAATTTTTCTTCATGGTCCCTTTCTGCTATTTTCTCCTCTTCGATTGTCTTCATTATTTTTTCAAGGAGGAGTTCTATCCTAGTGAGTATATCTTCTTCTCTACTTTTTTTGAGTTCTTCAAGGATGAGTTCCATCCTAGCAAGTCTATCTAAAGGAGGTTGGGTGGGTTGAAATGGTTGGTTGTTTTGTGGTTGTGTGTTCTGAAAGTGGTATGAGTCTTGTGGGTAATGGATTGAGTATTGTGGATGATGAAATGAATTGTATGGATTTGGGATATACCTTTGTGCTGAGGCATACTCAAATGATGAATAATTTAGGCGTGTAAAACTTGGAGGTGAGGTTGTATAATTGAGAAGTGATGGCTCTTGATGAATGGGGTATGAATGAGTAAAATCTCTTTGATTTTGATCTTCCCAGCCACAACTTGAGTAGTGATCAATTTTACCAAAATATGGACCATTTTGTGGCCTTGGGATGCACCCCATTTCATGTTCTTGATACTTCCACCCACCATGAGCATAGTAAGGTAGATCATTCTGTGGTAGTGGAGAGTTTTCCATGAACTTTGATTGACTACCATATGATGGATGCTCCTTTCTTTCCTGCAAAAAGCTCTGTCTCAAACAATAGTCACCAAAAGAAATTGGAATCTCCATTGTCACAGATGAGGAAATTCCCAGTGAGGCAATATCACAAACAGTTGGTTAGCAAAAGAAAATAAAGAAACAAAAGAAAACAAAAACAAAAGAAAAGTGTCTAATCTAGTAAATCAATCAACCAGTAGTTTGTTAATCACAATTAATCTCCGGCAACGATGCCATAAACTTGATGCATGGAAACTTGTCTCTCAACAAATTTCCCTTCGGCAAGTATACCGAATTGTCGTCAAGTAAAACTCACAATAGAGTGAGGTCGAATCCCACAGAGATTAACGGATTAAGCAAACAATGATTAGTTGATTATCCTAGTTAGACAAATCATATTGGAGTGATAAGTAACAAGGAAATGTAAATGGCATGTAAGATCAGAAATGGGGGAATCATTGGGTTTAGGAGATGTTGCAATTCTCCGGATCAAGTTCATTCTCATCTCTCCCTCAATCAATGCATTCATTGATCTCCTTGGCAATCTTAAGTGATTGGATTCCAGTTCCTTGGTAATTCAATCTCTCAAATCTTGATCAATAGGCAATTCCTTGGTCAATTGCTCATGAGAAGAGATGAAGTATGGTCACTGATTATACCACATGCATTCCCAAATCAAGTATTGGTAGGATTATAGTCACACATATCCATCAAAACCCAAATTGGTCTAGCATGAGAAAGCATTTCTAGCATGATCTCTTCATTCCTCTTCTAAGGTTCCGAAGAGATCCAATTATGGAGAGTTTCTTTTCCAAGATAGCTAACCAATTGAATTAAGATTGAAAGCTTTCTAGTAAGATCAAGAGAAAAAAAGAAGAAGAAGAATGAAAACTATATTGATCCATTGAATCACAATAGAGCTCTCTAACCCAATGAAAAGAGTTAGTTGATCATTGCTTTACCAAAATAGAAAAGAAGAAAGTGGAGGAAAGTAAAGATGAAGATTAAAACTAACATTGAAACTTCCATATTCATAAATGTCCAAAGACCCCTCTTCCAATCCCCAATTTCTGTGTTTCCTTCCGTCCAATCCCCTTTTCAAAGTAAAAACTAAAGCCTTTATATAGGCTCTCCTAAATTACAAAATGAAATTAAAAGCAAATTACAATTAAATGAAAATTCCTATTCTAGATGCTTCTTGTGGCTTTGATTGGTTGACACTTGTGGGCGTGCTTCCTTGAGGTTGGGTGGTCCAAGAGAAGTGAATCAAATTGAGGTCCAGGGTGACTTGGCTTTATTGCTTTGGTGTTTTTGGGGCTTAAAAGATGCCTTTTGTTTGTGCTCCAATTTCATGCCCACTATAGACTATTATATATCTTTGGAAAGCTCTGAATGTCAGCTTTCTAACGCAACTGAAATCACCTCAATTGGATCTCTGTAACTCAAGTTATGCTCCTTTGAAGTGGACATGGTCGCTGGCATAGTCCCTAGCGTTAATGGAAAACGTGAGTCACGTTAACGCTAGCGACTAGCGTTAATGGAAAACGTGAGTCACAATAACGCTAGCGATCAAGGGCTCAAACTTAATGTCCACCCCATACTATTATATATTGTTGGAAATCTCTATATGTCTACTTTCCAACGCCTTTGGAAGCGCATCATTTGGAGCTCTACAGCTCGAGTTATACTTCTTGGAAGGTGAAGAGGTCAGTTGGGCTTACTATAGGTTGATACCATGTTCATTTTTGCACTTTTGAGGCAAGTTTTCTTCCTCAAATTTAGTGTTAACCATGTAGTGCCATATATGCCTGGAAAGCTCTGGAATCCTACTTTCCAATGCCACTGGAATCACCTCATTTGGAGCTTTGTGGCTCAAGTTATGCGTGTTTGAAGAAGGCATGGTCAGGCTGCCAGGTGGGACTTTTGCCTACGTTAACTACCACGTTAACTTAGTTAACGTGGATCTTTTTTTTGCTTCGCCAACGTTAGTGGCACTCACTTTTTCCACTAACGTTGGCATCTTCCTTTCCTTCCATGTTAACTACTACGTTAACTTAGTTAACGTCGCTGTTAACGTGGGTCTTTTTGCTTCGCCAACGTTAGTGGCACTCACTTTCTCCACTAACATTGGCATCTCCCTTTCCTTCCACGTTAACTTAGTTAACGTGGCTATTAACGTGGGTTTTTTTGCACCTTCGCAAACGTTAGTGGCACCCACTTTTTCCACTAACGTTGGCCTTTCTTCAAAGTTAATGCCATTAACGTTCCCACTTTCCTTCCTTCCACGTTAGTGCCCACGTTAGTGTAACTAACGTAGCAACTAACGTGGCTCTTCTCTTCTTCTTTTGGCCTGAAATCAATCAAACAAAGTGCATCAAAGTCTTGCTCTTAATCATGGGATCATGCATCATCCAATTTATCATTCAATTTATGCCTAATTCTCATGAAATCATTCAAAATTCACAATGTTTGCTTGAATCATGGTATGATTGCATTTTCAACCAAATACTTACTTATTTCCTAAGAAAATGCATGAAACCAACCTAAAGCATACAAAAAATGGCTAGTAAAACTAGCCAAGATGCCATGGCATCAGCGTTTAATGCCAGGAATGGGTAGCAACCTGGCGTTTAACGCTAGGATTAACACTCAGAGGGCGTTTACACGCCAGAATGGTGCTGGGATGAGAAATCCTTGACACCTCAGGATCTGTGGACCCCACAGGATCCCCACCTACCTCAACTCACTCTCTCTATTCTTCACACATTCCAGTAACACCCTTTTCTAAATACCTCTCACCAATCACCTCCATTTCTCTTCCTCAATACCCTTCACCAATCACCTCCATCCACTCTTCCCCAAACACCGCACCTACCCCACCATTCAAAATTAAAAAACTTTTCCTCCCAAACCAACCCTCACACACAGACACCCCCCTCTTCCATTCCTATATAAACCCCTCATCACTCCTTCATTTTCACACATCATACACACTTCCCCCCTTGGCCAAACCACTCACACCTCTCCATCTCCTCCATTTTCTTCTTCTTCTCCTCCCTTCTTTCTTCTTTTTCTCACAAACGCGCAAACCTTTTAAGTTTGGTGTGGCAAAAGCATTGCTTTTTGTTTTTCCATAACCATTTATGGTACCTAAGGCCGGATTCTCTAGAAAGAGGAAAGGGAAGGCAAAAGCTTCCACCTCTGAGTCATGGGAGATGGAGATATTAATCTCAAAGGTCCATCAAGACCACTTCTATGAAGTTGTGGCCAAGAATAAGGTGATCCCTGAGGTTCCTTTCATGTTCAAAAGGAATGAGTACCCAGAGATCCGACATGAGATTCGAAGAAGAGGTTGGGAAGTTCTCACCAACCCCATTCAACAAGTCAGAATCTTAATGGTTCAAGAGTTCTATGCTAATGCATGGATCACTAAGAACCATGATCAAAGTGTGAACCCGAACCCGAAGAATTGGCTTACCTTGGTTCGGGGGAAATACTTAGATTTCAGTTCGGAAAATGTAAGGTTGGCATTCAACTTGCCAATGATGCAAGGAGATGCACGCCCATACACTAGAAAGGTCAACTTTGATCAAAGGTTGGACCAAGTCCTCATGGACATATGTATGGAAGGAGCTCAGTGGAAAAGAGACTCCAAAGGCAAGCTGGTTCAATAGAGAAGGCATGACCTTAAACCCGTGGCTAAAGGATGGTTGGAATTCATCCAACGCTCCATCATTCCTACTAGCAACTTATCCGAAGTGACTGTAGATTGGGCTATCATGATCCATAGCATCATGATTAGAGAGGAAGTAGAAGTTCATGAGGTCATATCTCTAGAACTCTACAAAGTGGCTGACAAAACCTCCACTTTAGCAAGGTTAGCCTTCCCTCATCTCATCTGTCACCTATGCAATTTAGCTAGAATTGTTGTTCCGAGGGTTACCTGAAACTGTAGGTCGATTTCGGACGAGATCTTCTGTGCTGGTCGGAGCTGTTGTATCCGACTTGACGATGGTGGCTGGAGCCACCGTGTCTGACTTGTTGGACTTGGTGATGGTGCTGATCCTTCGTCCCTGGAGGGTGGGGGGTACCTACAAGGGACTCCGATGCTTAAGTTAGCATGGGTATTAAACAGGTTTTGAGTAGAATCAGAGTATGAGTTATACCTGGGTGCTCTAGTGTATTTATAATGGTGAGGAGTGACCTCTTTGGAGATAAGATAGTTATCTTATCTTATCTTATCTTATCTTTGAGTGAAGTCATCTTATCTTTAGGGGAACCGCCTTTATCTTTCTGGGCTTTGGCTGCCTTTAGATTGGGCAGTGTTCTTTCATTTTGGGCCTGCTTTGGGCTCCTTTGGCGATTTGGCCGAGCTCTTTGAGAAGAGGTCGGGCATTAGCCGAGCTCTTTGAGAAGAGGTCGGATAGTCTGACTTGAAGAGGTCGGTCGGCTTGTCGCTAAACATCCCGGGTCGGACAGCTTGACCCAGAGTATGAACAGTGCCCCTGCTTGAGTTCGATCTTTCCATGAGATTGTGCTTTTCAGAGCTTCGATCTCTTTGGAAGTAGTGCTCAAGCATCTGTCTTGCTTGTTTCTTCATTGCTTTGCAATCTTGCAGATTTTCTAGAGGTTTGGTACTTCACAGTCCAACCTCTTTTGAGTGGTAGCGTGGGTTTTCTACCATTGCCTTCTGGATCACGCCTTGCTTTAAGTTTGTGTTGACAACCCTCTGCTTTGGCGAAGTTGTTCTTGCGGCTTGATATCCGGACTTTTAGTGATTTGTCCAATGACTTTTTAGTATTCTTTATATAGAACCTTTTTTTAGTCTTGGATGATGTTCGTAGCCCTGTTTGAGATTGTTCCTTCTTTGAGTGGAGTTGTATCCTTTTTGGCTAAGCGCATTTGAGCCTTAAGTTGTTTCCCAACCTTTTGGCTTGTTCTTTTTTGAAGTCGTACTTGCACCTCTTCTTTAGCTGATGTCGACCTGTATGACTTTGCCCCTGCTTGAGTTCGGACTTTTCCGTGAGACCGTGCTTTCAGAGTTTCGATCTCTTCGGGGAAGTCGTGCTCAAGCATCCTGACTTTGGTCGATCTTTGAGTAGTTTCTCTTTGTGCGAGTCTGGTATTGCCCCTTTTACTTTGTTGAGGGGACTTTTCAGCCTTCTTCCGACTTGTTTGTCTTCGCTGTTCGGGCTTTTTAGTCATAATCCAACAACTTTTTAGGTAGTGTTCCAATGGGGAACCTTTTTCTAGTTTGTTTGGATGACTTTTTAGCTCTGTCTTTGAGGCTGTGCTTTTTGCTTTTTAAGTAGTGTCTTTTTTCAAGACTTCGTACCTTTTAGCAAAACATTCCTGGCCTTCCTCTGGCTGTTTGTGAGATGTCTTTGTCCGTTTTTGTGGATCTTTGTAGAGTGTCGGTACTTTGTTGTCCGACCTCTTTTGATCACTTCTGATTTTGTCCACTTTCTGCTTGGTCGAGGTGGTCCTTGGGGCTAATTTGTCCGACGACCTTTTAGTGTTTTCGTAGAACACTTTTTAGTCATTCTGAACAATTTTGATAGTCTTGTCGTGAAGCCGTGGCTTTTTGGGCGGAGCTATGTCCGTTTTAGCACACGTTTTTTGTTGGTCCGACTTCTTCTTATCGGTCCAAGCTGTAGCTTTCGTTGGTCCGACTTCTTCTTGTCGGTCCAAGCTGTGGCTTTCGTTTGTCCGACTTCTTCTTATCGGTCCAAGCTGTAGCTTTCGTTGGTCCGACTTCTTCTTGTTGGTCCAGCTGTAGCTTTCGTTTGGTCCGACTTCTTCTTGTCGGTCTCTTCTGAGTTATGTCTGTAATCCTATTTCTTGGACCTTGTTCAAGTCTCTTTCAGGGATTACTTTTATAACTTTTGTCGTTTGGGCCGACTTTGTCATGTCGAGCTCTTCTAAGTTATATCTGTAATCCTCTTTCTTGGGCCTTGTTCAGGTCTCTTTCAGGGATTACTTTTATAACTTGTTTTGTAGAAGACCGACTTCGTTAGGTCGATCTCTTCTAAGTTATTTTTGTAATCCTCTTTCTTGGACCTTTGTTAGGTCTCTTTCAGGGATTACTTTTATAACTTGTCTTGTAGGAGACCGACTTCGTTAGGTCGATCTCTTCTAAGTTATAGCAATTCCTCTTTAATAGGGTTGGCCAGACCTCTTTCCAGGGATTTGCTGATAACTTGGGTTGACTTGGTCCGACTTTTTAGTGTCGGCCAGTCTTTTTAAGTTATTATATAGCAATCCATAAGACCTCGTCAGGTTCTTTTTGGGATCACTTTCGATAACTTCTTGCATTATTCTGTATTCATCTTTGCCGATTCGTAGATGGTGGTTTCTGTCCTAGTTTGATCGTCCTTTAGGTGAATCGCATTTTCACCTTTGTCGGACGATCATTCCTATCGAGATCGTACAGTGAATTTGTTCTTCACTTTCTGTCGATCTGTTGCTTTATAATCGGACGATGAATGCTTCAGATTAATGCGTCTTGGAAGTTTGTAGAGCAGTGAATTTTGGTTTTCACTTTGTCGACCTTTATCAAAATCAAACGATGAATTTGGTTTTCATCGTGGTCGGGCGGTGAAGTTGGTTTTCACCTTGCCGACTTGTCGCTTTGTAATCGGACGATGAATTTGGTTTTCATCTTGCTGACTTTGTCATGATCAGGCGATGAATCTGGTGTTCACCTTGCCGACCTGCCGTAGTCGGGAGTCTTGGTAGGAAACTTTTTAGGGAATCTGCAATTTTTTAATAAAATGAAGATAAAAGTGTGTACATGTTAGTACTTACCTTTCTAGGTCAGGCAATCTTTTTGGATCTCGGCCTGGCACCCTTTGCAGGCATGCCATGACCTTGGTAGCTCTTGCCCCTCGAGGTTGGACACTTTGTAGTAACATTTCCCCAGTTCTTCTGAACAACTTGGTATGATCCTTTCCAGTTGGCTGCTAGCTTCTCTTCTCCTAACCGACTTATTCTGATGTCATTTCAGATTAGGATGAGATCGTCGTTGCTAGGTTACCTTCCGATTGTATCTTGAGGCCATTTGACGTTTTAACACCTCTTCCTTAGTCCGAGCTCTTTCTTAGATTTCTGGAAGTAGGTCGAGTTCTTTCTTTTGAAGTTGGGAGTTGGCCTCTTCACTGTTGTGGATCAGTCTGGGCGATCCTTCTTCGACCTCCACCGGGATCATTGCCTCCATTCTGTAAGCTAATCGGAAAGGTGATTCTTTTGTGGTGGAGTGTGGAGTTGTCCGATATGCCCATAGAACTTGTTAGGCCGCCTTAGGATTTGGGTCGTGTTCCTCCATTTGGGCCCTTTACTGGGCTCTCTTGTCGATTTGGCCGAGCTCTCTGAGAAGAGGTCGGATAGTCTGACCTGAAGAGGTCGGTCGCTTTATCTTCAATCATCCCAGGTCGGATAGTTCGACCCAGGGTATGAACAGTGCCCCTGCTTGAGCTTGGTCTTCTTTCCTGAGGTCGAGTCCTAGACTTCGGTCCTTTTTGAGGCCGAACTCAAGCATTTTTGTCGATTCCCCTTGTAGAAGTTTTTGAATGTAGAACGTTTTCTTCTAAAAGCGCGCACTTTTATATCGGCGCTTTGAAAACGTGCGAGGGTTTAATGCCTTTATTTAACATTTAATTGCCCCGTTTCTACTAGGCCCCTTTTATTTTGATTTTTGAAAACCCAGAAATGGTTTTTCTTCTTCACGCATTTCGTAACTTCTTCGTATTTCTCTCTTCTCCCGTTTTTAACTTTTCCTCTGTGTTTGCTCTGTTTTGCCTTACTCTTTCTCTGCGCCGTTTCGTTTTGGTACTCCGCTGGTGCTTCCTTTGAGAGACGTTTTCCTGCCCCAGCTTTCCATTTTCTTCAGAACTTTCTAGGTTTGGTTTCTACTTTCCGTTTCCTTACTTCTTTTACTTTTGACCTTCGGCTTATGATAAAGTTTTGGTTTTGCTTGCATGCTTGTTTGGAAAACTTGAATCTTTTTGCATTTGTCGTGCCTGTTTATCACCGTGTGTTCTGGAGCTTCTTCATTTTCTGCATGATCGCTTTTTGCTTAATGCCTTTAGGGCTTTCGCTTGTCATTGCCTTTCCTGTTTGTACTTTTGATGGTGTTTTTTGCCTAATTCTGGAAAAGGTTGTATCTTTGTTCTGTTTGGCATTGTTGACGTTGATAGTGCTTTTGCTAGTAGACTGTAGAAAGATAATTGCTTTAATGACTTTTGCATTTTTTATCTTGCTGGACTCCCTTGTCTTGTTGTGTGTTTCTATTGTGGATGTCGAGTTCTGTGCTGAACTGAGGAAGCGCCATAGGATTTGTGGTAACAACGCTCGTGAGGAGGATTATGAGCTTGTTGCCCCTGACTCTGACGAGAGAGTTTGCTTTCCAACTTCTGTTGAGGGAGAGCGTCCCTTCTTTTATGCTTACGAGTACTTTTTCAGTCAGTTGAACATTTCTTTTCCTTTTACCGCTTTTGAGACCGACTTGCTGTGGTCGTGTAATATTGCTCCTTCCCAGCTTCACCCCAATTCCTGGGGTTTTATTAAGATTTTTCAACTTCTCTGCCGTGCACTAGATGTAACTCCTTCCCAGACTTTGTTCCTTTATTTGTTTGTTTCCGCCAAGCCTGGTGGTTCCTCAAAAAAGAAAGCTTCTTGGGTTTCTTTTCGGTCCGCCCAGGGGCACAAAGTGTTTGCTATGTATGATGAGTCTTTTAAGGACTTTAAGAACTACTTTTTCAAAGCTCGAGCTGTTGAGGGGGTCCGCCCCTTTTTTCTTGATGAAAACGACGAGCCCTCTTTCCCCCTAGAGTGGCAAAAAGATGTACGAGTATCTCGCTACACTTGGGAGATGCTAGATGATGTTGAACGCGCTTTTGTGGTTGTCCTCGAGGATTTTTGGAGGAAGCCCCTCATCTTGATACGAAGAGATTCTTGAATGATCCTTCCTTGGTTCGAACTGTTCTGGGTATTTTGTTTGGCTTTGCTTTTATACTTGTTTTTCCTTTCTCTACATTACATTTGTAACTCTTGGCTGTTGCTATGTTTGCAGAGATGTCGAAAAATACTGATTCTTTGAAGGCCTTTAAGAAGGCGAAGAAGGCCACTGCTGCTCTGAACATCTCGGCCAAGGTGGCCGGAGAGGGATCTTCTCAGATTCCTTTGAAGCCTCCTGTACCGAGTTCCCCTGGACCGAGGAAAGCAATTCCTGTTCCTCGGGTCCGCCTAGTTGATCCTCCCCAATCATCTACTGTAGCTTCTGGTCCCCCTCCTAGTAAAAAGCAAAATACCATTGAACCCTTCAATCTGGATGCCCCCGACTTTGATGCCGTTGAATTTATTGATCAGCAAATTGCTCCCTATGGTGGACTTCCCATGGACGACGTGTCTCTCCTTCAGCACCTTGTATTTTATGGCCAAGAATAGTGTGAAGATGGCTCATATGAGTGCGGCTATTTTTCGGACAGTTCAGGGGATTCCGATTCATGCCACCAAGTCTTTTATGGAGGAGGCCAAGTCGGAGTTTGATCGGATCAAGGGCCTGAAGGAGGAGTTGGAGGTGAAGTTGGCAAAGGTGGAGAAGGAGCTGGAGGGTGAAAAGACTAGTTCTATCGCCCTTGCTGCTTCTTTGAGGCTGGCTGAAGACATGGCCCTGAAGCATAAGGACAGCTATGTCTCAGCTTATAGGGAAATCATGTGCCTTCGGAGTGAGTTGGAGACTGCTCGGGCTGATTATGGTGAGCTTCAGGGCCATCTTGTGGGTAGCGTAACTGCTGCCTCCGAGAATCTGATGGAGCAGTTTCGCGTTGTTGCCCCTGATGCCGACCTGTCTCTTGTCAGCTTGGATAATGTGGTGAGGGATGGCAAGATTGTCCCTGACGACCAAGATGATGATGATGCTGACCCTCCTCCAGTTCCTTCTCTCAAAGTGTCAACCTCCTCAGTTTCTCCTGTTATAGCTGATCCGGATTGCCAAATCCTGAACCGGGATGATGGAACTGTTGACGCTGTGCCTATTCAAGCTCGCCCTCCTTCTCCTGATTCTGATGCCACCAAGAAAGCTCCCGATGCTGCCGAGAAAACTTCTGTTGATTTGTAGTAGGCCCGACTTGTGGGCGTTTTGTGGAAACTTTTTTTATAACTTTTTGTGTAGATGGCCCAATGTGTGGGCTTTTTGAACTCTTTATTTTTCTATTTCTCGTTTGACATTTTTAAGTTGCCTGCCTAGTAACTTCATTTTGAAAAACAAGAGGCCGCTTTCTGAGGTTGATTATGGTGGCTTTTTGAAGCTTCGCATTTATGCTCTCTTTGGCGTAATATCCCTTTTCGGATTTTTGCATTTTGTTTCTTGGCCTCTTTGGATTGCTTTGCAATTATTGCTTGTAGCTCGGATCCTTTGAGACTGTGGTTGCGTGGGTCCGACGTGTTTCCTAGTTTTTTTGCCATTGCTTTGTATTTTAGTGCTTTATAGCCAGCTTCTTCGCGTTGGTCCCTTTATGAGTTATTTTTTTAATCCTCTTTCTTGGACCTCTGTTAGGTCTCTTTCAGGGATTACTTTTATAACTTATCTTTGTAGGAGACCGACTTCGTTAGGTCGATCTCTTCTAAGTTATTTTTGTAATCCTCTTTCTTGGACCTTTGTCAGGTCTCTTTCAGGGACTACTTGTATAACTTTTTTAGTGATAGGAGTCCGACTTGGTTATGTCGGTCTCCTTTAAGTTATTTTTCATAGTCCTCTTTCTTGGATCTTTGTCAGATCTCTTTCAGGGACTGCTTGTATAACCTTTTTAGTGATAGGAGTCCGACTTGGTTATGTTGGTCTCCTTTAAGTTATTTTTCGTAGTCCTCTTTTTTGGATCTTTGTCAGATCTCTTTCAGGGACTGCTTGTATAACTTTTTTAGTGATAGGAGTCCGACTTGGTTATGTCGGTCTCCTTTAAGTTATTTTTCGTAGTCCTCTTTCTTGGATCTTTGTCAGATCTCTTTCAGGGAATACTTGTATAACTTTTTTAGTGATAGGAGTCCGACTTGGTTATGTCAGTCTCCTTCAAGTTATTTTTTGTAGTCCTCTTTCTTGGATCTTTGTCAGATCTCTTTCAGGGACTACTTGTATAACTTTTTAGTGATAGGAGTCCGACTTGGTTATGTCGGTCTCCTTTAAGTTATTTTTCATAGTCCTCTTTCTTGGATCTTTGTCAGATCTCTTTCAGGGACTACTTGTATAACTTTTT
>NC_029775.3:74133807-74137772 GCF_000817695.3 Arachis duranensis
TGGTCTGATTTCTGAACGTCGGCCAGTCTTTTAAGTTATTATATTAGCTATCCGTAAGACCTCGTCAGGTTCTTTTTTTTTGGATTGCTTTCGATAACTTCTTACAATATTCTGTGTTCATCTTTGCCGATTTGTAGAAAAATGGTTGGCGTCTTTAGATCGTCTTTTGGGTTAATCGCGTTTTCACCTTTATCGGACGATTGTCTTTATCGTGGTCATGCAGTGAATTTGTTTTTCACTTTCTGCCGACCTGTTGCTTTATAATCGGACGATGAATACTTCAGATTAATGCGTCTTGGGATCTTGTAGAATATCTAAATAAACTTTATTCAAAGAAAAAATATGAATATATACATGTGGGAATTTCCTTGTCCCTTTAAGTCGGGTATGATCTAGGTCTCGATATGGTGCCTCATTAAAAAACCTTTTCAGGAAAAAGAGCGCATCCATTTAGTGAGATCTTTTACCTTTTCTAACTGTAGTACCTTTTTAGGTTGCAGGCGTGCCATGATCGGGGAAGCTCTCGTCCATCAAGCTCGGACAGTCTGTAGTAGCCCTTCCCCAGTACTTCAATGACTCGGTAGGGTCCTTTCCAGTTTGCTGCCAGCTTTCCTTCTCCGGGTCGAGTTGTTCCAATGTCATTTCTGATTTGGATGAGATCATTCTCTGCAAAACTTCTCGGCACTACCTTTTGATTATATCTGGAAGCCATTCGTCGCTTTAGGGCTTCTTCCCTGATCCGAGCTCTTTCTTGGATTTTAGGTAACAAGTCGAGCTCTTCTCTCTGAAGTTGGGAGTTTGCTTGTTCATTGTAGTGGACTACTCGGGGAGATCCTTCTTCGATTTCTATTGGAATCATTGCCTCTGCTCCGTATGCTAATGGAATGGTGATTCGTTTGTAGTGGAATGAGGGGTTGTTCGATATGCCCATAGGACCTGTGGAAGTTCCTCGGCCCAAGCTCCCTTTGCTTCTTGTAGCCTCCACTTTAATCCACTCCGCTTTAGTCCGGCCAATATAACTTTGTTGGCCGCTTTGGCTTGTCCATTGGCTTGGGGATGTTTGACGGAGGTGAACTGGTGTTTTATGTTCAAGTCGGCCACCAGTTTTCTGAAGCCTGCCTTTGTAAATTGGGTACCGTTGTCTGTGGTGATGGAGTATGGTACCCTGAACCTCGTAATAATGTTCCTATATAGGAATTTTCGACTTTTTTGAGCGGTGGCGTTGGCTTGGGGTTCTGCCTCGATCCATTTTGTGAAATAGTCTACTCCTACTATGAGGAATTTTACTTGTCCCGATCCCTGTGGGAAGGGTCCGAGAAGGTCGAGGCCCCATTTCGCAAATGGCCAGGGTGAGGTCACGCTGATGAGCTTTTCTGGTGGGGCAATGTGAAAGTTGGCATGTTTCTGGCATGGTGGACATGTCCTTACAAATTCTGTAGCCTCCTTTTGTAGAGTTGGCCAATAGAATCCCGCCCGGAGTATCTTTTTGAAGAGAGCTTGCGCTCCGAGATGATTACCACAAATGTCGCTATATACTTCCTCCAAGACTTCCTTTGTGTTGGAAGTTGGTACGCATTTTAGTAAAGGTGTTGATATCCCTTTTTTGTACAGCGTGTTGTTTATGATAGTGTAGTACTGTGCCTCCCTTTTCAGTCTCTTTGCCTCCTTTTCATTTGTAGGGAGTTCTTCTATTTTGAGGTAGTTTATTATGGGGGTCATCCATCCTTGATCCCGACCTAGTATGGCTAGGATTCTTTCTTCTTCTGCTATTGACGGGTTCTGTAATACCTCCTGGATGAGGCTTCTGTTGTTGCCCCCTGGTTTGGTGCTGGCTAATTTTGAAAGGGCGTCAGCTCGGGCATTTTGTTCACGAGGTATGTGGTGGATACTACATTCCTCGAGTTGTCCGAGCTGTTCTCTGGTTTTATCCAAATATTTTTTCATGGTCGGATCTTTAGCTTGGTAGCTTCCTGTTATTTGTGAGGTGATGACTTGTGAGTCACTGTAAATGTTGAGTTTCCGAGCTCCAACTTCCCTAGCCAGCTTCAGACCAGCTAATAGTGCTTCGTATTCTGCCTGGTTGTTTGAGGCCAGGAATCCGAATTTAAGGGAGAGCTCAAGTCGAGTTCCTTGGTTACTTTCAAGTATCACACCCGCACCGCTTCCTGTTTTATTCGAGGATCCGTCTACGTATATGTTCCATTCTATGGGGATTTCCGGGATGTCTGTAAATTCTGCGATGAAGTCGGCCAGGTGTTGCGATTTGATTACTGTACGCGCCTCGTATTGGAGGTCGAATTCGGACAACTCAATTGCCCATTGTAGGATTCTTCCTGCTAGATCTATTTTCTGCAATATCCCTTTTATGGGTTGGTTGGTTCGAACTTTGATGGTATGTGCTTGGAAATATGGGCAAAGCCGCCGGGATGTGAGGATCAGGGCGTAGGCAAACTTTTTTATTTTCTGGTAGTTCAATTCGGATCCCTGTAGTGCTTTGCTAACGAAGTAGACGGGTTTTTGCCCATGTTCGTCTTCTCTGACTAGTGCTGAGGCTATTGCCCGGCTCCCTACTGCGAGGTATAATATGAGCGGTTCTCCTTCTCGTGGCCGAGATAGGATAGGTGGCCGTCCTAAGAACTCCTTGAAGTCTAGGAAGGCTTGCTCACATTCTGTCGTCCATTCGAACTGTTTTCCCTTTCTTAAAGTAGCATAGAAGGGAAGAGATCTTATCGCAGCTCCTGCTAAGAATCGGGATAGAGCGGCCAACCTTCTGTTGAGTTGTTGTACTTCTTTGATACAGGTTGGGCTCTTCATGTTGAGTATGGCTCGTCACTTGTCTGGATTTGCTTCTATCCCCCTTTGTGTGAGCATGAAGCCCAAGAATTTGCCGGCTTCTACTGCGAAGGTGCATTTTGCGGGGTTGAGCCGCATGTTGTGTTTCCTGATAGTGTAAAATACTTGAGTAAGGTCGGATAACAATGTATCTTCGCTTTGTGTCTTTATCAACATATCGTCTACATAAACTTCCATAATTTTTCCGATGTGATCTGAGAAAACTTTATTCATTATCCTTTGTTAAGTAGCTCCTGCGTTCTTGAGACCAAAAGGCATCACTATGTAACAGTAGTTTGCTTTCGGTGTTAGGAACGAGGTTTTTTCTTGATCTGGTGGATACATAGGGATTTGATTGTATCCTGAATATGCGTCCATGAATGAGAGATACTTATATCCCGATGAAGCATCCACTAGAGCGTCGATGCTTAGGAGTGGGTAGCGGTCTTTTGGGCAGGCTTTGTTGAGGTCGGTGTAGTCGGTACACATTCGCCACTTCCCATTTGACTTTTTCACCAAGACGACGTTTGCTAGCCATAGTGGATATTTGACTTCCCTTATGAACCCGGCCTCTAGTAGCGCTTGTACTTGCTCTTCTACAGCCTGAGCTCGTTCTGGTCCAAGTTTTCTTCGTCTTTGTTGTACTGGCCGGGATCCCGGATAGACTGCCAACTTGTGGCTCATTAGTTCGGAATCAATACCTGGCATGTCGGCGGCTTTCCATGCGAAGAGATCAACATTATCTCGTAGGAACCGTATTAGTGATTCCTTTATGTCTCCTTTTAGGATCGTGCCAATATTAGTTGTTTTATCCGAGGTGTCTCCGATCTGGATTCTTTCTACTTCTCCTTCGGGTTGTGGTCGGAGTTTTTCTCGCCTCTGAACTCCACCGAGCTCGATTGTGTGGAACTCTCCTCCTTCACCTTGGAGGTTTAGGCTTTCGTTGTAACAGCGACATGCCATCTTTTAATCTGCCTTTATGTAGCTATCTGATGAGCGGATAATTTATACGCTTTTTGGCATTGTTTTTAGTATGTTTTTGGTATGATCTAGTTAGTTTTTAGTATATTTTTATTAGTTTTTAGTTAAAATTCACTTTTCTGGACTTTACTATGAGTTTGTGTATTTTTCTG
>NC_029775.3:74137895-74158394 GCF_000817695.3 Arachis duranensis
AAGATGTCGGCAGAGCTTCCCTGGTCAATTAGTGTACGGTGAAGGTTGGCGTTTGCCAGTATGATCGTAATGACCATGGGGACGTCATGTCCCGAGATAATTCCAGATGCGTCTTCCTTGGTAAACGTGATTGCTGGGATGTCGGGGGTTTCCTTTTTTCCTTCGACGTGGTATACCTCTTTGAGGTGTCGCTTGCGAGATGATTTGGAGATTCCTCCTCCAGCAAATCCGCCGTGTATTACGTGAACGTGTCTTTCCGGTGTGCGAGGTGATCGTTTAGATCGTCCAACATCCTCATCCCTTCTTCTTTTACTTGGTTCGTCATCCCAATTAGCCAAAAACCGATCTAGTTTTCCTTCTCTTACTAGTTTTTCTATGATGTTTTTCAAATCGAAGCATTCATTGGTGGAATGCCCTCGAAGTCGGTGGTATTCACAGTATTCATTCCGATTTTCTCCTCCTCTTTTACCTTTAAGTGGCCGAGCTGGAGGGATTTTCTCTGTATGGCAGACTTCTTTGTAAACATCTACCAAGGATACCCTAAGAGGAGTATAGTTATGGTATTTTTTTATTTTCTCTCCGGAGCGATCTTCCTTTTTCTTGGATTCTTTATCTCGGTAGGCAGAACCGAACCTTGAGATTTCGCTAAGTCGAGAGTTCTCTTCCATGTTGATGTATTTTTGTGCCTGTTCTTGTACTTCGTCTAAGGAGGTCGGGTATCTCTTCGATATAGATTGGCTAAATGGTCCTTCTCGCAGGCCATTTATGAGGCCCATAATGGCTGCTTCTGTTGGAAGACTTTGTATGTCCATGCATGTTTTGTTGAATCTTTCCATGTAGTTGCGAAGGCTCTCCTGATCTCCATGCTTGATCCCTAGTAGGCTAGGCGCGTGTTTGGCTTTATCCTTTTGTATGGAGAATCGGGCCAGGAACTTCTTGGCCAGGTCGTCGAAACTCGAGATGGATTTCGGAGGTAGGTTGTCGAACCATTTGATGGCTGTCTTAGTTAGAGTTGTTGGAAAGGCTTTGCAGCGAACTGCATCTGAAGCATCAGTGAGGTACATTCTACTTCTGAAGTTGCTGAGATGATGGTTGGGATCCGAGGTGCCGTCATATAGAGTCATCTCCAGAAGCTTGAAATCTTTTGGAATTTTGGTTTTCATGATTTCTCTGGTGAATGGATCTTGATCTTTCCGAGAGCTATCCTCTGTGGATGGTCGAGTAGCTTTAGTTTTGAGATCAGCTTCGAGTCTTATAAGTTTATCTTCTAATTCTCGGCGCCGCCTTATTTCCCGACGTAGATCTTCTTCTTTTTCATGTCGATGTTGGGTTTCTTTCTCAAGTTGCTCCAATCGGTTTTGAAGTGCTTCTATTACTCCTGGATTTGATGAATTTTTGTCTCCGTTGGTTTCTGGAGTATTTTTGAGTATCGTGTCCACGTTTTTATGCGGCGTTCTGTCTTCTAAACCTGAATCGTGGTCATTGTCGTGGTCATCCGCCATGTTAATGGGATGACTTCCAGGTCCCCGGCAACGGCGCCAATGTTCCGAGGGTTACCTGAAACTGTAGGTCGATCTCGGACGAGATCTTCTGTACTGGTCGGAGCTGTTGTGTCTGACTTGTTGATGGTGGCTGGAGTTGATCCTTCATCCCCGGAGGGTTGGGGTACCTGCAAGGGACTCCGATGCTTAAGTTAGCAAGGGTATTAAGCAGGTATTGAGTAGAATCAGAGTATAAGTTATACCTGGGTGCTCCAATGTATTTATAGTATTGAGACGTGACCTTTGTTGGATAAGATAAGTTAGTTATCTTATCTTATCTTTATCTTTAGGGTTGAGGTCAGCGTGTCTTCAGCGGAACCGCCCTTATCTCTATAGGCTTAGGCCGCCTTAGAATTTGGGTCGTGTTCCTCCATTTGGGCCCTTTACTGGGCTCTCTTGTCGATTTTGCCGAGCTCTCTGAGAAGAGGTCGGATAGTCTGACCTGAAGAGGTCGGTCGCTTTATCTTCAATCATCCCAGGTCGGATAGTTCGTCCCAGGATATGAACAGTTACTATGGCTGACCCTGAGTACTATGTGCGACTAAGGAGGTTCCGTAGAATTTGTAAGGATAGGGATGAGGAGAAGAATTATGAGCTGGTGTCGCCAGACTCTGAGGAGAGGGTTTGTTTTTCTTCCTTGTTGTGGTCTTGAAATGTAGCCTGGATGAGGCTTCTATTATTTCCCCTGGTTTGGTGTTGGCTGATTTTGAAAGTGCATCAGCTCGGGCATTCTGCTCCCGAGGTATGTGTCGGGCTTCATATTCCCCGAATTGTCTGAGCTGTTGGTACTGGCTGATTTTGAAAGTGCATCAGCTCGGGCATTCTACTCCCGAGGTATGTGTCGGACTTCATATTACCCGAAATGTCCAAGCTATTTTCTGTTTTTGTCCAGGGTCCCCCGAATTATCTGAGCTGTTCTCTAGTTTTGTCCAGGGTCCCCCGAATTATCCGAGGTATTTTTTCATGGTGGGATCCTCATCTTGGTTGCTCCCTTCTATTTGTGAGGTGACTACTTGTGAATCACTGGACATGGTAAGCTCCTACCTTCTTAGCTAGCCTTAAACCAGCGAGTAGTGCCTCGTATTCAGCTTGGTCATTTAGCTTGATTTGGCTTCCCTGATCGCTTTATATAATTACGCCTGCACCACTCCTGGTTTTGTTTGAGGAGTCGTCTATGTAGAGTTTCCATTTTGAAGGATTTCCCGGGGTGTCAGTGTACTCTGTAATAAATTCGGCCAGATACTGTGATTTGATGGCTGTCTGAGCTTTATATCGAAGATCGATTTCGGATAACTTGACTGTCCACTGTAGAATTCTTCCTGCTAAGTCTATTTTCTGTAGGATGCCTTCTATGGGATGGTTGGTCCGAACTCTGATAGTGTGAGCTTGAAAGTATGGGTGGAGTCATCGAGAGGTGAGTATGAGGGCGTAAGCGAACTACTCTATCTCTTGATAGTTTAGTTCGGCCCCTTGTAGAGCATTGATGATGAAGTAGACGGGTTGTTGTCCACTTTTGTCTTCTTTAACTAGTGATGAGGCTATTGCCAGACTTCCCACTACGAGGTATAATATGAGCTTTTCACTTTCCCTTGGTTGGGTAAGAATGGGTGGTTGCCCCAAGAATTTTCAAAATCTCGGAAGGCTTGTTTGCACCCTGTAGTCCTATCCAAACCTCTCTCCCTTCCTTAATATACCTCTTTGAGGTGTCCTTTGCGAGATGATTTAGAGATCCTTCCTCCTGCGAATCCTCCATGAACATGTCTCTCAGGGGTGTGAGGTGGACGTTCAACTCGTTCGACCTCTTTGGTGTGAGACGTTCGACTTATCCGACCTCTTTGGTGTGAGGTTGACCTTCAACTTGTCTGACCACTTTGGTGTGAGATGGACCTTCAACTTTGTCCGACCTCTTTGGTGTGAGGTGGGCCTTCAACTCGTCCGACCTCTTTGGTGTGAGGTGGACCTTCAACTTGTCCGACCACTTTGGTGTGAGGTGGACCTTCAACTTTGTCCGACCTCTTTGGTGTGAGGTGGACCTTCAACGCGTTCGACCTCTTTGGTGTGAGGTGGACCTTCAACGTGTCCGACTTCTTTGGTGTGAGGTGGACCTTCAACTCGTCCGACCTCTTTGGTGTGAGGTGGACTTTCAATGCATCTGACCTCTTTGGTGTGAGGTGGACCTTCAACGCGTCCGACCTCTTTTGTTTTTGATTGGGCGAGTTGATGGGATCTTCTCAGTGTTGCATATTTCTCGGTAGACATCCACAATAGACACCTGAAGGGGGTGTAATTGTGGTATTTTCTAGGCTTCTCTCCATGTTGATCTTCTTTTTTCTTGGACTCTTTATCCTTATCACGAGAGGAGTAAGAATGTTCAGTTTTTGAGATCTCTCCTCGTCGAGAGTTTTCCTCCATGTTGATGTACTTCTCTGCTCGTTCTTGTACCTCGTTTAGAGATGTTTGGGTGCTTCCTGGATATTGAGTGGCTAAAAGGTCCTTCTCGTAGACCATTGATGAGGCCCCTGATAGCTGCTTCTGTTGGCAGACTTTGTATGCCCATACATGTTTTGTTGAATCTTTCCATGTTGTTATGAAGGCTCTCTCGATCTCCTTGCTTGATCCCTAATAGGCTCGGTGTGTGTTTGGCTTTGTCCTTCTGGATGGAGAATAACGGATTGCATCTGAGGCCTCCGTGAAATACATCCTGCTTCTGAAATTGGTAAGATGATGGCTTGGATCTGATGTGCCGTCGTACGGGGTCATGTCTGGAGTTTTGAAGTCCTTTGGGACTTTTAGCTTTCATGATCTCTTTGGTGAATGGATCTTGGTCCTTGCAGGAGCTATCCTCATGAGAGGATCGATTAGCTTTAGCCTTGAGATCGGCTTCGAGTTTTAAGAGTTTGTCCTCCAATTCCCGGCGTCGCTTTATCTCCCTTTGTAGGTCTTTCTCAGCCTCTCGTTGATGTAGGGCTTCTTCTTCCAGTTGTTTTAAACGGTCTTGAAGCGCCTCCATGGCTCCCGCATTTGGAGAATCCTTTTCGTTGTTAAGTTGAGGAGTATCCTTTGGTGTAGTGTCCGCGTTTTTGTGCGGCATTCTATCCTCTAGATCTGAATCGTGGTCGTTGTCATGGTTGTGCGCCATGGTGGTGGGATGACTTCCAAGTCCCCGAAAACGGCGCCAATGTTTCGAGGGTTACCTGAAACTGTAGGTCGATCTTGGACGAGATCTTCTGTGCTGGTCGGAGCTGTTGTATCCGACTTGATGATGGTGGCTGGAGCCGCCGTGTCCGACTTGTTGGACTTGGTGATGGTGCTGATCCTTCATCCCTGGAGGGTGGAGGTACCTGCAAGGGACTCCGATGCTTAAGTTAGCCTGGGTATTAAACAGGTTTTGAGTAGAATTAGAGTATGAGTTATACCTGGGTGCTCCAGTGTATTTATAATGGTGAGGAGTGACCTCTCTAGAGATAAGATAGTTATCTTATCATATCTTATCTTATCTTTGAGTGAAGTCATCTTATCTTTAGGGGAACCGCCTTTATCTTTTTGGGCTTTGGCTGCCTTTAGATTGGGCTGTGTTCGTTCATTTTGGGCCTGCTTTGGGCTCCTTTGGCGATTTGGCCGAGCTCTTTGAGAAGAGGTCGGGCATTGGCCGAGCTCTTTGAGAAGAGGTCAGATAGTCTGACCTGAAGAGGTCGGTCGACTTGTCGCTAAACATCCCAGGTCGGACAGCTTGACCCAGGGTATGAACAATTGTCATAGAGGAAGACATCCTCATTAAAGAGGACAAGCCCATCACTAAAAAGAGGATGGAGCAAATAAGAGAGCTCACTCATGGACCTCAACAAGAGCATGAGGAAGTCCCTTATCAAGAAATCCCTAAGATACCTTAAGGGATGCGTTTTCCTCCACACAACTATTGGGAGCAACTCAACACCTCTTTGGGAGATTTGAGTTCCAATATGGAGCAACTAAGGATGGAGCACCAAGAGGACTCCATTATTCTCCATGAAATTAGAGAGGATCAAATAGCCATGAGGGAAGAGCAACAAAGGCAAGGAAGAGACATAGAGGAGCTCAAGCATTCCATTGGATCTTCAAGAGGAAGAACTAGCCGCCATCACTAAGGTGGACCCGTTCTTTGATTTCATTGTTTTTATCTTTCTATTTTTTCGATTTTTTTTTGCTTTATGTGTTATTTATGTTTGTGTCTTCATTACATGATCATTAGTGTCTAGTGTCTATGTCTTAAAGCTATGAATAATTCCATGAATCATTCACCTTTCTTAAATGAAAAATGTTCCTAATTACAAAAGAACAAGAAGTACATGAATTTCAAATTTTATCTTGAAATTAGTTGAATTATTTTGATTTGGTGGCAATACTTTTTGTTTTTCTGAATGAATGCTTGAACAGTGCATATTTTTTATAGTGAAGTTTATGAATGTTAAAATTGTTGGCTTTTGAAAGAATGATGAACAAAGAGAAATGTTGTTGATAATCTGAAAAATCATGTAATTGATTCTTGAAGCAAGAAAAAGCAGTGAAAAGGAAAAAGCTTGCGAAAAAAGTGGAAAAAAATAAAGAAAAAGAAAGAAAAAGAAAAAGCAAGTAGAAGAAGCCAATAGCCCTTTAAACCTAAAGGCAAGGGTAAAGAGTGTGCTCAAGAGCTCTGGACACCACTAACTGGGGACTTTAGCAAAGCTGAGTCACAATCTGAAAAGGTTCACCCAGTTATGTGTTTGTGGCATTTATGTATCCGGTGGTAATACTGGAAAACAAAGTGCTTAGGGTCACAGCCAAGACTCATAAAGTAGCTGTGTTAAAGAATTAACACACTGAACTAGGAGAATCAATAACACTATCTAAATTCTGAGTTCCTATAGATGCCAATCATTCTGAATTTCAAAGGATAAAGTGAGATGCCAAAACTGTTCAGAAGCAAAAAGCTACTAGCCCCGCTAATATAATTGGGACTAAGTTTCATTGATATTGTGAGATTCATTGTATATTCTCTTCTTTTTATTCTATTTTGTTTTTAGTTGCTTGGGGACAAGCAACAATTTAAGTTTGGTGTTGTGATGAGCGGATAATTTATACGCTTTTTTGCATTGGTTTTAAGTAGTTTTTAGTATAATTTAGTTAGTTTTTAGTATATAATTATTAGCTTTTATGCAAAAATCACGTTTCTGAACTTTACTATGAGTTTGTGTGTTTTTCTGTGATTTCAGGTATTTTCTGGTTGAAATTGAGGGACCTGAGCAAAAATCTGATTCAGAGGCTGAAGAAAGATTGCAGATGCTGTTGGATTCTGACCTCCCTGCACTGGAAATGGATTTTCTGGAGCTACAGAAGCCCAATTGGCGCACTCTCAACTGCATTGGAAAGTAGACATCTTAGGCTTTGGGTGTTGTATGATGGTTGGAGTGTCTTCTTCATCAAGAGCTTCTTGACTTGGTGGTTCAATGAACTCACCCTTTATGCAACTCTCTGTGTCATTATAGTAATGTGGACTCCCTTGATTGACTTCCTCCCTTTTTTCTGCATGGTGTTGCATTGACCCTTTTGGGAGTGAGTTTGCATGTTCCTTTGTCACCCTTAGTAGCCTCTGTGGGTATGGAGCTTTGGGCTTATATACTCTTATAACCTCCTCCTTCTTCATAGAAATCTCACTTGGTATGGGTGCCTCATTTTCTTGTTCTTCTGATTCCTCCATTGGGTTTTCCATGGTACCACTAAGAAAATTGTGGGTAGTGATTTGCTTTGATAAATATCCAACTTGTGCCTCAAGCTTCTTAAGGGCAGCCCCCCGGTTCTGCATAATGGATTTTACTTTCTCTTTGAAAGTCTTCATGTCCTTAGATTCTTCCAAGAGAATTGCCAATAGGTTCTCTATCCTTGATAACTTATCCTCGAGGGGAGGGTGTGCAACTGGGTTGGAATTTGGAGGTTGATGGTGGATATTTTGTGAATGGAATTGGTTGTTTTGTGGTTGTATGTTCTGAGAGTGGTATGGCTTTTGTGGGTAATGATATGGGTTTTATAGACTGTGAGAAGAATTTTGTGTGTAATGGAATGAATTGTGTGAGTGGTGAGATGAATTATATGGATGTGGGAAGGAATTTTGTGTTGAGGCATGTCCAAGTGGTGAAGGGTTTTGATGCGGAAAGCTAGGAGGTGAGGTTGAATAATTAAAGGATGATGGCTCTTGATGAATGGGGTGTGAATAAGTGAAATTTTTTGGTTTTGATCTTCCCAGGCACAGCTTGAGTAGTGATCAAAGTCATCAAAATATGAACCATTTTGTGACCCTGGGAAGCACCCCATTTCATCTTCTTGATATTCCCAAGCACCATTATCATAATAACCTGAATTATTTTGTGGTGGTGAGAAGTATCCCATGTAACTTGATTGAACAAAAGATAATCTATACTCCATTTTTCTTCAAAATACTCTGTACCAAACAACAATCACCAAGATAAAAGAGATTTGGAATTCCCCTTGTCACAGATGAGGAAATTCCCAGTGAGACAATATCACAAACAGTTAGTTAGCAAAAGAAAATAAAGAAACAAAAGAAAACAATGACAAAAGAAAACTGTCTAATCTAGTAAATCAATCAACCGACAGTTTGTTAATCACAATTAATCCCCGGCAACGGCGCCATAAACTTGATGCACGAAAACTTGTCTCTCAACAAATTTCCCTTCGGCAAGTATATCGAATTGTCGTTAAGTAAAAACTCACAATAGAGTGAGGTCGAATCCACAGGGATTAACGGATTAAGCAATCAATGGTTAATTGATTATCCTAGTTAGACGAATCATATTGGAGTGATAAGTAAAAAGGAAATGTAAATGGCATAAAAGTAAAGAAATGCAATAAAGAGCAGAAAAGTAAAATGGCAAGAAAATTAAATGTAAAAACTAAAAATAAAATGAACATTGGGATCAAGAGATATTGCAATCCTCCGGATCAAGTTCATTCTCATATTTCCTCAATCAATGCATTCATTGATCTCCTAGGAAATCTTAAGTGATTGGATCCCAATTCCATGGCAATCCAATCTCTCTAAGCTTGAACAATTTCCCAATTCCTTGATTTAATTGCTCATGGGAAGAGATGAAGTTTGGTCACTGATTATACCATACACTTTCATAGATCAAAGTATTGGTAGGATTAAACGTCACAATATCCATCCAACCCCAACCTAATCCAATGTGAGAGAGCATTTCTAGCATGATCTCCTCATTCCTCTTCTAAGGTTCCGAGGAGATCCAATTATGGAGAGCTTCTCTTCCAAGATAGCTAACCAATTGGATGAAGATCGAAAGCTCTCTAGTAAAATCAAGAGAAAAGAAAGAAGAAGAAGAATGAAAACTACAATTGATCCATTAAATGAAATAGAGCTCTCTAACCCAATGAAAAGAGTTAGTTGTTCATTGCTCTACCAAAATAGAAAAGAAAGAAAGTGCAAAACAATAAAGATGAAGATTAAAACTGAAATCGAAACTTCAAAGTTCATAAATAAAAAGTACAAACTAAAATTTAGCTACTACTAAGAAAAGAAAAAGAAGAGAAAAGGAAGAAGAGTGTAGGAGAGGAGGGTTCCAAAGACCCACTCTCCTTAGAGTGTGCCAATTCACAGAAGTTCGAATTGATCTTAACTCTCTCCCCCTTCCTTCAATTTCCCCCTCCAGAATGATATGAATGTAAAAACTAAGGCCTTTATATAGGCTTTCCTAAATTACAAAATGAAATTAAAAGCAAATTACAATTAAATGAAAATTCCTATTATAGGGTGGTCCTTGCAAGAGAAATGAATCAAGTTGAGGTCCATGTGCTAATCGTTAGTGCTACCATTAGCCACACTAATGCTACAAGTGTGGCGTTAGTGCTGATGTTAGTGTAGCTAATGTCACACTTGCTACCCAGTTGGTGTTTTGGGGGCTTAAAAGATACCTCTTGTTTGTGCTCTAATTTCATGCCCACTATAAAGTATTATATATTGTTAGAAAGCTCTAAATGTCAGCTTTCTAATGCAACTAGAATCACCTCAATTGAACATCTG
Organism: Arachis duranensis; assembly: GCF_000817695.3. Lineage (NCBI taxonomy): Eukaryota > Viridiplantae > Streptophyta > Magnoliopsida > Fabales > Fabaceae > Arachis > Arachis duranensis. The sequence goes on from NC_029775.3 coordinate 74,147,505, forward strand.
TAACTCAAGTTATGCTTCTTTGAAGTGGACAAGGTCGCTGGCATAGTCGCTGGCGTTATTGGAAAAGTTAGCCACAATAACGTTAGCGTTCAAGGGATTAATTTTGCCAGGTTCTGGAGCTCAAACTTAATGTCCACCCAATATTATTATATATTTTTGGAAAGCTCGGGATGGCTACTTTCCAACGCCATTAAAATCGTATCATTTGGAGCTCTACAGCTCGAGTTACACTTCTTGGAAGATGAAGAGGTCAGCTGGCCTTACTACAGGTTGATACCATGTTCATCTTTGCACTTTCGGGGCAGGTTTTCTCCCTCAAATTTAGTGTCCACCATGTAGTGCCATATATGCTTGGAAAGCTCTGAAATCCTACTTTCCAATGCCACTAAAATCACCTCATTTGGAGCTTTTTGCCTCAAGTTATTATTGTTTGAAGAAGGTATGGTCAGGCTGCCAAGTGAGATTTTTGCCCACGTTAGTGTCTACGTTAGTGTAACTAACGTGGCCTCTAACGTAGCCTCTTATCCCTTCGCTAGCGTTATTGGCACTCGCTTTTACCAATAATGCTATTCCTTGTCCCTCTTTCCCACATTATTGATCCACGTTAGTGTAACTAACGTGGCCCTTAACGTAGGCATGCCAAAGCTCGAGGGCGTTAGTGACACTCACCTTTGTCACTAACGCTACAAAACCCCCCTCTTCCATGTTAATGGTCCACGTTAGTTACACTAACGTGGCCATTAATGTGGGTCTTCCTTTGCTTTACTAAAGTTAGTGGCGTTAACGTTGCCACTAACTTTCCATGCTCTTCTTCTTCAAAGTTAATGCCATTAACGTTCCCACTAACGTTGGGGCTTCTCCTCTCTTCCACGTTATTGCCCATGTTAGTGGCACTAATGGGGCCACTAACGTGGCTCTTCTCTGCTTCTTGTTACCTGAAATCAATCAAACAAAGTGCATCAATGTCTTGCTCTTAATTATGAGATTATGCATCATCCATTTTATCATTCAATTCATGCAAAATTCTCATGAAATCATTCAAAATTCACAATGTTTTCTTAAATCATGGTATGAGTGCATTTTCAACCAAATACTTGCTTATTTTCTAAGAAAATGCATGAAACCAACCTAAAGCATACAAAAATGGCTAGTAAAACTAGCCAAGATGCCCTGGCATCACCTCCTGCTTCACGACGCATGGTTGCCTCTCCTGACAACAGAGCCTTCCATTCCGTGAGATCAGAGTCTTTGTGGTATAAGCTAGAATCAATTGGCAGCATTCTTGAGATTTGGAAGGTCTAAACCTTATCTGTGGTATTTCGAGTAGGATCTGGGATAGGATGACTGTGACGCGCTTCAAACTAGCAACTACAGTGCACAGTGACAGTGCGCAAAAGGATCAATGGATCTTATTCCAACACGATCGAGAACCGACAGCTGATTAGCCATGTGGGAAACTGTATAGGACTATTTTCACTAAGAGGACAGATGGTAGCCGTTGACAATGGTGATCTCCCAACATATAGCTTGCCATGGAAGGGAGTACGCATGACTAGATGAAGGTAGTAGGAAAGCAGGGATTCAGAAAGAACAAAGCATCTCCATATGCTTATCTGAAATTCCCACCAATGAATTACATAAGTATCTCTATCTTATTTTATGTCTTATTCATCTTTTAATTATCAAAATCCCATAACCATTTGAATCTACCTGACTGAGATTTACAAGATGACCATAGCTTGCTTTAAGCCGACAATCTTCGTGGGATTGACCCTTACTCACGTAAGGTATTACCTGGACGACACAGTGCACTTGCTGGTCAGCTGTGCGAAGTTGTGAGAAAAGTGTGAACTCACAATTTCGTGTACCAAGTACATCTATACACAAAAAAAAGTTGAAATAGCAAAAGTGATAAAAATGATTATTTTTATAATTTTGTGTGGCTATCTATATATAGAAGACCAAAAGACCATGATTATCTAACAAAATTAATTTCATTTATTGCATTCAATTTGAATAAGTAAAAAATTATATTATATTATTTTAGTTTAGTCCTTAATTCACATGATTTAAATTTAGCTCAATAAATATAATTTGATTTGATTTAATTATTAGCAAAAAATATCTCAACTCTCAAGAACCTATTTTATTCATAGATTTATTATTTTAATGATTAATTGATTAATTTAATTAATTAATTGATACAGATAATTAGTATAATTAATGTAACACCCTACCACATAGAGCTTTACACCTAGGATGTAAAATAGAGGCGGCAAGGCACTACGACCTCTAAAATAAAATACATATATATTAATAGAAAGAATATAATAGACTAGAAGCCTTGAAAAATGGGTAAAACAAAAAATTCGTAAAATAAAAAGCGCAACACTGAGAGAATGGAGTTACCTGCGTGCTAAGAAACCTAAAAGGAAAATGATAAAGATAAGCAAAAGGGTAAAGGAAAGCCAAGGAAACAGCATAACTAGCTCCTGACTTAGCTGGGGATATATATACATATAAACATATATAAGTATCCCCAAAATACATCAAAATACCAGAATAAACTCCTATCTCTCCCTCAACCTCTAAGAGGAGTGGCATACACAAGTTACTTGGAGAGTAAGCCAAATACATATGTACATATATACAAATAGAAACCCAAAATACACCCAAGAACTACTCCGCTTCAAGGATCCAGACACCTAGCGAGGAGCCTCTCGACCTGCATCTGAAAAACAACAACAACAATATGGAATAAGAACCGGAGGTTCTCAACATGGTAAAAGTGCCACGCATATAATAAATAAGGTCCTGAGAATGCCTTAGGCAATCCTAGAACTCCGTTCTTCAGTTATCCAACTTAAGTACTAAACAGATGCCATAAACAGGGGTAGGTGTTATAAATCTACCTAATTTACTCAATTTCAATCCTAACCTAACACCAAACCGTTTCTCCAGTTCCCTCATCCCTCCATCATTCATAATGCAACAGAAACAAGCAACCAAACAAGTTCACGCACTAGTAATGAGCAGATAGTACAAGTAGCAAGTATAGCAGGTAGCAGGTGATATGTATCAATTAGGCAAACCCAAAAAACGCATAGCAATCAAAACAAACAAATGCATATAATGCATGCCTGTCCTATGGCTGATGGGTCCCATCTATCGATTATCTAGCCAACCCGACAAGTCTGAAAACCTTAGACTGTCCCCCCGTCGTGCATCCCCAAGAGTCTATGCATAGAGTTCACATTCATTTATCATATAATCACTCAATGGGAGCTATCCATATCCAAGAATTTATACGTGCCCGGTCACCCTTACGACGTAGGGTCAATAGAGTATCAAGATTCAAGCTGGAACACGTGGTGGCGAGCCACAGTTTTTACCCAGGGAAACTCGTATCTCAGATATCATTATTAATAAGCCATGGCAATTTCATTACCAATACATTATCAATTATCAAGCCTTAGCGTTTAACTTTGTTAACATACTTATTTCCTTCATAAAAGCTACCATTTACAACTTTCTTCACCCTCAAGATATCTCATTTTCCTATCATTTTTTATCCGCTGGACCTAAGACCATACTTTAAGCCTTAAGGGAAGAAAATGGAGGTTTAGAAGTGGAAAATTAGTTTAAAAACAGTTAAAACTAGTTTTTTGGAGCAGGTAGCATCCACGCGTATGCGTACGCCACGCGCACGCGTAGAACGTACATCAAGTCACGCATACGCATGAGTCATGCGTACGCGTGAACATGCACACACGCGTACGCGTGGATGGGTATTTTTTTAAAGAAATGGGCAGAATGCCCAGAAAGCTAGCTACAACCATTTTTGCCATCCTGAAGCACATATTATTACAAACTTTCAACGTCCATAACTTTCTTTACAAAATTTCGTTTTTCATAAAATTGATATCAATCAAAAGCTCTTAGAACCATCTTTCATTTGTAACAATTCACAACTCAATCCAAAATTTGTGGAGCAAATTATGGACGTCCAAAGTTCATCAAAATTTGATTTTTAACCAATTTTCAACAAAACCTCATTTTCATTCACTCATGTCCCTTACCTTTACAACTTGCATTTTAATACCTTATCAACCTATTTCATTAACAACCATTATCCATATTACCTTTAACCAATTCAACAAACCTTGATCATCAATAATTATCAACATTTACCTCATACATCAATAACCCTTCATTTGTTTATATCAACTCTTTACCTATACCACCCTTCATCACATATTTATCAACCTTCCATCAACATATACCAATTAAATGCCATTAACATAAATCAACCCTTCAGTAACACATATCAACCATATTCCATCAATATATACCAACATCAACACAACCCATCATAAATAAATCCAAGAACATACAATTAATAACTTTAACACCTCATAATTTCAATACATATTCATCAACAATTTATTCCAACGACATTACAAAACTACTCATTAAATGCAATTAACAAATTCAACTTATTCTATGGTTTCTCTAACCTAAGTTTTCACAACACCGTGAATATAAAACGTGCAAAACTTAAACCATACCTTGGCCGATCACTCAGTTTCACCCAAGGCAGCCTCACAACACAAAACACAGCCCCCTCCAAGCTCAATTAAAATAATCACAAACCAAGCCTTGATCACCAACAAAGCCTCTAAATACTCCCAATTCAATTCCAATGCATATTGATGAGTGGATATTTTATACGCTTTTTGGGGGTAATTTCATGTAGATTTTAGTATAGTTTAGTTGGTTTTTAGTAGATTTTTATTAGTTTTTAGGAAAAAATCATATTTCTGGACTTTACTATGAGTTTGTGTTTTTCTGTAATTTCAGGTATTTTCTGGCTGAAATTGAGGGAGCTGAGCAAAAATCTGATTTAGGCTGAAAAAGGACTGCTGATGCTGTTGGATTCTGACCTCACTAAACTCAGAATGGAATTTTTGGAGCGACAAGAGTCCAATTGGCGCACTCTCAATTGGGTTGGAAAGTAGACATCCAGGGCTTTTCAGAAATATATAATAGTTCATACTTTGCGCGAAGATAGACGACGTAAACTGGCGTTCAACGCCAGTTCCATGTTGTAGTCTGGCGTTCAGCGCCAGAAACAGGTTGCAAGTTGGAGTTCAGCGCCAGAAACAGGTTACAACCTGGCGTTCAACTCCAGAAATAGCCCAGGCACGTGAGAAGCTTAAATCTCAGCCCCAGCACACACCAAGTTGGCCCCAGAAGTGGATTTCTGCACCAATTATCTTAGTTTACTCATTTTCTGTAAACCTAAGTTACTAGTTAAGTATTTAAACAACTTTTAGAGACTTATTTTGGATCTCATGACATTTTTAGATCTGAATTTTATACTCTTTGACGGCATGAGTCTCTAAACTCCATTGTTGGGGGTGAGGAGGTCTGCAGCGTCTCGATGAATTAATGCAATTATTTCTGTTTTCCATTCAAACATGCTTGTTCCTATCTAAGATGTTCATTCGCGCTTCACTATGAAGAAGGTGATGATCCGTGACACTCATCACCTTCCTCAATCCATGAACGTGTGCCTGACAATGACCTCTGTTCTACATCAGATTGAATGAGTATCTCTTAGATTTCTTAATCAGAATCTTCGTGGTATAAGCTAGAATTGATGGAGGCATTCATGAGAATCCGGAAAGTCTAAACCTTGTCTGTGGTATTCCGAGTAAGATTCAAGGATTGAATGGCTGTGATGAGCTTCAAACTCGCGATTGTTGGGCGTAGTGACAAACGCAAAAGGATCAATGGATCTTATTCCGACATGATCGAGAATCAACAGATGATTAGCCGTGCTGTGACAGAGCATTTGGACCATTTTCACCGAGAGGATGGGAAGTAGCCATTGACAACGGTGACACCCTACACACAGCTTGCCATGGAAGGAACTTTGCACTTTTGAAAGTGAGGAAGCATTATATTACAGAAATTCAAAAGACAAAGCATCTCCAAAACTCCAACATATTCTCCATTAATGCATAATAAGTATTTATTTCATACTCTTTTATCTTTTACAATCGAGGCTAAAGAATCCTATTGGTATCCTGACTAAGATTAATAAGATAACCATAGCTTGCTTCAAACCAACAATCTCCGTGGGATTCGACCCCTACTCACGTAAGGTATTACTTGGATGACCCAGTGCACTTGCTGGTTAGTGGTACGAGTTGTGAAAAGTGTGATTTACAATTTCGTGCACCAAGTTTTTAGCGCTGTTGCCGGGGATTGTTCGAGTTTGGACAACTAAAGGTTTATTTTGTTGCTTAGATTAGGAATAATTTATTTTTTATGCTATAGAGTCATTAAATCTGAGTCCTTTATTTTCTTTTTAAAAATTTTTCAAAAATATTATTTTTTCCTTATTAATTTTTAATTTTTATGTGAGTTTAGTTTTATATTTTAAGTTTGTTTCAATTGCATATTTTATATTTTCCTTTAAATTTTTGAATTGCATGTTATTTATTTTTCCTTGATCTTCAAATTGTTCTTGTCAAATTTTCTTGTTTGATCTTTGGTTTTTCATATTTTTGTGTGTTTTTCGTGTTTTCCTTGTGCTTTTTCAAAATTTTAGTTTTCAAAAATATATTTTCTATATACAATATTAAAACAAGTTACATTTATAGCTCAGTTGGCTAGAGCGTTGGCTTATGTTCTTGGCAATTGGGTATCTTTTTTTTTAAATATTTTTCAAAAATAATTTTTCTTTGATTGAATCTTGTGACAAACTTTAAGTTTGGTGTTTTCTTGTTAATTTTCTTTAATTTTCGAAAATTTATTTTGGTTTTCTAAAAATTTTAAGTTTGGTATTCTTTCTTTTGTTCTTGTTGTTCTTGTGAATCTTCAAGGTGTTCTTGAGTCTTCCTTGTGTTTTGATCTTAAAATTTTTAAGTTTGGTGTTCCTTGGTATTTTCCCATCAAAATTTTCGAAAACAAGGAGCATTAGATCTAAAAATTTTTAAGTCTTGTGTCTTTTGTGTGTTTTTCTCTTTCATCATAAAATTTCAAAAGTCAAAAAATATCTTTTCCTTTAATTATTCATTATTTTCAAATCCTTTTGGTTGACTTGGTCAAATTTTTTTTAAAATCATATCTTTTTCAAAACTTCCTAACCACTTTTTCTCTCTCTTCAATTTTCAAAAATTATATCCAAAATTTTTCAAATCTTTTCAATTAATTAATTATTTTCGTTTTCAATTTTTTTATTTTATTTGGTTTTCTAACTTTTGAATTTTTATTTAATTTTTCATTTATTTTATTTTATCTTCCTTTTAATTTCTGATATTCAAAAAAAAAAATTTAAATCCACATTACCTCCTTTACTCCATTATGGCTTAAGTGGAAATGAACAGTCCAGAAGGACTCTGGGGTCATATGCTAACTCCACTACTGCTTCATACGGGAGTAGTATCTGTATACCCTCCATCGGAGTCAGTAGCTTTGAGTTGAACCCTCGGCTCATTATCATGGTGCAGCAAAGTTGCCTGTATTTTGGTCTTCCACAGGAAGAACCTACAGAGTTTCTGGCACAGTTTTTACAAATTGCTGACACAGTACATGTGATGAGCGGATAATTTATACGCTTTTTGGCATTGTTTTTAGTATGTTTTTAGTATGTTTTAGTTAGTTTTTATTATATTTTTATTAGTTTTTGGTTAAAATTCACTTTTCTGGACCTTACTATGAGTTTGTGTGTTTTTCTGTGATTTCAGGTATTTTCTGGCTGAAATTGAGGGACCTGAGCAAAAATATGATTCAGAGGCTGAAAAGGACTACAGATGCTGTTGGATTCTGACCTCCCTGCACTCGAAGTGGATTTTCTGGAGCTACAGAAGCGCAATTGGCGCGCTCTTAATTGCGTTGGAGAGTAGACATCCTGAGCTTTCCAGAAATGTATAATAGTCTATACTTTGCTCGAGATTTGATGGCCCAAACAGGCGTTCCAAGTCAGCTCAAGAATTCTGGCGTAAAACACTGGAACTGGCACAAGAATGGGAGTTAAACGCCCAAACTAGCACAAAAGCTGGCGTTTAACTCCAAGAAAAGTCTCTACACGAAAATACTTCAATGCTCAGCCCAAGCACACACCAAGTGGTCCCGGAAGTGGATTTTTACTCATCTTTGTAAACCCTAGCTACTAGTTCTCTATAAATAGGACCTTTTGCTATTGTATTTTCATCTTTCAATCTTAGGATCATGTTTTTATGATTGAACCCTCTTTGGGAGGCTGGCCATTCGGCCATGCCTAGACCTTGTTCTTATGTATTTTCAACGGTGGAGTTTCTACACACCATAGATTAAGGTGTGGAGCTCTTCTGTACCTCGAGTATTAATGCAATTACTATTGTTCTTCTATTCAATTCGGCTTATTCTTGTTCTAAGATATCACTTGTTCTTCAACTTGATGAATGTGTTGATCCGTGACACTCATCATCATTCTCACCTATGAATGTGTGCCTGACAACCACCTCCGTTCTACCTTAGATTGAGTGGATATCTCTTGGATCCCTTAATCGAAATCTTCGTGGTATAAGCTAGAATTGATGTCGGCATTCAAGAGAATCCAGAAGGTCTAAACCTTGTCTGTGGTATTCTGAGTAGGATTCAAGGATTGAATGACTGTGACGAGCTTCAAACTCGCGATTGTGGGCGTTAGTGACAGACGCAAAAGAATCACTGGATTCTATTCCGACATGATCGAGAACTGACAGCTGAATAGCCGTGCTGTGACAGAGAGCATTGAACATTTTCACTGAGAGGACGGGATTGTAGCCACTGACAATGGTGATGCCCAACATACAGCTTACCATGGAAAGGAGTAAGAAGGATTGGATGAAGACAGTAGGAAAGCAGAGAGACGGAAGGGACAAAGCATCTCCATACACTTATCTGAAATTCTCACCACTGAATTACATAAGTATCTCTATCTTTATTTTATGCTTTATTCATATATCATCTATAACCATTTGAATCTGCCTGACTGAGATTTACAAGATGACTATAGCTTGCTTCATGCCAACAATCTCCATGGGATCGACCCTTACTCGCGTAAGGTTTATTACTTGGACGACCCAGTGCACTTGCTGGTTAGTTGTGCGAAGTTGTGATAACTCATCAATTTAGCTCTTGAATGCAATGTCCTGCTGAAGCTTGGCTAGCCATGTATAATTCCTTTAGACTAAAGCTTTAGACTAACATTGCACGATTCCTGGAATTCTTATTAAAAATTTTGAATCTTTTATTTTCTTTTCCACATAAATTTTCGAAAAAACCAAAAAAAAATTACAAAATCATAAAAACAAAAAATATTCTATATTTCTTGTTGAGTCTAGTATCTTATTTTAAGTTTGGTGTCAATTGCATGTTTCTGTTCTTCTTCCATTTTTCGAATTCATTCATGTGTCTTCATTGATCTTCAAGTTGTTCTTGATGATTTACTTGCTCTGATTTTTAAATTCTCTTGTTTTGTGTGTTTTGTTGTTTCGCATATGCATTCTCAACTTGTTAGTGCCAGTAGTATACAAACTTCTAAGTTTGGTGTTTTGCATGCATTGTTTATTTGATTTTAGTTGCATTTTGATTATTCCTCATTATTAAAAATCCAAAAAAATTTTTAAATTGTGTCTTTTCTAGTCAATAATACAGAGAATTGAAGATTCAGAACATACAGCAGAGGAATCATACAGAAAAAGCTGGGCATTCAAAACGCCCAGTGAAGAAGGAAAACTGGCGTTTAAACGCCAGCCAGGGCACCTGGCTGGGCGTTTAACACCCAAAAGGGTAGCATTTTAGGCGTTAAACGCCAGAATGGATACCATTCTGGGCGTTTAACGCCAGGATGGCACAAGAGGGAAGATTTTGTTTTTAATGCAATTTTTTTTTTAAGTTTTCATAATTTTTCAAAATCAAATCTTTTTCAAATCATATCTTTTCAATCATATATTTTCAAAATCAATTTCTTTCCATTTTCAAAAATACTTGCTAACAATTAATGATTTGATTCAACATTTCAAGTATGTTGCCTTTTCTGTTGAGAAAGGTTTAATGTTTGAATCATATCTTTTCTTGTTAGCCAAGTCATTGATTTTAAAAATCAAATCTTCTTAAATTGTTTTTCAATCATATCTTTTTAATCAAATCTTTTTAAAACCATAACTTTTCAATCATATCTTTTTAATCACATCTTTTTCAAAATAGTTTTCAAATCATATCTCTTTGACTTCCAATTTCAAAATCTTTTTCAAAATCACTTTATTTCTTTCTCAATCTTAGTTTTCGAAAATCATCAATCAATTTTCAAAATATTTTTAAAATCTTTTTAATTTATTTTCGAAAATTTCTTCCCCTCTTCTCACATCCTTCTACTTTTGGACTAACACTCCTCCTCAATGCACAATTTGAACTCTATCTTTCTAAGTTCAAATTCTTCTACCTCTTCCTTCTATTTTTCTTTTCCTTTGACATCTCAAGGAATCTCTATACTGTGACATAGAGAATTCCATATTTTCTTGTTCTCTTCTCTTTCATATGAGCAGGAGCAAACACAAAGGCATTCTTGTTGAAGCTGACCCTGAACCTGAAAGGACCTTGAAGCGAAAGCTAAGAGAAGCTAAAGCACAACTCTCTGTAGAGGACCTAACAGAATTCTTCAAAGAAGAAGACATGGCAGCCAAAAACAACAACAATGCCAACAATGCAAGAAAGGTGCTGGGTGACTTTATTGCACCTACTCCCGACTTCTATGGGAGAAGCACCTCTATCCCTGCCATTGGAGCAAACAACTTTGAGCTTAAGCCTCAATTAATTTCTCTAATGCAACAGAATTGCAAGTTCCATGGACTTCCA
>NC_029775.3:74158426-74167682 GCF_000817695.3 Arachis duranensis
AGACTTATGCTATTCCCTTTTGCTGTAAGAGACAGAGCTAGGATATGGTTGGACTCACAACCTAAAGAAAGCCTGAACTCTTGGGAAAAGCTAGTCAATGCCTTCTTGGCAAAGTTCTTTCCACCTCAAAAATTGAGTAAGCTTAGAGTGGAAGTCCAAACCTTCAGACAGAAGGAAGGTGAATCCCTCTATGAAGCTTGGAAAAGATACAAACAATTGATCAGAAACTATCCTTTTGACATGCTTTATGAATAGAGCATCATAGGTATCTTCTATGATGGTCTGTCTAAACGGTCCAAGATGTCATTGGACAGCTCTGCTGGAGGATCTCTTCATCTGAAGAAGACACCTGCAGAAGCTCAAGAACTCATTGAAGTGGTTGCAAATAACCAATTCATGTACAATTCTGAAAGGAATCCTGTGAATAATGGGATGAATCAGAAGAAAGGAGTTCTTGAGATTGATACTCTGAATGCCATACTGGCTCAGAACAAAATATTGACTCAGCAAGTCAATATGATTTCTCAAAGTCTGTCTGGAATGCAAGCCGCACCAGGCAGTACTAAGGATGCTTCATCTGAAGAAGAAGCTTATGATCCTGAGAACCCTTCAATGGAAGAGGTGAATTACATGGGAGAACCCTATGGAAACACCTATAATCCTTCATGGAGAAATCATCCAAATCTCTCATGGAAGGATCAACAGAAACCTCAACAAGGTTTCAACGACAATAATGGTGGAAGAAACAGGTTTAGCAATGGCAAGCCTTTTCCATCATCTTCTTAGCAACAGACAGAGAATTCTAAGCAGAGCCACTCTGACTTAGCAACCATGGTCTCTGATCTAATCAAAACCACTCAAAGTTTCATGACTGAAATAAGGTCCTCCATTAGAAACTTGGAGGCACAAGTGGGTCAGCTGAGCAAGAAAGTCACTGAACTCCCTCCTAGCATTCTTCCAAGCAATACAAAAGAGAATCCAAAAGGAGAGTGTAAGGCCATCAACATGGCCGAATTTGGAGAGGAGGAAGAGGCAGTAAGCGCCACTGAGAAGGCCTCAATGGACGTCCACTGGCCTCCAATGAGTTCCCTAATGAGGAACCATGGGAATCTGAGGCTCACACTGAGACCATAGAGATTCCATTGGATTTACTTCTGCCATTCATGAGCTCTGATTCTTCCTCTGAAGAGGATGAAGATGTCACTGAAGAGCAAGTTGCTAAATACCTTGGAGCAATCATGAAGCTAAATGACAAGTTATTTGGTAATGAGACTTGGGAGGATGAACCCCCTTTGCTCACCAAACAACTGGATGACTTGAATAGGCAGAGATTACCTCAAAAGAGTCAGGACCCTGAGAAGTTCTCAATACCTTGTACAGTAGGCACCATGACCTTCAAGAAGGCTCTGTGTGACCTAGGGTCAAGCATAAACCGCATGCCTCTCTCTGTAATGGAGAAGTTAGGGATCTTTGAGGTACAAGCTGCAAGAATCTCACTAGAGATGGCAGACAATTCAAGAAAACAAGCTTATGGACTTGTAGAGGATGTTCTGGTAAAGATTGAAGACCATTACATCCATGCTAATTTCATAGTCCTAGAGACTGGGAAGTGCATGGATGAATCCATCATCCTTGGTAGACCCTTCCCAGCCACAGCAAAGGTTGTGATTGATGTTGACAGAAGAGAATTGATCATTCAAGTGAATGAAGAATCCCTTGTGTTTAAGGCTCAAGGATATCCCTCTGTAACCATGGAGAGGAAGCATGAAGAGCTTCTCTTAAAATAGAGTCAAACAGACCCCCCACAGTCAAACTCTAAGTTTGGTGTTGGGAGGCCACAACCAACTTCTAAGTTTGGTGTTGAACCCCCACATTCAAACTCTAAGTTTGGTGTTGGGAGGTTCCAACATTGCTCTGAGTATCTGTGAGGCTCCATGAGAGCCCACTGTCAAGCTACTGACATTAAAGAAGCGCTTATTGGGAGGCAACCCAGTGTTATATTTATCTATTTTCCTTTTGTTATTTTATGTTTTCTGTAGGTTGATGATCATGTGAAGTCACAAAATCAATTGAAAAAGCAAAAACAGAATGAAAAACAGAAAGAAAAATAGCACACCCTAGAGGAAAACTTGCTGGCGTTTAAACGCCAATAAGGGCAGCAAATGGGCGTTTAACGCCCAGTCTGGCACCATTCTGGGCGTTTAACGCCAGGAAGGGGCAAGAAGCTGGCGTTAAATGCCAGAAATGGGCACCAGCCCGGTGTTTAACACCAGAATTGGCAAAGAGAGCAATTTTGCTCGCCACTTGGTGCAGGGATGAATTTTCCTTGACTCCTCAGGATCTGTGGACCCCACAGGATCCCCACCTACCCCAGCACTCTCTCTCTTCTTCACCCATTCACCAATCACCTTAACACCTCTTCTCCAAAAACCACTCACCTATCAAATCCCACTATTCTCTTTACCACTCACATCCATCCTTCATAAAACCCCACCTACCTAACCATTCAAATTCAAACCACTTTCCCTCCCAAACCCACCCATAATGGCCGAACCATACACCCCTCTCCACTCCTATATAAACCCATCTTCACTCATTCATTCTCACACAACCTACACACTACTTCTCCCCTTTAGCCGACACACAAAAGCCACCTCCATCTCCTCTATTTCTTCTTCTTCTACTCTCTTCTTCCTTCTTTTGCTCGAGGACGAGCAAACCTTCTAAGTTTGGTGTGGTAAAAGCATTGCTTTTTGTTTTTCCATAACCATTTATTGCATCTAAGGCCGGAGAAACCTCTAGAAAGAGGAAAGGGAAGGCAAAAGCTTCCACCTCCGAGTCATGGGAGATGGAGAGATTCATCTCAAGGGTGCATCAAGACCACTTCTATGAAGTTATGGCCTTGAAGAAGGTGATCCCCGAGGTCCCTTTTTCACTCAAAAAGAGTGAATATCCGGAGATCCGACATGAGACCCGAAGAAGAGGTGGGGAAGTTCTTACCAACCCCATTCAACAAGTCGGAATCTTAATGGTTCAAGAGTTCTATGCTAATGCATGGATCACCAAGAACCATGATCAAAGTGTGAACCCAGACCCAAAGAATTGGCTTACAATGCTTCGGGAGAAATGCTTAGATTTTGGTCCGGAAAATGTAAGGTTGGCATTCAACTTGCCCATGATGCAAGGAGATGAACACCCTTACACTAGAAGGGTCAACTTTGATCAAAGGTTGGACCAAGTCCTCATAGACATTTGTGAAGAGGGCGCTCAATGGAAGAGTGATTCAAGAGGGAAGCCTGTTCAACTGAGAAGGCATGACCTCAAACCCGTGGCTAGAGGATGGTTGGAGTTTATCCAACACTCAATCATTCCCACTAGCAACCAGTCCGAAGCTACTATAGACCGGGCTATCATGATTCATAGCATCATGATTGGAGAGGAAGTAGAAGTTCATGAGGTTATATCCCAAGAACTTTATAAGGTGGCGGACAAGTCCTCTACCTTGGCAAGGTTAGCCTTCCCTCATCTCATTTGTTACCTCTGTTACTCAGTCGGAATTGACATAGAGGGAGACACCCTTATTGATGAGGACAAGCCCATCACTAAGAAAAAGATAGAGCAAACAAGAGATCCCACTTATCATGAAATCCTGAGATGCCTCAAGGGATGCACTTTCCTCCATAAAACTATTGGGAGCAAATCAACACCTCCCTAGGAGAATTGTGTTCCAACATGGGACAACTAAGGGTGGAGCACCAAGAACATTCCATTCTCCTCCATGAAATTAGAGAAGATCAAAGATTCATGAGAGAGGAGCAACAAAGACAAGGAAGAGACATTGAGGAGCTCAAGCACTCCATAAGATCTTCAAGAGGAAGAACAAGCCGCCATCACTAAGGTGGACCCGTTCTTTAATCTCCTTGTTCTTTAATTTTCTGTTTTTCGAATTTTTATGCTTATGTTTATCTATGTTTGTGTCTTATGATCATTAGTGTCTTAGTGTCTATGCCTTAAAGTTATGAATGTCCTATGAATCCATCACCTTTCTTAAATGAAAAATGTTCCTAATTGAAAAAGAGAAGAATTGCATGAATTTTGAATTTTATAATAGATTAATTATTTTGATGTGGTGGCAATACTTTTGGTTTCTGAATGTATGCTTGAACAGTGCATATGTCTTTTGTATTTGTTGTTCATGAATGTTGTCTCTTGAAAGAATGATGAAAAAGGAGACATGTTACTGAGGATCTAAAAAACTCATAAAAATGATTCTTGAAGCAAGAAAAAGCAAAAAAAAAGGAGATAATATATGCGAAAAAAAGAAAAAGAAAAAAAAGTCATGATCCAAGGCAAAAAGAGTGTGCTTAAGAACCCTGGACACCTCTAATTGGAGACTCTAGCAAAGTTGAGTCACAATCTGAAAAGGTTCACCCAGTTATGTGTCTGTGGCATGTATGTATCCGGTGGTAATACTGGAAGACAGAGTGCTTTGGGCCACGGCCAAGACTCATAAAGTAGCTATGTTCAAGAATCATCATACTAAACTAGGAGAATCAATAACACTATCTGGATTCTAAGTTCCTAGAGAAGCCAATCATTCTGAATTTCAAAGGATAAAGTGAGATGCCAAAACTGTTCAGAGGCAAAAAGCTAAAGCCCCGCTCATCTAATTAATACTGATCTTCATAGATGTTTTTGGAATTCATTGCATATTCTCTTCTTTTTATCTTATTTGATTTTCAGTTGCTTGGGGACAAGCAACAATTTAAGTTTGGTGTTGTGATGAGCGGATAATTTATACGCTTTTTGGCATTGTTTTTAGTATGTTTTTAGTATGTTTTAGTTAGTTTTATTATATTTTTATTAGTTTTTGGTTAAAATTCACTTTTCTGGACTTTACTATGAGTTTGTGTGTTTTTCTGTGATTTCAGGTATTTTCTGGCAGAAATTGAGGGACCTGAGCAAAAATATGATTCAGAGGCTGAAAAGGACTGCAGATGCTGTTGGATTCTGACCTCCCCGCACTCGAAGTGGATTTTCAGGAGCTACAGAAGCCCAATTGGCGCGCTCTCAATTGCGTTGGAAAGTCGACATCCTGGGCTTTCCAGAAATGTATAATAGTCCATACTTTTCCCGAGATTTGATGGCCCAAACAGGCGTTCCAAGTCAGCTCAAGAATTCTGGCGTAAAACGCCGGAACTGGCACAAGAATGGGAGTTAAACGCCCAAACTGGCACAAAATCTGGCGTTTAACTCCAAGAAAAGTCTCTACACGAAAATGCTTCAATGCTCAGCCCAAGCACACACCAAGTGGTCCCGGAAGTGGATTTTTACTCATCTTTGTAAACCCTAGCTACTAGTTCTCTACAAATAGGACATTTTGCTATTGTATTTTGATCTTTCAATCTGAGGATCATCTTTTGATCATGTTTTTATGATTGAACCCTCTTTGGGAGGCTGGCCATTCGGCCATGCCTAGACCTTGTTCTTATGTATTTTCAACGGTGGAGTTTCTACACACCATAGATTAAGGTGTGGAGCTCTTCTGTACCTCGAGTATTAATGCAATTACTATTGTTCTTCTATTCAATTCGACTTATTCTTGTTCTAAGATATCACTTGTTCTTCAACTTGATGAATGTGATGATCTGTGACATTCATCATCATTCTCACCTATGAACATGTGCCTGACAACCACCTCCGTTCTACCTTAGATTGAGTGGATATCTCTTGGATCCCTTAATCGGAATCTTCATGGTATAAACCTTATCTGTGGTATTCTGAGTAGGATTCAAGGATTGAATGACTGTGACGAGCTTCAAACTCGCGATTGTGGGGCGTTAGTGACAGACGCAAAAGAATCACTAGATTCTATTCCGACATGATCGAGAACCGACAGCTGAATAGTCGTGCTGTGACAGAGAGCGTTGAACATTTTCAATGAGAGGACGGGATTGTAGCCACTGACAACCGTGATGCCCAACATACAGCTTGCCATGGAAAGGAGTAAGAAGGATTGGATGAAGACAGTAGGAAAGCAGAGAGACGGAAGGGACAAAGCATCTCCATACGCTTATCTGAAATTCTCACCACTGAATTACATAAGTATCTCTATCTTTATTTTATGCTTTATTCATAAATCATATATAACCATTTGAATCTGCCTGACTAAGATTTACAAGATGACCATAGCTTGCTTCATACCAACAATCTCCGTGGGATCGACCCTTACTCGCATAAGGTTTATTACTTGGACGACCCAGTGCACTTGCTGGTTAGTTGTGCGAAGTTGTGATAAAGAGTTGAGATTGTAATTGTGCGTACCATGTTGATGGCGCCATTGATGATCACAATTTCGTGCACCAACATGATAAGGAAGTAGATCAGGATGTCTACAGATTATTACTGTTTCCATTTGCTGTAAAAGACCAAGCTAAAAGGTGGTTAAATAACCAACCTAAGAACAGCATAAAGACATAGAAATAGCTGTCAGAAAGATTTCTGAATCACTATTTTCCTCCAAAATGGATGATACAGCTAAGGCTGAGCATCCAAGGCTTCAAACAAGGAGATAATGAATCCCTTTATGATGCCTAGGAGAGATACAGAGAGATGCTAAGAAAATGCCCCTCTGAAATGGGCTTACAGAAAGAGCTCAGATTTCTCTAGACCACTCAGCTGGTGGATCTATACACATGAGAAAGACAATAGAAGAAGCTCAAGAGCTTATTGATACAGTTGCTAGAAATCAGCATCTGTACCTAAGCAGTGAATCTTCCATCAACGAAGAGGCTAAAACAGTAACTACTGAACTCAGTACTGCAGATCAAGCTGCTGAATTCAATCAGCAATTATATTTTCTAACAAAACAGTTAGCCGAATTCAAGGAGATACTACAATAAACAAGAATGGCTAAGATGAATATGGAAGTACAATTGAAGCAAACAGAACAGTAGTTATCAAAACAAATAATAGAAGAGTGCCAAGCAGTTCAATTAAGAAGTGGGAAAACATTATATACCTCACTTCAAGGTAGCAAGAAGCCAAGAAATGAGCAAACCACCCAAAGTCCATGTGAGGATAATAAGAGCTCAGAGAAGAATAATCTTGGCGCTCAAACGCCAGAAAATGGGTGAAAAGCTGGCATTGAACGCCCAAACCATGCTCAGTCCTAGTGTTCAACGCTAGAAACAAGCAAGGAATTGGCGTTGAACGCCCAAAAGAAGCGCAGTTCTGGTGTTCAAACGCCAGAAATAGGTAAGGAGTTGGCATCTAACGCCACTCCAGCTTCCACCCCTGGCATTCAAACGCCAGTGGGAGATCAGACACATACAAGTGCTGGTAGCAACCCCTCTAAAAAGGCTTCTCAATCCACATCTGTGGGCAATAAACCTACAGCAACTAACGTTGAGGAATACAAAGTCAAAATACCTTATACTCAGAAACTCCGCCAAGCGGAATAGGATAAGCAATTTGCCTGCTTTGCAGACTATCTCAGGACTCTTGAAATAAAGATTCCGTTTGTAGAGGCACTTGAGCAAATACCCTCTTATGCTAAGTTCATGAAAGAAATCTTAAGTCATAAGAAGGATTGGAGGGAAACTGAAAAAGTTTACCTCAATGAAGAATGTAGTGTAGTCATTCTGAAAAGCTTACCTGAGAAGCTTAAAGATCCCGGAAGCTTTATGATACCATGCACATTAGAGGGTACTTGTACCAAGCAAGCTCTATGTGATCTTGGGGGAAGTATCAACCTAATACCTGCATCTACTATCAAAAAGCTTGGGTTGACTGATGAAGTCAAACCAACCTGGATATGTCTCCAACTTGCTGATGGCTCCATTAAATACCCATCAGGCATAATTAAAGACATGATTGTCAAGGTTGGGCCATTTGCCTTTCCCATTTACTTTGTGGTGCTGGAAATGGAGGAGCACAAGAGTGTAACTCTCATTCTAGGAAGACCTTTCCTAGCAACTGGACGAACCCTCATTGACGTCCAAAAAGGGGAAGTGACCTTGAGAGTCACTGAGGACGAGTTTAAGTTGAATGTTGTCAAAGCTATACAGCATCCAGACACCCAAAATGACTGCATGAGCATTGATATTATTGACTCTCTGGTAAAAGAGGTCAACATGACTGAAAGTCTCGAATCAGAGCTAGAGGATATCTTTAAAGATGTTCAGCCTGACCTAGAGGAACCAGAGAGAATAATAGAACCTCTGAAAATCCCTTAGGAAGAGGAGAAACCTCCCAAACCCGAGCTCAAACCATTACCACCATCCCTGGAATATGCATTTCTGGGAGAAGGTGATACCTTCCCTGTAATTATAAGCTCTACCTTAGAGCCATAGGAAGAGGAAGAACTAATTCAAGTGCTAAGGACACACAAGACAGCTTTTGGGTGATCCATCAGTGATTTTAAGGGCATTAGCCCAGGCAGATTCATGCACAAAATCCTATTGGAGGATGACGCTAAGCCAGTGGTTCAACCACAGAGGCGGCTAAATCCATCCATGAAGGAGGTGGTGCAGAAGGAGGTCACTAAATTACTAGAGGCTGGGATTATTTATCCTATTTCTGATAGCGCCTAGGCAAGCCCTGTCCAAGTCGTCCCTAAGAAGGGTGGCATGACAGCGGTTCATAATGAAAAAAATGAACTGGTTCCTACAAGAACAGTTACAAGGTGGCGTATGTGTATTGATTATAGAAGGCTCAATATAGCTACCAGAAAGGATCATTTTCCTTTACCCTTCATAGACCAGATGCTAGAAAGACTAGCAGGTCATGAATATTACTGCTTCCTGGATGGATATTCAGGTTATAATCAAATTGTAGTAGATCCCCAGGATCAAGGGAAAATAGCATTCACATGTCCATCTGGAGTATTTGCATACAGAAGGATGCCATTTGGCCTATGCAATGCACCTGCAACCTTTCAAAGGTGCATGCTCTCAATTTTCTCTGATATGGTGGAAAAATTTCTGGAAGTCTTTATGGATGACTTTTCAGTATTTGGAGACTCATTCAGCTCCTTTCTTGACCATCTAGCACTTGTTCTAAAGAGATGCCAAGAGACTAACTTGGTTTTAAACTGGGAGAAATGTCACTTTATGGTGACTGAAGGAATTGTCCTTGGGCACAAAATTTCGAACAAGGGAATAGAAGTGGATCAAGCTAAGGTAGAGGTAATAGAAAAATTACCACCACCTGCCAATGTTAAGGCAATCAGAAGCTTTCTGGGGCATGCAGGATT
>NC_029775.3:74167768-74235357 GCF_000817695.3 Arachis duranensis
GCCAAACCTCTGAGTAATCTGCTAGCTGCTGACACGCCATTTATCTTTGATAAAGAGTGTCTGCAGGCATTTGAAACTCTGAAAGCTAAGCTGGTCACAGCACCAGTCATCTCTGCACCAGGCTGGACATTACCATTTGAATTAATGTGTGATGCCAGTGACCATGCCATTGGTGCAGTGTTGGGACAAAGGCATGACAAGCTTCTGCACGTCATTTATTATGCCATTCGTGTTCTAAATGACACATAGAAGAACTACACAACCACAGAAAAAGAGTTACTTGCAGTGGTTTACGCCATTGACAAGTTCAGATCTTATTTAGTAGGATCAAAAGTGATTGTGTACACTGACCATGCTGCTCTTAAATATCTGCTCACAAAGCAGGATTCAAAACCCAGACTTATAATATGGGTGTTGCTTCTGCAAGAGTTTGATATAGAAATAAGAGACAGAAAAGGGACAGAGAATCAAGTAGCAAATCACCTGTCCCAAATAGAACCAGTAGAAGGGGTGTCCCTCCTTCTTACTGAGATCTCTAAAAACTACAAGGTGCCATGGTTTGTAGACATTGCAAACTACAAGGCAGTAAGATTCATACCCAAATAGTACAGTAGGCAGCAAACAAAGACATTGATCACGGATGCAAAGTACTATCTTTGGGATGAACCATATCTCTTCAAGAGATGTGTAGACGGAGTAATCTGTAGATGTGTGCCTAAAGAAGAAGCACAAAAGATCCTCTGGCACTACCATGGATCAAAGTATGGAGGACATTTTTGAAGTGAGCGAACAGCCACAAGAGTCCTCCAATGTGGCTTCTACTGGCCAACTTTCTATAAAGACTCCCGAGTGTTTGTACTTAATTGTGACAGTTGCCAAAGATCTGTCAATCTGCCGCACAATTATGCCATGCCTCAACAAGGGATCTTGGAGATTGAATTTTTTGATGTATGGGGTATTGACTTCTTGGGGCCATTCCCACCATCATACTCAAACACTTATATTCTGGTGGCAGTGGATTATGTATCCAAATGGGTAGAAGCTATAGCAACAACCACTAATGATACTAAGACAGTGCTGAAATTCCTCCAGAAACACATCTTCAGCAGATTTGGTATCCCTAGAGTACTAATCAGTGATGGGGGCACTCATTTCTGCAATAAACAGCTTTACTCTGCTTTGGTTCGATATGGAGTTAGCCATAGGGTGACCACTCCATATCATCCACAGACAAATGGGCAAGCTGAAGTCTCTAATAGAAAACTTAAAAGAATCCTGGAACGGACTGTGATTAACCGTAGAAGGGATTGGGCAAGAAGCTTGGATGATTCTCTGTGGGCATACAGAACAGCATTCAAGACTCTTATAGGGACCTTTCCATACCAGCTTGTGTATGGAAAGGCCTGTCACTTGCCAGTAGAATTGGAACATAAAGCCTACTGGGCAACCAGATTCCTAAACCTTGATGCCAAGTTAGCTGGAGAAAAACGATTGCTCTAGTTAAATGAGCTAGAGGAATTCAGACTCAATGCTTTCGAGAATGCAAAAATTTACAAAGAGAAAGCAAAAAGATGGCATGATAAGAAATTATCATCCAGAGTCTTTGAGTCAGGCAGAAAGTTCTGCTGTTTAATTCTAGGCTCAGATTATTCCCCGGGAAATTGAAATCCCAGTGGAGAGGTCCATATGTGATTACAAGTGTGTCACCATATGGATACGTGGAGCTTCAGGATAATTATTCTAACAAAAAGTTCATTGTTAATGAACAGAGAGTTAAACATTATCTTGAAAGCAATTTTGAGCAAGAATGCTCAAAACTGAGACTTGATTAAAGCTCAGTAATAGTCCAGCTAAAGACAATAAAGAAGCACTTGCTAGGAGGCAACCCAGCCATTTACAAGGATTATTTGTTAATTAATTGATTCTTACAGGTTTATGTCAATTATCTTCAAGGTAAAATAGCAACTACTTGAGTTCACAGAGTTACAGAAGGATTCAGAGGATAAAACAGCAAAAAGGAAGCTCACTGGTTCGAAAAAGCCAGTAAAATCTGTTTTGGGCGTTGAACGCCCAAAAGAAGCATCTAATGGGCGATCTGGGCGTTGAACGCCAGAAAGAGGCACCTTCTGGGCGTTTAACGCCAGATTTACAGCTTCCTGGGCGTTCAGAAAAACGCCAAGTGACAAAGGAGTTCCTGGCGTTCAACGCCAGAAAGAAGCAACAGCTGGGCGTTGAACGCCCAGGAGAAGCTGCACATGGGTGTTAAACGCCCAAAACATGCAGTGTTTGGGCGTTTAACGCCAGGATGGTGGGGAGGAGGTAAATTCGTTTTTACTTCACAATTTTTTTAATTTTTTTTGTTTCAATTCATGATTTCTTGCATAAACATGTTACAAAATCTCATCCTTCAATTCCAAAAATTTTAATCCTAATTTCTAAAATCTCTTTTTCAAAAATATCAAATGTATCTTAATCCATAAACACAAATCTTTTTCCAATCCAATCCAACTCTTTTTCAAATTTTTCAAAACTTAATTATCTTTTAAAATCTTTTCTAAAATAAAAATTCAGATTTATCTTTTTCAAATATCATTCACAACTTTTTATTTTTAAATTATATCTTTTTCTTATCATTTTTATCTTTTATAAATCATATCTTCTATCTTATCTTTTTAAAATTTTCGAAAACACCCACCCCTCCCTTTTAAATCCACATTCGGCTCCCATCCTCTCATCCACCATTCGACACTAGCTCTCCTTCTATTCCTCTCCTTTCCTTTCTTTTGCTTGAGGCAAGCAAACCTCTAAGTTTGGTGTGTTTTTCCGTGATCACTGAGCTAAAACTCATCAAGATCATTGCACCTAAGGGAAAACAAACTACTTCAAGAGGCAAGAAAGAGAATATTCCAAAACCACTGTGGAATTAAGAGAAGTTCTTAACCAAAGAACATGCCGACCATTACAACAAAATAATGGGTCTGAGATCAGTGATCCCAGAAGTTAAATTCGATCTGAAAGAAGACGAATATCCGGAGATACAGGAGCTGAAGCGCCAGAAGTTGTCTCTTGAAGGACCAGACACCCCACAAGTTGAAGAAGCACCCATCATCTCCCAAACCAAAGGTTGTTGAGTCCTAATCTTAAACTTAACTCTGTGATAATTGTTCTTATTAGGAATTTACCTTAGAAGTTATATATTAGTAGTAGTAATTAGTATCTCTATTTTGATTTTATCTCCAATTAAGCTATAATTTATTTTTTCTCATCATCATCAAACATGAATAAAATAGTAAATTTTTAGAATAAAGAGGCAATGTTTTTCGAGTTTTTAATAAGGAAAATTCTAATTATTTAGATGTGGTGGCAATACTTTTTATCTTCTGAATGAATGCTTGAACAGTGCATATTTTTTATATTGAATTTCATGAATGTTAAAATTGTTGGCTCCTGAAAGAATGATGAACAAGAAAATATTATTGATGATCTGAAAAATCATGAAATTGATTCTTGAAGCAAGAAAAAGCAGTGAAAAAAAAGTGGCAAAAAAAAAAACGGAATCATTGGATAAAGAAAAAGAAAATCCAATAACCCTTAAAACCAAAAGGCAAGGGTGAAAAGGATCCAAGGCTATGAGCATTAATGGATAGGAGGGCCCAAGGAAATAAATCCAGGCCTAAGCGGCTAAATCAAGCTATCCCTAACCATTTGCTTGTGGCATGCAGGTCCAAGTGAAAAGCTTGAGACTGAGTGGTTAATGTCGTGATCCAAGGCAAAAGAGTGTGCTTAAGAACTCTGGACACCTCTAATTGGGGACTTTAGCAAAGCTAAGTCACAATCTGAAAGGGTTCACCCAGTTATGTGTTTGTGGCATTTATGTATCCGGTGGTAATACTGGAAAACAAAGTGCTTAGGGCCACAGCCAAGACTCATAAAGTAACTGTGTTCAAGAATCAACATACTAAACTAGGAAAATCAATAATACTATCTGAATTCTGAGTTCCAATGGATGTCAACCATTCTGAACTTCAAAGGATAAAGTGAGATGCCAAAACTGTTCAGAAGCAAAAAGCTACTAGCCCAGCTCATCTAATTAGAATCTGAGCTTCACTTGAAACTCTGAGATATTATTGTTTCTTGATTTCTTTTTATCCTATTTTATTTATCTAGTTGCTTGAGAACAAGAACAGTTTAAGTTTGGTGTTGTGATGAGCGGATATTTTATACGCTTTTTGGGGGTAATTTCATGTAGATTTTAGTATAGTTTAGTTGGTTTTTAGTAGATTTTTATTAGTTTTTAGGCAAAAATCATATTTGTGGACTTTACTATGAGTTTGTGTGTTTTTCTGTAATTTCAGGTATTTTCTGGCTGAAATTGAGGGAGCTGAGCAAAAATCTGATTTAGGCTGAAAAAGGACTGCTGATGCTGTTGGATTCTGACCTCCCTGCACTTGGAATGGATTTTTTGGAGCTACAAGAGTCCAATTGGTGCGCTCTCAATTGGGTTGGAAATTAAACATCCAGGGCTTTCCAGCAATATATAATAATTCATACTTTGCGTGAAGATAGACGACGTAAACTGGCATTCAACGCCAGTTCCATGTTGCAGTCTGGCGTTCAGCGCCAGAAACAGGTTGCAAGTTAGAGTTCAGTGCCAGAAACAGGTTACAACCTGGCGTTCAACTCCAGAAACAGCCCAGGCATGTGAGAAGCTTAAGTCTCAGCCCCAGCACACACCAAGTGGGCCCCAGAAGTGGTTTTCTGCACCAATTATCTTAGTGTACTCATTTTCTATAAACCTAGGTTACTAGTTTAGTATTTAAGCAACTTTTAGAGACTTATTTTGGATCTCATGACATTTTTAGATCTAAATTTTATACTCTTTGACGGCATGAGTCTCTAAACTCCATTGTTGGGGGTGAGGAGCTCTGCAGCGTCTCGATGAATTAATGCAATTATTTCTGTTTTCCATTCAAACATGCTTGTTCCTATCTAAGATGTTCATTCGCGCTTCACTATGAAGAAGGTGATGATCCGTGACACTCATCACCTTCCTCAATCCATGAACGTGTGCCTAATAACCACCTCTGTTCTACATCAGATTGAATGAGTACCTCTTAGATTTCTTAATCAGAATCTTCGTGGTATAAGCTAGAATTGATGGCAGCATTCATGAGAATCCGAAAAGTCTAAACCTTGTCTGTGGTATTCCGAGTAGGATTCAAGGATTGAATGGCTGTGATGAGCTTCAAACTCGCGATTATTGGGCGTCGTGACAAACGCAAAAGGATCAATGGATCTTATTCCGACATGATCGAGAACCAACAGATGATTAGTCGTGCTGTGACAGAGCATTTGGACCATTTTCACTGAGAGGATGGGAAGTAGCCATTGACAATGGTGACACCCTACACACAGCTTGTCATGGAAGGAACTTTGCACTTTTGAAAGTGAGGAAGCATTATGTTACAGAAATTCAGAAGACAAAGCATCTCCAAAACTCCAACATATTCTCCATTACTGAATAATAAGTATTTATTTCATGCTCTTTTATCTTTTACAATCGGGGCTAAAGAATCCTATTGGTATCCTGACTAAGATTAATAAGATAACCATAGCTTGCTTCAAACCAACAATCTCCGTGGGATTCGACCCTTACTCACGTAAGGTATTACTTGGACAACCCAATGCACTTGCTGGTTAGTGGTACGAGTTGTGAAAAGTATGATTTACAATTTCGTGCACCACATATATACCCACTTAATCTTCACCTAATTCATATACATGTTCCAATTTCAGTTTTTCCATTATAAATACAAGATTGAGCTAGGGTTAGGGTGTCCTTACCATACCCATATGCTCAATAGCTTGAGCCCATAAGTCCCGGAAGCTAACTTGAGCCTAAAACGCAAAATTGGACAAGATTTTACTATAGGATTTCAATTTCACCAAACAAAGGGGGTAGAGATTCTGGAATAAAAATGAAGCTTACTGGTGAAATTGATCTGATAGAAATGTAGAGCTCGACGCGCTGGACGCGTGGCCGCGTGGCCGCAAACGGTGCGGCGATCGGAGCTCAAACAAGGAAGATACGGTGGATCAAAGATGGTGAGGGTTTGAGAGCTTTTCCTCCCTTCCCCAAATCTGTTTGTATCATTGCATGCAAATGGGGAAGAAGGAACTGTTGTTTAGTTTAAATGTTTGGGTCCGGTTGAACCCACGGGCCCGGTTTGGGTCCTGGTTCACCGGTTCGGCCCTTTCGGTCCGTTTTTGGGCCAAATTTTAGAAATTGGTATCAAAATTCTCGTTTCGACAAGCTCTATCCTATTTTGATATTAGCTTTGCATTTTTAGCTTTCCTAATTAAAATTCAATTTATTAACTAATTATTTACCGATTTTTATGTGGTTTACTTCCTACCCACCTATTTAGAAATTTTGCCCTCAAAATCAGATTGAATTACCTGAAAAGATGTGTGGGTAGTCCTTCCGTATCTCTGACTCAAGCTCCCAAGTATGTTCTTCAATACCAGCCCAACTCCAAGCTACTTTCACCAAGGAAACCTCCTTTCTACATAGACTCTTGATGTTGGTATCGTCAATCCTAACCGGAGTTACTGGAAGCGTCAGATCTTCTCTTACTTGAACTGATTCTGGTTCTAAGACATGACTAGGGTCGAAAGTGTATTTATGAAGTTGCGATACGTGAAACACATCATGCAAGTTCGATAGATGTGGTGGTAAAGTGATCCTATACGCCACTGGTCCAATTTCCTTCAGGATTTCTAACGGCTCAATGTAACGGAGGTTTAACCTTTTTAGTTTTTGATTGCTCATCCGATTCTGGTTCGTTGAACTGATCTTCAGAAATAGGTATCCTCTTAGATAAACTTTTTTTTTGGCTTTCATAGTGAGAATCTTAACTCAGAATTGTGTAACGTTTCCTCCGTTGTCTTGGCTGTCAAATTCAGGAGCTAAGACGCTGATGAGCAGATAATTTATACGCTTTTTGACATTATTTTTATGTAGTTTTTAGTATATTTTAGTTAATTTTTAGTATATTTTTATTAGTTTTTATTCAAAAATCACATTTCTGGACCTTACTATGACTTTGTGTGTTTTTCTGTGATTTCAGGTATTTTCTGGCTGAAATTGAGGGGCCTGAGCAAAAATCTAATTTAGAGGCTGAGAAAGAACTACAGAAGCTATTGGATTCTAACCCTCCTGCACTCGAAGTGAATTTTCCGGAGCTACAGAAGCCCAATTGGTGCGCTCTCAATTGCTTTGGAAAGTAGACATCTTGGGCTTTCCAGAATCATATAATAGTCTATACTTTGCCCGATATTTGATGGCTCAAACTGGCATCCAAACGCCCACGAGAGACCCTTTTCTAGTGTAAAACGTCGAAACTGCCACCAGAACTGGAGTTAAATGCCCAAACTGGCATCCAAGCTGGCGTTTAACTCCAAGGAAGGCCTATGCACGTGAGAGCTTCAAAGTTCAGCCCAAGCACACACCAAGTGCGCCCCGAAAGTGGATTTATGCACTATCTGCACTTAAGTACTCATTTTCTGTAAACCTAGTTTACTAGTTTAGTATAAATAGCACTTTCTACTATTGTGTTCATAGTCTTTGACCTTTTGGATTTCTTCGAACCCTATTTTGGAGGCTGGCCGACCATTTTGTTCTTATGTATTTTCCAACGGTGGAGTTTTTACACCTTATAGATTAAGGTGAGGAGTTCTGCTGTTCCTCATGAATTAATGCAAGTACTATTGTTCTTCTTTCAATTCTCACCTACTTTCTCTCCAAGATATACTCATGTACTTAATTCAGTTAAGTCAGAATTAAGGGGGTGACCTGTGACAATCACCCATTGTCTTCGTTACTCGCTTAACCAAGATCCGTGTGCCTAATAACCACAAAGCGGTTTACATGATGTTCAACGTAGTCATTAGACGACATCCAGAGTATATTCTCTTAGGTCTCTGATCCGTGATTCACATCGTCTCTCCTAACAACAGAGCATCCGAATCTAAGATTAAAACCTTCGTGGTATAGGCTAGAACCAATAGGCAGTATTCCTGAGATCCGAAAAGTCTAAACCTTGTTTGTGGTATTTCGAGTAGGATCTGGGAAGGGATGACTGTGAAGAGCTTCAAACTTGCGACTGTTGGGCGCAATGATAGTGTGCAAAAGGATCAATGGATTCTATTCCGACACAAGTGAGAACCGACAGATGATAGCCCTGCGGTAGCTGTGCCTGGTATTTTTCATCCAAGATGAAAGATTCGACAGTTGATTAGCCATATAGAAACTGTAGCCGGACCATTTTCACTGAGAGGATACAACTTGCCATGGAAGGGAGGATGCATGATTGGATGAAGACAATAGGAAAGCAGAGGTTAGAAGCAACAAAGCATCTCCAAACGCTTATTTGAACCATTAAATTTAGCTTCTAATGATATTAAAGTCAACCTATTTTATTATCTTGTGCCTTTAAAAAATTTACACGACTGACATAAAAATATAGCAATTGAGAAAAAAACATTACAATGGATATATTCATTTTAACAAATATTCTTCTATCTAATACTTATAAAAAAATACATTGGCCACTTTGAATTGTTACAAGTCAACTTCCATCCACAGTAGTAGAATCCCTAAATTGAGATATAGTATAAATAGCAAACAATCAATAAAAAAATCAATAAAACACCCATCCGTACTTTCTCATTTTTGGTCCATTTATACATAAAAAAAATTATACATAAAGAAAAAAAAAGAAGAAGAAAAGAAGAGTTGAAATAGCAAGAGTGATAAAAATCACGATTCTTATAATTTTGTGTGACCATCTATATATAGTAGACCAGAAAACTATGATTATCTAACAAAATTAATTTGTATTTATTCACTCAACTTGAATAAGTAAGAAATTATCTTATTTTAATTTAGTCCTTAATGCATATGATTTGAATTTTGCTCTATATATATGATTTGATTTAATTATTAGTTGAAAATATCTCAGTTGCCTATTTTATTCATAGATTTATTATTTTAATGACTAATAAATTAATCAAATTAATTAATTAGTATACACAAAAATTTGGTTTAATAAACTAAAAGAAATAAATTAAAAAATACTAATAAATATTAAAATAAATAAATTAGGAAATACTACCAAATTAATTTGATATAAATTATATGATATTTAAATATCTAATAAAATTAATTAGTTGATATAGTTAGTTTATCATAATAACTTGTATTTAATGAGTTAAAAGAAATAAATCAAGAAACACTCTCAGAAGTATGTCACGCCAGTTCCATAATTAAATACAGAAACCCAATTTTTATATAATAGAATAGATTTTACAGGGCTGCTACACATCCATATAACCATATAACCAAGTTGGCCCAAGTCCAAATAGATTCAGGCGCATTAAATGGAGAGTGAAAAACAAGCGTGATGGGAGGAATTCACTACCCTTTCCCAATAATATTGATGAATCCGCTCTTGGCAAGCGCACCAAAATTATCGTCAAGTATTAACCCACAGTGGAGTGGGATCGTATCCACAGAGATTGGTAAATTTGAGCAATTTTAATCAATTGGTGAATTAGTCAAGCTCAACAGAATAAGTTGTAAGTGCAGAATTATAAATGGCAGAAACATAAATGGCAAAGGAATAAAAGAAAGCAATAAAATGCAGAAATGGAAATAACATGAATGTAAAGGGGAATGGAATTTTGCAGAATGTAAGTAAAGCTATAAAAGAATGGGAGAGATAAAAATGGGGGAATTCATTGAGATCAGGAGACATTGTCTCTTTGGATTAAATCCAGCTCATATCCTCTTCAATCATGCAACTCATTGACTTCTTGGCAATCATGATTGATTGAGCCCCAATCCCTTGGTGACTCAATCTCTCAGATCTTGATCAATAGCCAATTCCTTGGTCTAATTGCTCATGAAGACAGATATGCTTGGTCCCTGATTATACCACACATCATCATAGGTCCAAGTAGAGGGAGGATTGTATGTCACCATATCCAAACACCAAAACCCATATTCTACTCAAGTGTGAGAAGGGATTTCTAGCATGGTTTTATGTTTCCTTTTCCAAGGTTCCCATGAAACCCATTTGGCATTCAATCTCTTTTCCAAGTTAATTGAACACTAAGCATGAAAATCGAAATTCCTTCTAGCAAATCAAAGAGAAGATGAAGAGAAGAAGGAATTCACTATCATTAATCCATCAAGTACAATAGAGCTCCCTCTCTCAATGAGAGGGAATTTAGCTACTCATAGCTCAGAGAAAAAGTACAAAAGATGGAAGAGATGAAGTGTGAAAAGTAAGAAGTGAAATCCCAAAACTAAACTCCGTGACTTGCTAACCCCTTTTCCAATACTTCCAAGGTAATTTAGATCTAGAAAATAAAGAAAAATTACAAAAGTGAAAAGAAAATTACAATTTGGAGGGAAAAGAAACTCAACAAACGTGATCTTCTAGCTGGTGTGTGACTGGCGCTTCTCTAGCATGTCACGCTCCTTCTGTTTCTAATTTGGCATGCCACGCTTCTCCATTCAAGTGGCACGCCATCCTCTGTTTAACCCCTGGCGTGCCATGCTTTTGAGCCAAAGTGGCATGCCCAGGACATTTTAAATGGCCAAGTAACCTGGCGTGCCATGCCTTCGACACCAAGTGGCACGCCCAAGGTCATCTTCCTTATCTCCATGCTTCTAGAAATTTGTACTAGCGTGGCACACCCAGGGTCCGGCGTGCCACACCCTTCTTAAAGCTTCACCCTCTTGCTGGCATGCCACGCCTCGTCATCAGAGTGGCATGCCTGAGTTCATTGGCTCCTCTTCTTCCTCTCTGGAAAATACTACTAGCGTGCCACGCTATGAGACTGGCGTGTCACGCCTTTCATTTGCTTCTTCTTCTTGCTGGCATGCCACGCCTCATCTCCCAAGTGGCACGCCTGAGTTCACTGGCCCATTAATTCCTCATCTGGAAAACACTACCAGCGTGCCACGCTATGAGACTGGTGTGTCATGCCCTTTATTTGCCATGGTCCCAGAGGTTGGCGTGCCACACCTGGATGTTCAAGTGGCATGCCAAAGTGGGATGATAGAGCTGGCGTGCCACGCCTCATCACTCAAGTGGCACGCCTTAGTGGGACTTCTTGAGCTGGCGGGCCACACCTTCGATACCAAGTGGCAAGCCCAACTTTTGCATTGTCTCCTTGTTCACTAGCGTGCCACGCCTTGTTGCTCAAGTGGCACGCCCATTCAATTGTGGGTCTTATAGGCTTGGCGTGCCATGCCTTGGTCCTCAAGTGGCACGCCCAAGTAAACTCTGGGGCTGGTGTGCCATGCCTTCGACACAAAGTGACACACCATAGTGATGGTTCTTCTAGTTACAAATTGGCGTGCCACGCCTTGCTTCTGGCGTGCCATGCCCCTTTGATGGTCTTCATTTTTGCTCTTTGGAATGTTGTACCAGCGTGCCATGCCCAGCTTCTAGCGTGCCACGCCAATACATTTTTGTGGCGTTTGTTCCAAGTGGCACGCCTGCTTCACACGCCCCACTTGTTTTGTTGTTTTTTTTCCTATTTTTGATGTCTTCTCCACCTGAAATCCAGCACAAACTCATTTCAAAGTACTGTACTATGATATTCATCAATTAAGGCATGAATTGCAATGATCAAATGAGATTATGCCTCTTTTATGGTCCTTTTTATGCAAGAAAAAGGGTAGATGATGTAAGTCATCACAACACCAAACTTAAGCTTTGCTTGTCCCAAGCAAATCAATGTGAGTGATCTTTTTGGTGAATTGAGACTTGACCTTGAATGGATGCAATATAACTAAGAATCGGACTAAGTGCTCAACACATGCATGAATGCTTTGAATATCACAAAGAGCTCCTAAATCCTTAAGGGTTTTTCCAAGTATGTGTCTTAGGGGTCCTTTTCATTGATTATCACCTTGAAGTAGTAAGAGTTAGCTCATTTTCTCCTTTTGTGCTTCTTTTCTGTTTATTGACCACGACTCTAAGTGTTTTATCTCAAGACAACCCTTTAGTTAGGCTTTCAATTAACACTCCCAAGCCAGTTGGCTTAGGGTGCTAGGTGTTGAAACACCCCTGAGAATTTACTTGCCCAGGCCTCTTCCTGACACATCTTCACCACAAGCATCTACTAGGGTTTCTAACTCCCTTTTTTTTAAGTTTTTCAATGTTTCTCTTCCCTCCCTAGTAGTTGATGCTCAGAGCCTTGAGTCTTTGTTGCTTACTACTTCTTGGCTCTATAGATATTCAAGGAACACCCCTCAACTTCTACTTGTCATGTCTTCTAGGACTAGTTACCTTTCATGACTCATTTTATTTTTACTTCATTCAAGGTTCTTCACTTAGTCTTTGCTCCTTAGTTCTTTTTAATGCTTTCTTGGTCTTAGTCTCATTTACTCTTGTTCTTACATACTCACAACAACTCTTATGGAGACAAACTCTACTTTATTGATGTAAATAAGACTACAGTTATCATTGTATTTTCTTTCTTGCATATCAAAGGACTCACAAAATACTTCAAGCAAAATAAAACATAAACTATCCTAACATTATCAACTATTCTCAAATATAAAGTAAACAGATAAAAACTTAAACAGAATTCAGAAATTTGGGAAATGTCAACTATAGAACTCAACAACCTTATGTAGCTTCTTTAGTTCATTGGCCCCTTGCCTTTGTCCTTCTTCTTGGAGGGGGAGTAGTCATCTCCATCCTTTTTGGAGGATCCTTCTTGTGCTTTTTTGTCCTTGGGCTTCCAGAAACCCAGCCTCACCATATAATCTCTTTCATCCTCCTTATGCTTAGCTAGGATCTCCTCTTGTCTAGCACTCAATTCCTCCAGCCCTTGCATGAAAGTTGGGTATCCGGGGTTGATGGCGGCCACAGCATTACACAAGTGATTCATGTTCGCTTGTGTGTGTTGATATCATATTGTCTCCTTGAAATGGTTCGGGCATTATAGAGATGCCTGAACTCAGCAAGGTTCCTCTGCTGCAATTTGTTTTGCTCCACCACTTTTTTAAGTGCACTTCGTACCTCACCCCAATCGAACTCCTCTTGCTGCTCCTTCCTTACTTTCTCAAAACTTCCTTGAAGGTTGTGTATTTTCTCATTCACTTGGTTCCATTGCTCCCTTTGGCTACTTTGAAATTGGTTGACATCTTCCCTCAGTTGATGCAGATCTCCCTTCATTTGGTGCACATCTCCTTGCAGCTGCTCCCAATTCATTCCTTCAGGAAATTGTTGGTATTGTTGCCAATCTTGTGCTCTCGTTAGTGCTCTTTAGTATCTTGTTGATGTTGTTGGCAATCAACTCCCCAACATTCACGTCCTCTCCCTTCATTATACTGTATATAAGTACAGCCCTCTCCTTGGTCACCTCAGATGTGTTTGATGTAGGAATCAAAGATCTTCTCACAAAGTCTAGCCACCCCTAGCTTGGGGGCTCAAGACCCTTCTCCTCAGCTAGTTGGGTTTTCCATCTTTGTCATTGATCCACTGCACATTTAGTACACAGATTTCATTCAGGATTTCATCAAATCCTGGGTCTGGTTGCTTCATCCTCTCCTCATAACATCGAGTGGAGTTTATCCTTTTCACCATCAGCACCCTTTCTATGTTAGAGGGACTATAGTCAATAGATTTCCCCCTCACATAGCTAATATACCCATAAGTTTGCCCTGGATGTGGCACAGCATTGGCATAAAACTCCCTTACCACTCCTTCCACCACTTTCTTTGGTGGGTTGCAGAAGAGTGCTTAACCCCTGTTGTTGATCTCAATGTAGATCTCAAGGTGCTCATTCCTTCCCAGTTGGAAGCCGACCTCTGGGATGATCTCCCTCTCACTCACCCAACCATAGAATTGGTTTCGGTTGAATGCTGAGAGAAATTTATACTCATTGAAGTTTTAGCTTGAGGAACCTGAGGTTGGTTCTTTGGTCTTTTTTTTTTCTTTGAGGTTGAGGATCTTGGTGGTGCCATTGGATGGAGAGAGAGAGGGTGTTTGAGGGTTCTGAGATATTAATGGAGTGTTACAAAGAAACACAAGCAAAATAAAGTTTTGCCCCAACACCAAACTTAGCACTTGATTGTCCCAATCAAGTAGAAAGATAGAGAGAAAGAAGAACGATAAAAGAAAAAGAAGGGTCTGTGTGAGTTTGCTTTGTGTATGGAATGGGTTCTGAAGTGGGAGGGAATGGGAAGGGTGGAGGATTTATAGGAGTGAAGGGTGTGGTTCGAATGGTGGTAAAAGAAGGGAATTCAATGTTTTCCACTTGGGGAGTGGCGCCTAGCGTGGGAAGAGGCGCCAACTGTTATCCCACTTTGCCTTCTGAATATGTTGAGTTCCAAAGTGTAAGTACACTTTGACCTCCTTATTATCTATCAAGTGGGCCCCATTCAATCTCCTGAAAAAAAGAAACCGAAAACCCCATCAGTAATGAAAAAATAATCCTCCGCATTCCTTTTCAATGCTAGTGAATGGAGTTGCAACTGATGGGTGTCCCTTGAGACACCAAACTTAATTCATTTACATATCAATAAATTGGGTAAGAAGTAATTCCAATCTTTTTCACATTCTTTGCTTCTAATCTCCCCTGAACACATTAAAATTCTCATTCAAGCCTCCACCAACATATTAAAATTGAGTGGTATTGGGCTTGCTGATTGATTCTCATATGGTGGTGGCCACACCAAACTTAATCTCTGGGCTTACTCCTTAAAAATTTAATTTATCCAAATGGTTGTAAGCCTATATCAAGTTGGTGAGTGGCCACACCAAACTTAGATTTTTAGCTAGTTCTTAGCCCAATCACTCATCATTATTAGTAAATGCTTTCATCCAGCTGCACTTCCAAAAATAGGAGACAGATTAACTCACAAAGCTATCTTAACTATCAAAACTGAAATTAACTTCCTAAGCTAATATTCACAAAATACTTCTAATAAAACAAAAAATCAAAAGGATATAAAGTGTTGGGTTGCCTCCCAACTAGTGCTTCTTTATCGTCACTAACTTGACGTTCTTCCTTTTTCAGTTGAGGTGGTAGCTCACTCTCCTTTCATCCAGTGAGTCCCCCAGGTAATGCTTGAGTTTATGGCCATTTGTAGTGAAGGTTCTCTGTGTTTTGTCCTCCATGAGCTCCACTTGACCATAGGGGTACACTTTAATGATGGTGAAGGGTCCAGACCATCTATACTTAAGCTTCCCAGGGAAGAACCTAAGTCTAGAATTGTACAATAACACCTTTTGTCCTTCAGTGAACTCCCTCCTTGCTATCTTTTGATCATGCCATCTTTTTATGTTCTCTTTGTAGATCTTTGCATTCTCATATGCTTGGTTCCTAAATTCTTCCAGCTCGTTGAGTTGCCTTAGCCTCTTTTCTCCAGCAGCTTGCTCATTAAAGTTCAGTAGTTTTAGAGCCCAGAAGGCTCTATGCTCCAGTTCAACTGGCAAGTGGCAAGCCTTGCCAAATACCAGTTGGTATGGTGACATCCCAATGGGGATCTTAAAGGCTGTCCTGTAGGCCCATAAAGCATCGTCTAGCTTCTTAGACTATTCCTTCCTTGAGCTTCCAACATTTTTTTCAAGAATCCTTTTTAGCTCCCTGTTGGAAATCTCTGCTTGCCTGTTGGTCTGCGGATGATAAGGGGTTGCCACTTTGTGTTTGACTCCATATTTGAGAAGGAGTGCTTCCATTTGTTTATTGCAGAAATGTGTCCCTCCATCACTAATGAGTGCCCTGGAAACTCCAAACCTACTGAAAATGTTCTTTCTTAAGAAGCTCATTACGACCTTGTTGTCATTTATGGTGGTGGTAATAGCCTCTGCCCACTTTGACACATAATCTACAGCCATAAGTATATAACTATTTGAGTAGGAGGATGGAAAATGCCCCATAAAGTCAATCCCCCATACATCGAATAGTTGTAGCTCCATTATAAATCTCTGTGGCATCTCATTATTCCTGGATAGATTGCTAGCCCTTTAGCATTCATCACACCTTGACACCAAGTCCTTTGCATCCTTGAAAATGCTTGGCCAGTAGAATCCATATTGGAGCACCTTGGCTGCTGTTCTTTCTCCACTAAAGTGGCCTCCATATGCAGATCCATGACATTGCCAAAGCACCTATTGTCCTTCTCCATGGGATATACACCTCCTCAAGATCCCATCAGCACACTTTTTGAACAAATATGGCTCATCCCAGATATAGTATTTGGCATCTTTGATGAGCTTTCTCCTCATGTGTTTGTTGATGTTGTTGGTAGTTCCCCAATGGCCTTGTTATGTCAGCAAACCAAAGGGTCTCTTGTATCATCATCAATTGCTCATTTGGGAAGCTTTCATTCACTACAAGATGGTGTGCTCCTTCTTCTTCTTTTAGGATCCTTGAGAGGTGGTCAGCAACTTTGTTCTCTATTCCACTCCTATCTTTAATTTCGATGTCAAACTCTTGGAGTAGCAGGATCCATCTTATTAGCCTTGGCTTGGACTCTTATTTGGTAAGCAAGTATTTGAGTGTTGCATGATCAGTGAATACAATTACTTTATAACCAATGAGCTATGATCTAAATTTATCAAAAGCAAAGACAATGGCAAGTAATTCCTTCTCCGTAGTGGTGTAGTTCCTTTGATTCTCATTAAGGACCTTATTGGCATAATAAATGACATGCACCAATTTATCCTTCCTTTGTCCTAAAACAGCACCCACAGTAAAATCTAATGCATCACACATCAACTCAAAGGGTAGATCTCAACATGGTGGTGCTATGATAGGTGCAGAGGGAAGTTTGTTCTTAAGCTCCTCAAAGGCTAACATGCATTTATTATCAAAAACAAAAGGCATATTAGAGACAAGTAGGTTGCTCAATGGCTTGGCAACCTTAGAGAAGTCTCTAATAAACCTCCTATAGAAACTAGCATGTCCCAAAAAGCTTCTAATTACTTTGACATTGCAAGGAGGGGGTAACTTTTCAATCACCTCTACTTTTGCCCTGTCCACTTCTATGTCCTTCTTTGAGATTTTATGACCAAGGACCACTCCTTCTGTAACCATGAAATGGCATTTTTCCCAATTTAAAACAAGGTTGGTCTCTTGGCATCTCTTTAGCACCAGGGCTAAGTGATACAAGCAATCAAAATATGTGTTACCAAATACAGAGAAGTCATCCATAAACACCTCAATAAACCTTTCAATCATGTCTGAAAATATGGAGAGCATGCACCTTTGGAATGTTGCAGGGCATTGCACAGTCTAAACGGCATCCTCCTATAAGCAAAGACACCATATGGACAAGTATATAAAGTTTTCTCCTGGTCCTTTGGGTCCACAACTATTTGGTTGTAACCCGAATAACCGTCAGGAAAGCAGTAGTATTCATGTCCAACCAGCCTCTCAAGCATTTGGTCCATGAATGGAAGGGGAAGTGGTCCTTCTTGGTGGCTTCATTGAGCTTTCTGTAGTCGATGCACATGCGCCAACCAGTCACTGTTCTTGTTGGTATCAGCTCATTCTTCTCATTTGGTACAACAGTAACGCCTCCTTTCTTTGGAACTACTTGTACCGGGCTCACCCAAGGGCTGTCTGAGATGGGGTAGATCACCCCAGCTTGCCACAACTTCAACACTTCCTTCTGGACTTCCTCATTCATGGTTGGATTCAACCTTCTTTGTTGTTGCCTTGAGGGCTTAGCACCCTCCTCAAGTAGGATCTTGTGCATACACATTGAAGAACTGATCCCTTTTAAGTCTGTAAGTGTCCAGCCTATAGCATCCTTGTGTTGTTTTAGTACTTGGATGAGCTCTTCTTTTTACTCCTTACTCAAGCTTGAGTTGATGATCACTGGGTAGGTGCTGTTGTCACCTAGATAGGCATATTTCAACCTTAGAGGTAGGGTTTTTAGCTCTAATTTTGGTGCCTCTTCTCCATTGTTGTCTGTGTGGGTTGTCATGATTGAACTTTCCATGGTTCCTTGTGGTGGTTCTTCACGTGGTGCTTGTTGCCCCAATTCCATACTTCTTTCATATTGCTCTTCTTCCAAGACTCCTTGGACTATTTGTTCTATGGTGTCTACCATCATACATTCTCCTATTGCTTTCTTGGGATAACTAATTGCCTTGAAGACGTTGAAGACCATCTTTTTCTCATGTAGTCTCAAGACTAGTTCTCCTTTTTGCACATCAATGATGGCTCCAGTAGTAGCTAGAAATGGCCTTCCTAGGATAATTAAAGTGTTTGCCTCTTCTTCCATATCCAGCACAACAAAGTCAGCTGGGAAGATGAATTCTCCCACCTTTACCAATAAATCTTCCACCACTCCATGTGAAAACTTGAATGTCCTGTCAGCTAGTTGGAATGCAATTCTTGTTGGTTTGGCTTCCTCACTTCTCATCCCTCTCATTATGTTCAAGGACATGAGATTGATGCTAGCCCCCAAGTCACATAAAGCCTTTTCAATAGTGATATCCCCTATGATGTAGGGGATTTGGAAACTCCATGGGTCCTTCATTTTCTGGGGGAGTTTCTTTTGTATGATGGCACTACACTCCTCAGTTAAGACTACATTCTCCTTTTCTCCCCACATTCTTTTTTTTTTCATGAGCTCCTTCAGGAACTTTGCGTAGAAGGGCATTTGCTCCAGTGCTTCAGCAAATAGTATGTTGACTTAGAGCTTTTTGAAGATTTCCAAAAATTTGGAAAACTAGTTGTCCTTTCCATCATTCCTTAGCTTTTGTGGGTATGATGCCTTTGGCACATAAGGCTTCAAGATTGGTTTTGGTGAAGATGGGCTAGGGACCTCTTCTTTCTTCCTGTTTTCAGGCTTTTCTGCAGCTTCTTCTTCGTGGTTCTCCTAGTTTGGGGTGGCCTTTTCTATCACTTTTCCACTTCTAAGTGTGATGGCCTTGCATTCCTCTCTTGGGTTGGCCATGGTGTCACTTGGAAATGTGTGTGTAGGCATTGGGATTTGCTTGGATAAGAACCCCACTTGTGCTTCCAGTTTTGAGATTGCTGTACTTTGGTTCTTCAAATTCGACCTGTATTCTTCTTGGTTGGCATCTATCTTCTTTTTAGCTTGTGCTTACCTTTCCAAGAGGGTGGAAATGGCCCCTGTGAGCTGTGATGATAGCTGTGCTATTGCGGCCTCTACTCTCTCAAAGTTACCCTTGATTTCACATGGTTGTGAGGTTAGGGTTAGTGTGTCTTGATGGTGGTGTGTTTGCTGGTTGGAAGGATATGATGTGTGAGGTGGATTGTGGTAAGGTCTGTTGTTATTTGATTGATGGTTGGAGTTGTGATTCTGGTATTGATTGGCTTGGTATGGTTTGTTGTGATCTTGGTTGTGATTTTGTTGGTTCCCCTACACAAAATTTGGGTGGTTCTTCCATCCTGGGTTATATGTCTTGGAGTTAGGGCCATATGGTGGTCGAGAGGGGTTATGCACATAGTTTGCTTGCTCACATTCAACTTCTGGTTCATTTTCTTCTTGGGGTGGTGCTTGAGCTTGGACAACTGCAACTTGATTGTTTTAAATTTTCTTGGTTAAGGCTGCCAATTGTGCTGTAATTGCCTTGTTTTGTGCCAACAGAGCATCCATAGAATTGAGTTCCAGCACGCCCTTCTTTTAGCCTCTTTCTGAAGCATAGAAGTAGTCATTCTCAGCTACAGTTTTAATGATATCTATGGCTTCCTCAATGGTCTTCTTCTTGTTGAGTGAACCCCCTGAATAGTGGTCCACAGCTTTCTTCGATTCATAGGTTAATCCTTCATAGAAAATGTGGAGCTACACCCACTCATTAAACATATCTGGTGGGCATTTTCTTGTTAGATCTTTGAACCTCTCTCAGGCCTCATAGAGTGTTTCATCATCTAGCTGTCTGAAGGTTTGCACCTCAGCTCTTAGCCTGTTGATCCTCTGTGGAGGGTAAAATCTTGCTAGAAATTTGTTCACAACATCCTCCCATATGGTTAGGCTCTCCTTGGGGCAACGATTCTAACCACTTTGTTGCCTTATCTCTGAGCGAGAGAGGAAATATAAGTAGTTTGTAGGTGTCAGGGTACACCATTGGACTTTACAGTATCGCATATCCTCAAGAATGTGTTGAGATGTTGATTTGGATCTTCTTGAGCACCTCCTCTATATGAGCAGTTATTCTGCACTAGTGTGATGAGTTGAGGTTTCAACTCAAAATTATTGGCATGGATTGTTGGCTTGAGGATGCTGTTGCCATAGTTTCCAGGGTTTGGGTTGATGTAGGAGCCCAAGACTCTCCTCTCTTGCCCAGCTTGATTTGCAGCTCCTCCTCCAATATCTTCGTGCACTTCGTCTTCCATGGTGGTTGTTAGATCTTCTTCTACTGGTTCTTCTCCAACTATAACCTTGCCTCTAGCCTCCCTCCTCAATCTAAGAAAGGTTCTCTCAGGTTCACTATCAAAAGAAGATGAAGTCTCTCCTCTTCTACCTGTCATACAGTCAACACACAGCAAGAAAAGAGCAAGTGAAGGAATCTCCTTAGTTAAAATTAGTGATTGGCTTGAGTTATGCAATTAATCAAATAGTTAAAAGAGTGAAAGTATAAACAATGAATAGCTAAAAAAATCTCAGAAAGACAAGAAAGAAAAATAGAGATTAGAAAGGAACTTAAAGGTTACACTAGGAAATGAATAAGAAAACAAATAAGGAAAAATAAAAATAAAAAATGCTTAATCTAGCTCTCCAATCAGTTTAATCATTGTCAAATTCAAATCAATCCCCGGCAACGGCGCCATAAAACTTAATGGGTGGAATTCACTACACTTTCCCAATAATATTGATGAATCTGCTATTGGTAAGCGCACCAAAATTATCGTCAAGTATTAATCCACAGTGGAGTGGGATCGTATCCACAGAGATTGGCAGATTTAAGCAATTTATTCAATTGGTGAATTAGTCAAGCTCAACAGAATAAGTTGTAAGTGCAGAATTATAAATGGTAGAAACATAAATGGCAAAAGAATAAAAGAAAGCAATAAAATGTAGAAATAGAAATAACAGGAATGTAAAGGGGAATGGGATTTTGCAGAATGTAAGTAAAGCTATAAAAGAATGGGAGAGATAAGAATGGGGGAATTCATTGAGATCAGGAGATATTGTCTCTTTGGATTAAATCTAGCTCATATCCTCTTCAATCATGCAACTCATTGACCTCTTGGCAATCATGATTGATTGAGCCCCAATCCCTTGGTGACTCAATCTCTCAGATCTTGATCAATAGCCAATTCCTTGGTCTAATTACTCATGAAGAGAGATATGCTTGGTCCCTGATTATACCACACATCATCATAGGTCCAAGTAGAGGGAGGATTGTATGTCACCATATCCAAACACCAAAACCCAGATTCTAGTCAAGTGTGAGAAGGGATTTCTAGCATGGTTTCATGTTTCCTTTTCCAAGGTTCCCATGAAACCCATTTTGCATTCAATCTCTTTTCCAAGTTAATTGAACACTAAGCATGAAAAATCAAAATTCCTTCTAGCAAATCAAAGAGAAGATGAAGAGAATAAGGAATTCACTATCATTAATCCATCATGTACAATAGAGCTCCCTCTCTCAATGAGAGGGAATTTAGCTACTCATAACTCAGAGAGAAAGTACAAAAGATGGAAGAGATGAAGTGTGAAAAATAAGAAGTGAAATCCCAAAACTAAACTCTGTGACTTGCTAATCCCTTTTCCAATACTTCCAAGGGTATTTATACTACTCCTAGATCTAGAAAATAAAGGAAAATTACAAAAGTGAAAAAAATTACAATTTGGAGGGACAAGAAACTCAACAAATGTGATATTCCAGCTGACGTGTGACTGACGCTTCTCTGGCGTGTCATGCTCCTTCTGTTTCTGATTTGGCGTGCCACGCCTCTCAATTCAAGTGGCACGCCGTCCTCTGTTTAACCCCTGGCGTGCCACGCCCAGGACATTTTAAATGCCCAAGTAACCTAGCGTGTCACACCTTCGACACCAAGTGGCACGCCCAAGGTCATCTTCCTTATCTCTATGCTTTTGGAAATTTGTACCAGTGTGGCACGTCCAGGGTCTGACGTGCCACGCCCTTCTTAAAGCTTCACCCTCTTGCTGGCGTGCCACACCTCGTCATCCAAGTGGCACGCATGAGTTCATTGGCTCCTCTTATTCCTCTCTGGAAAATACTACCAGGGTGCCACGCCATGAGATTGGCGTGTCACGCCCTTCATTTGCTTCTTCTTCTTGCTGGCGTGCCATGCCACATCTCCCAAGTGGCATGCTTGAGTTCACTGGCCCTTTAATTCATCCTCTGGAAAACACTACCAGCGTTCCACGCCATGAGACTGGCGTGACACGCCCTTCATTTGCCATGGTCCCAAAGGTTGGCGTGCCACACCTGGATGTTCAAGTGGCACGCCAAAGTGGGATGATTGAGCTGGCGTGCCACGCCTTCGATACCAAGTGGCACGCCCAGCTTTATTGGCCTCCTTAGGTGCTGGCGTGCCCTGCCTCATCACTCAAGTGGCACGCCTTAGTGGGACTTCTTGAGCTGGCGTGCCACGCCTTTGATACCAAGTG
Source organism: Arachis duranensis (assembly GCF_000817695.3). Classification (NCBI taxonomy): domain Eukaryota; kingdom Viridiplantae; phylum Streptophyta; class Magnoliopsida; order Fabales; family Fabaceae; genus Arachis; species Arachis duranensis. Next base: position 74,190,420 of record NC_029775.3, read on the forward strand.
GCACGCCCAGCTTTTGCATTGTCTCCTTGTTCACTGGCGTGCCATGCCTTGTTGCTCAAGTGGCACGCCCATTCAATTGTGGGTCTTATAGGCTTAGCATGCCATGCCTTGGTCCTCAAGTGGCACGTCCAAGTGAACTCTGGGGCTGGCGTGCCACGCCTTTGACACAAAGTGGCACGCCATAGTGATGGTTCTTCTAGTAACGAATTGGTGTGCCACACCCTGCTTCTGGCGTGCCACGCCCCTTTGATGGTCTTCATTTTTGCTCTCTGGAATGTTGTACCAGCGTGCCATGCCCAGCTTCTGGCGTGCTACGCCAATACATTTTTGTGGCGTTTGTTCCAAGTGGCACGCCTGCTTCACACGCCCCACTTGTTTTGTTGTTTTCTTTCCCATTTTTGATGTCTTCTCCACCTGAAATCCATCACAAACTCATTTAAAAGTACTGTACTATGATATTCATCAATTAAGGCATGAATTTCGATGATCAAATGAGATTATACCTCTTTTATAGTCCTTTTTATGCAAGAAAAAAAGGGTAGATGATGTAAGTCATCAATGCGCTAGACACAAAAAACCCCTCCTTTCCATTTGCGCTTCATTATGAAAGAACGTTACATCTTCAACACAAAACCTTTGAAAATGATTGTTACTATCTTCAATACTTCTTTTTGCATGGAAGAATAGTATTCCTGTTGATTGAAAGTTGATCATCATTTATTAACCACATGAACATTTTTCGGTTTGGTACCCTTTGTGATTTTGGTTCTGAGTGAACGATTTTTGGTTAGGTGGGTTGTGGCATTTTAATTGACTTGTTTAACATATACATGCTGTGGTTGTTGATGTATTGAATGAGTTTTGTTTAAGACAATTCACATTAGAGACAACTCTTCACTTTGATAAGCCATACTACTGTCAAATTGTCTCATTATATTGGATAAATTTTAGCACGAATGGTAGTTGACCTTGATAATTAAAGAAAGATAACAAGTTTCAATAAGAGTTTTTAAAGAAGCCAATTTGAAAATGTCATTTTGAAAGAACACCTAATTCATGAAATTTGAAAAACTTTTCTTTTGGAAGATGTTGATTTGATTAAGATATACGTGGTTGTTCTTATTTTTGTGGATAGTTTAACTAGAGCTTTGAAATGATTATTACTATCTTCAGTACTTCTTTTACATGGAGTAATAGTATTCTTGATGATTGAAAGTTGATCATCATTTATTAACCACATGAACATTTTTTGGTTCAGTAGCCTTTGTAATTTTGGTTCTGTGAGTGAACAATTTTCGGTTCGGTGGGTTGTGGCATTTTAATTGACTTGATTAAGATATACATGCTTGTGCTTGTTGATATATTGAATGAAATATTGACCAAAATTTTTCATTGCAGCAAAACACAACAAGAAAATGGCAACAATATAGGAGAAGGCACATTATAACGTATGCAGATTAAATATATTTATCCGCTTTTATTCGAATAATATCTATTTTATACTATAAATATATCCTCATATTTTGTTTCAAAACTTGTAGAAAACTCACTATCGCAGATGCCAAATAAGGGCAATAGCAACAGTGTACAGGGAAATGAGTCAAGAAAAGAAAGATATTGTGGAAGAAATGGGATTTGGTTCCCTAGCAAATGTCCCAAAAATGAATGTCTTTAATACACTATTGAAAGAATTGCTTGATTGGTTTGATGAAGAGAAAGGATGCCTGAAAACTCTCCAGGGGAGAATATACATAACTCCTCAGAAAGTAGCAGTTGTGCTCGGCATAACCAACCGGAGGTAATACATTTTCCACTTATTGCTTATTTTTATTTCATTGGTGTTTGGAAAATTAAACTGACTGTTTTTGTCTAATTTTTGCTATTAAAAAATATTGTAGGGTATCTTTTTCCTAAAAAGGTTGATTACAACAACCTAAATCCAGTAGACAAGGAATATGCTGTATATGAATGTAAAAGGGAAGGAGAACCGGAAAAAATTCAAGAGGACTTTTATTCTCTTCATACAAAAGTGCTTCTTGCTCCCACAACAGTAAGTGTGGCCTCCCCAATCCACAAGCCACCAATCTTTCATGTGGACAACATTCGGCAATGGGATTGGGCAAAGCACGTTCTCAAATTCTTAATAAAAGGAGTTGAAAACAAGAGAAAGGGGAAGAAACAGTCTGTTGATGGCCGTGTTTTTGTATTAATGTTGATATACTTCCACGAAACCAAGTTCCCCCATCCATTTGCACCTGATACTCCTGCTGCACTATGGGTGGCCCATTGGACAAGGGAAATGATCATTGAACGGATTTCATCCGAAGCAACACAACCATTGGCAAATACTCTACTAAAATTTCCCAAAAAAATTTGCTTTCAAATGCTTTAAAAATACTCTACTAACTAAATAAACTTATGTTTTACGTTATAATTAATTTATTTGACCTACTTGCAATTGTTAGTTTGTTTATTTGAATGTTTCTACATTAAGAAACATTTTTCTTGATGAATAAATAGTTATCATGTACTATTCACCATATGAATGTTTTTTGGTTCGGTAGGATTTCTTCATTCGGTTCACCGGATTGTTAATTTGTTATTTTGATGATTAAATAATTGAGTTCTTGTTTCTATTTTAGGGACTTCTGTACAGAAAAGAAAAAAAAGAAAGAAAAAACAAAAACAAGTAACTTGGACAAGAAAGAAAAAAGAAAGAAAATAAAAAAGAAAATTGTTGAGGCGAATTCTTCTTCGGAAGAGGAAAGACTTTCCGAATCTGAATCCGAAAGCCAGTAAGTTTAATTTTCATATTGATTTCATTTAACTTATATTTTCTTAAATATATTCTTATGCTCTTGTTCTTATGTATTGCAGAGAAGAAGAAATCAAAAAAATCGGAACAAAAAAGGAAAACAACCAATGAAGATGGTTAAAAAACAAACAAAAAAAAACAAAGCATGTGCCGATTGATTCAGAGAGCACAAGCGAATCCGAAAGCGAGTAAGTATTACATAATTTATGTGAAACGTTTTGTTGATTGCATATATATCACGTTTTGTTTAGCAAATGATTTATTTTTGGTTCGGTGGGATTCTAATTTTCGGTTTATCACTTTAATTTATTTCGGTTCGGTGGTGTCTCTGAGTTTGGTTGACTTCATTGTTAGTGTCTATCTCCGGCATAAATTAGATGTGTTTATTTGTTTTACAGATAAAATAAAATCGAGAAAACACCCATAATAAAAAGAAAACAACCAGAAAGGGTTGAAAAACACCAGCCCATCCTCACAAGGAGTAAGTTTCTCGAATCATATTTTCTTTTATTGATATTTACGTTCTAGATTCTTTGATACTTATTTTGTGAACTTTCAAAATTGAACAAGCAAAAGACAATGCTACGGAAAGAAGAAAGCGAGCATTGGAAATGATAAGAGAAAAAATATCAAAGAAAAGAAATGATGGAGCTTAGTCAGCAAACGTTGCTCCAGATCAGTTTGACTCTCCACAAGCACAAAATGAATTCTCTCAGACGTAAGATTTAGTTTATTATTTTCGAATTCTTTTTCTTACTTTTCTTACTTTTGCTACAACCTTTTGTAATTCCTCTAAATTCAATTACTAATATTTATTTATCTTGCTTAGAGTGCCGACTGTAAATATGGATACTGAGCAACTCTTACAAACTCAAGGAAGCTCTACACCTTCTGTAAATGCTGCGATCAATACGAGGTAAATTGGTTCACTGCATATTGAATTTTTGGTTTGGTGGTTGTCCAAAAATGAATTTAATGTGTTTCTAGACCTTTGCTTTTAATCTTGGTTTCTAATTTTAATTTGTTATCTTTTTTTTAGAAAAAAAAAACCTGAAAAGCACGGTCAAATATTTTAGAAAAAAGAAAATCTTCCTAGGAAAGACTCTTAAAACTCTACTAGTGTAAGTTAAAAATATTTATGTTACTCTTTTAGATTTAGTTAATAACTTTTGTTTAATTAATCACAAGGAAATTGTGTTTAAATGTTACTAGAGCTACATCTGATGCTGACCTACAAATCGTTGAGTTTCAAGAACAAACTCGTTCTCGAGCTTTGGAAGTGTGAGTTTTTCAATGTGCAAATTCTTATTTTTCAAAACAAATTCTAATTATTCAACATTAAATTTATCCTTGTTTGCATTCCTTAGACCTCCTCTTGCATTGTCTCTCCCAAGTTTAGTTCAGGAAGAGTTAATGAAGGATGACTTCATCTATGTCCCTCCACAAAAGAAAACACAACAAACTTCTAATAATGAGTAAGTTAATAAATATTTATTCACCACATGAATCTTGTTCAATATTTACTGCTTATACATGGTTTAATTATGGTTCAGTTGAAATCAGAAATGAATTCAATGTGTTCTTGTCTTTGGACTCTCTTCTGTTTATTACAGCTGCCCTCAAGAAGCTGAAAAGCATGGTGTTACAATGTCTCTTACGAGTTCTGTAATTGATGACTTATTCAAAGATGACTATGTGTATGAAGTTTCTAATGAAGAGTGAGATTCACATAAAAATTCTTTTTATTAATTTTAATGATTGATATTGAACTGTTTTCTATTTAATGCAATAGCCCTGTCAAAGAACAACAGCAACAAGCCCAAAAACCACCAGTGCAACAGCAATCAAAACAAGAAGCACCTGTTAATATGTAAGCATAAAATTCTTTAATATCACTTTTGTTTAATATAATTTCGGTTCACTATATGTTTGGATTTAGGTTCACTATAAGGTTGAATTTCGGTTCACTATAATGATTAATGTAATTTATGTTAAATATCATTGTTAAATATTATAATAGTTTGGGATAATTATAGAAATACTTACTTTTAATGTAGCAGACCTCTGAAATAGCAACAACAACCCTGCAAAGAACTAACAGTGCAGCAATCCAAATAAGAAGCACCTGTTGATGTGTAAGTTTTACTGCTTATATAAATACCGATAATGTTTACTACTTATACATGGTTTAATTATAGTTCAATTGAAACCAGAAATAAATTCAATGTGTTGTTGTCTTTGGACTCTCTTCTATTTCTTATAGTTGCCCTCCAGAACCCAGAAAGCAGGGTGTTATGGGGTCTCTTACAAGTTCTATTATTGACGAGTTTTTCAAGGATGCCAATGTCTATCAAGTTTCTGATGAAGAACAATCCCAAGAACCTCTAGTGGCATGACAATCAGAAAAAGAAACTCTATTCTTGTCATCATTTGATAGGTATCTTACTTGCTTTTCTTTAATATCATTTTTGTTTAATCATTTCGGTTCACTGTAAGTTTGGATTTAGGTTCACTATTTGTTTGGATTTTGGTTCACTATAATGATTAATATGAATTTTGTTTAATATCATTGTTAAATATCTATCATCCTGTAGTGATGCTCAACCTAGGGAAAAGGAAGATGAAAGGCCTTCCTTTAGCTTTGGGATAAGTCCATCAGCATCTCAACCAAGTCAGCCCTCTCAAGAGAGTGTTTCACAGCTTGAAATCCTGGCAGAGGTGGTGGTAGATGCTGGAGTGACAGTAGCATTAAAATTTGCTGAAGGAACATCTCCAAAACTAACCTTACCAGCGGCTCAAGTTTACAAAACCCCACAGAAAAAGACAAAAATCACGAACGAGCTGATTGAAAAGTGTTATCATTGGATGACACATGTGAAATAGACAAAAGATGGTAGCAATGAATATGAACCAGTATTTATCTTGAAACATGAGGCACTCTACGAGGGATTAAGAGAATATTTCATGTCTCTAATTCTCGAAGAACAAGTACATGCCGTGGTAAATCCTTTGCCAATTGCGTTAACATTAATGATGTTTTAAAACACTCTTATATAGTATATCTCATAAATTTTCATCCTGTAGGTGGTTAGTATACACAACATGATTCTCAATGAAATAAAAACTAAGCGATATTAGGAACAAATATACATTGTGCCGCTAGATATTGTGGTAAGCTAAATTTCTTATTCACTGCTGATTACTTTTCTATTCGATCAGAATGTTAATATTGGTTCACCTGATTCTTATGTCTTCTGTTAAGTTCTTTTGCATTAAGAAAACTTTTCTCTTGATGATTGAATATTTTTCATGTTTTATTCAGCATATGATTTGTCTTCGGTTCGGTGGAAATGTGATTTAACTGATGTTCATTTTGCAGAATTTTATATTGGAAACACATGGCGTGAAGTACATTGATAAGAGGACAAAAAAAGCTTACATGTTTGATATTCAGCAGTATGCCCACCACTACCAGTTTCTTGACAAAAGAAAACTTGCATCGCATCCATTTGTAAGTTGTAATATTTAAAAATTCTTTGATAATTCTCTTGTTTGCTATTGTTTCGACTGAAATATTCTATAATTTTTTGAAACTTCAGCTATTTGTCCCAATTTCCAATGGAGGGCAGTAGTGGTTGTGGATTTCTGATGTAAAGTAAAAGAAATTCTATGTACTTGACTCTATCAACAAGGAGACAGAAAATATACCTGATTCGAGAAAGCAACTAAACAAATTTGTTGTAAGTTATTTTCTTGTAAATTATTCAAATTATTTTGTACATGAGAGGAGTTTGGTTCACTGTTGTTGGTTCTGTTTATTTACTTTTTTGTCTCTTTCAGGGTTTAATAATTTCCCAGATGAGGGTGTACGCTGCGGCGGAACCCTTAATGGAGGATGGACTGGGAGAGGAAACAGAGTATATCCAATTGAATGGTCAACATACAAAGTAAGAATCTTTCTCTTCTATAGTGCTATTTTTAATGTGTTTTATTTTATATACTATTGATCATATTATACTCAATTCTTGCTTAGCTATGATTGTGGAATATACGTGATGAAATGGCTCCAAACAATAGATTCTCAAAAAATAAAAAGCGGGAAGAGACATAAATATAAAGCTTGGACACAAGTAAGTACTTTCTAAATTAATAAACTTCTTTCTTTTCTTATTTCATTCAGTTAAGTTGATATTATAACTAGAGCTTTGAAGTTGGTTGTTACTCTGTTCAATAGTTCTTTTCCATGCAGAAATATTATTCTTGTCGATTAAAATCTGATCACCATTTATTCACCACATAAACAATTTTCGGTTCAGTGGCTCTTACAATTTTGATTCACCAAGTGAATGTTTTTCGGTTCGGTGGCCTCCTTTTAATTTGTTCAGGGTTTAGGTTTACTGTGATTGCATTTTTATAGTATAACTAAGGCTTTGCATGAAATTTGTTGTTATTTAATGTGATCTTGATTTAATTTATATTTAATGTGTTCAGGGTCTATGGTTATTGTGATTGCATTTTTACAATATGATTAGCGCTTTGAATGATATTGTTCTTATTTCATTTGGGTTCATTTCTTATGTAACTAATTCATTTCAATTGAAATGTAGAAATATATTGATGAGTTTAGATACCAATATTGTCCAAATCTTCTGTTTCATGAAATGAATAAAATCAGAGACCAAGTGATTTGGGAATCTGAAGCAATAAGACTCTCCAAGCCATCTGCTTTCCTCTCCAGCCCTTATTGTAAATACACATATGGCGATTTAGATAGCAAAAAAGATATAATAGTTGTAATTAAAAATATTTTGTTTAACTTGTTTAAAAAGCAAAAAATGCTTACTTCAAATGTATATATGTTAATGTATGTATTAAACAATGCATATAGTAGTTGTGTATATTTTGTTTAACTTGTTAAAAAAGCAAACAATGCTTCTTTCAAATGTATATATGTCAATGTTAATGTATATATCTATTCTTAATATCAACGTATGTATAAATTGTTGATATTTATATTTGATTCAAGATGGATTACTCATTTGAGATGTTAATTTATATATATGTCGGATCTGTCTGGCTGCTATTTTATTCCAGGTTCTCAGTGATTGCAATCACTGTATTTACCAATACATTCAAACTCCAAAAGAACATAGTGAACTGAAATTAATACACTGGGCGAACCCAAAGGTAGAAACACACTAAACCCCTAAACACTGAACCCTAAACCCTAAACTCTAAACACTAAAACCAGACCCTGAACATTGAACCCTGAACCCATAAACCCTAAATCCCTAAAACCCTAAAACCTAAATCCTAAACCCTAGACCCTAAAACTTAAACCCTAAACCCTAAACACTAAACCCTAAACCTTGAACCTGAACCCTGAACTCTGAACTCTGAACCCTGAATGCTAAACCTTAAACCCTAAACCCTAAACAGTGAACCCAAACCCTGAACTCTGAACTCTGAACTCTGAACCCTGAATGCTAAACCCTAAACCCTATCGTAAACCCTAAACCCTTAAAACCCTAAACCCTGAACCCTAAACCCTAGACTCTCAACCATGAACACGATGAACCGAAATTAACACATGGGGCAAACCGAAAGTTTGAAACACACTAAACCCATGTACACTGAACCTTGAACCCATAAACATTAAATCCTAAAACCCTAAACCCTGAAACCCTAAACCCTACACCTTAAACCCTAAACCCTAAACCCTAAACTCTGAACTCTGAACCATGAACTAAAAAACAAAGCTTAGAAATTAATGCACTAGACAAATCGAAAAGCTACATATATCAATATAGAATTTCACAAAAAAAGTAACTATTCATTAAAGACAATCAACATTCAAAAATTAAACCTACTATAACCATAGTGAACCAAAATTTGCTCATGGATGAACAAAAATTTACATTAATAAAAACTAAAACTTGTACAATCCTTTCTTGGACAATTCATATCTGGTGTATTGTAAAGAGTGGAGCTTGACTGAATCGATGATCTGGAGTCTAAAAGGTTCAACTACAAAAGACAGAATTGTGTATTAGCAAAATGAACGTTTGAATTTTTAACTAATCAAAAGCAAGTCATTTTTACCTCGCTTGGAGCTGTCTTTTTCTTTTTCTTCATGGTATTTAAGATCTTTTTTTCCAAGTTTGATCCAAGTCTGTTCTTGGGTCGACCACTTGTATTAACATGTAGTGGGCTTTGAAGGTCATTCACATTACTTAATGTCGCTTCTTCGTGGGTTAACAAACTTTTTCCTTTGCTTCTCCTTTGATATTCTTCAATCTCTGCCATGACCTTGTCAAATGCTCTGTGCAAAATTTCGGTCAACTCGATGCAAATTGACATATATCTTCCCTTAGCCCTACCTCGTATTTGACACATTTCCATCCCTCATAGGACTCAGGAGTACCCTGACTTATTCTCGAGGACCTACAGAGTTCCTCGAACTTGCTGGTGTATTTAGATATAGTCATGGACCCTTGCTTCAGCTGTAAGAACTCCAACTCTCTGGCCTCCCTTAATGATTCATGCAAGTACTTTTTATAGAAAACTTCCTGGAATAACGCTCATGTAATGTCCACCTTCTGTAGGTGTAGCAGTCGGCGCTCTCCTTGCCACCATTGTTGAGCTTCTCCCATCGGTGGATCAGCTTTTAGAAAAGCAGCTAGAGTTCTCGGAATACCAACTAAGTTGTCCTCAGTACCTTCTTCATTTTCACTTCTGACTAATTGCTTGGTTCGCCGCATAGCACGAGTAGTCCTTGCAATGCCTGCTTGAATCGTGTTAGCTAAGTTAGTCATTGCCACCATGAGTTCAACGTGATTATCCATCGACGGTTTACCCTCATAATCTCTCCGTATACGTGACCAACCTTGTCTCTGAGTAGCCATTAGGGTTCCTGTCTACACCAAATAATTGATATCAAGGTGATCAGTCTCAATAGTGCTTCAATTATCCCAAACAGGCACTCATAGACAAGCATGCTATGCAATATCAAGTAGATAACCTAATAGCATCAAAGAAAAAGACACACAGATTATGCAATGAAGCACATCCCTCAGACTCATGAGGACAAACCACTCTGATACCACTAAAGGTAACACCCTAATTAGCCTAAACTTTACCTCGCATCATAAAGCAAAGGTTAATCAAAGGTTACGACAGTTCTAAGCTCATACATATAATATATAGAAGAAATAATATAATATAGAAGCCCGATGAAGGATATAGCTCAAAAACAGAATTAAAAAAAAGCGCAAAACGTACTAACGAAGCTACTAACTTAAAGAACAAGAAACAGACCTAAGATAACAAAAGATAATGGTATAATATCATAATAATCTAGCCACGGCTGGCGGAGTTTAAGCCGGCTATTCATATATACAGACGAACAGAAACCTGACACTAAAAACAGCTTATACAAGTTTTTCTCTCTCAAATACAAGCCTCTAGGCTAAAGAAAATATAAAATGAGAGATGTGCAAACAAAATAAATCAAAAAGACTCCAAAAGTAACAAGATCCTCTGCTTCTGTCACCATCCAAACAACTCACCGAGGTGGGTTGCGACCTACATCTGTAAAATAACAACAGAATATGGTATGAGAACTGAAGGTTCTCAATATCGTAACAGTGCCCAGTGATGTAGCATATAAGACCCTGGGACCCCAAAGGCAATCCTAGACTTCATATCCATCACAAGATTCAACTTAAGGCATACTAAAACCGTAAAGCATATATATAAACCTTAACATAAATAAGCAGGGTACTCTATCTTAGGGGATTTCTATTCTAACCAAACACCGCTATCCCACAGCCTTCACCATCCTATCCTCCATGCGATCCCATCGCCACCGCCTTCCGAACCTCCTCAATCCCAGCAGAAATCACAATTATATACAATGCAAGTAATTCACAATTAAAAGCATATAAGGCAAGTAACTCAAGTAGCAATTAGACATGTTATACAAATAGGCATACAATTATAAGTCGGCAAAGCAAACAAACAAATAGAAAATGCACATGATGAATGCGTGTCCTATTAGCTGTGATATCACGTTGTCGGTTCAACTGCCAACCCGACACATCTCTATGGAGATGTCGCCCTTTGGAATCTTCATTGGGAACCTCCGAGATATAGTGCTCGGATCACTGTCCAGGTTTTTGTGCCTGTACACTCTATTGATCCGAAGGGATGCGAGCGGGATATCCTTGCCTCAAACCTCACATCTCAACGCAAGCGGGACGAACCACCGCCCTTATGCCACTGTCGCTACCTCGACAGGCGGGATCCAACCACCTTCCCTGCCGGGTGCATAGCGTCTCATAAACTCACACTACCTCGATAGGCGGAATCCAACCGCCGTTCCTACCGGGCGCATAGTATATCATAATCTTAGTATAAATCAGCACTTCAGTGGTTTTCAGAAACATTTTCAGCATACATGGATCCATCATCTTATTCAGAGTCCTCGACTCATCTCAACCACTGTCCATTCACATTTCAGTTCCGAACTCAACAGTTCATCAGTTTCATTTTCACATACCAGTCTACCTTCACCCGCCATCAAACCATCCTCAGAACGCCCGAAACCTAATCCTCCGTTTTCTAATTTTCCAATATAATATAAACTAAAAACTCTTAGGTTCTTTCCCATGTTCTCATACTCAAAAATATGTCCAAGAGTCTTAAAATGGTGTTTTAGAAGTTCACAATCTTGTTGGGAAGGTGAAATAGTTGAAAACACAGTGAAATTTAAGAAACAGGACGTGTGCGTACGCACAGGGTTGTGCGCACGCACTCCTTGGAGATGTTTCAAAACGTGTGCATATGCATAGATGTGTCCGTATGCACAGGTACCAAAATTCACAGTGTCTATTCACTCGCACAACCTGTGCTAGCGCCCTCAACAGACTGGCCTTCCCAACGTGTGCGTGCGCACAAGGCTGTGCGTACACACAGGTTGTAAATCCTCATTGATATGTGCGCGCAGAAGCTGTGCTAGCGCTATAAATAGATTGCCTGCCTCTACATGTGCGCACATACAAGAAATCATAAAATTCTGCAACTTTCCAGAATTTCAGATTTTTACACCAATCTTTGAATGATCATAACTTCCTCTAAAAAAATCCAAATCTTACAATCTTTATATCAATTTGAAGAGTTTTCAATAAGCTTTAACTTCATATAATTTTCAACCAATTTTGAAAACCGAGGCATAAGTTATGATCAGACAAAATTCACCAAAAACCAACTTTTACTAAAAGTTCACAAATAACCCATTTCTCAATTTCCACAACTTAAACCAACCAAAACCAATTAAAGCCGTTCCAAACTCCATTTTTCACCAAAGTCTATCCTCTTGGGTCACAATTCACAATTGATACCAATTTTCCTTCACACTTCATCATTGTCAATCTCAAATATCAACATATAACAATTACAAACAATTCTCCACCAACAAATTCACCATCCATCATTCTATCACTATCAATTTTCATCAATTAACTCATTCATGCTCCACATCAATGATCAACAATAATCATTCATCCAAATTTATCATACATCATAATCTCAACATCATTATTTAACAACATAAATAATAACAATTCATCACACCTCATTCAACCAACCAACATCAACAACTATATCAATTTAATCCTTATCTTATAGGTCACTAGCCTAAGTGTCCATGAATATTATATACTGCATAAAGGAAACCAAAATCATACCTTGGCTGATTCTCAATATGCCAAAACCCAAAATTGAGCACAATGTGAGCTTTTCACTAAAATTCAAGCCTCTAATTCCACCTCAACAAGCTTCAATAATCACCAAAAAACTCCAATATTCGTGCTAATATCGCATATTTCACTAATACTCACCATAAACCAATTTACAAAGGTTCAAGAACAACTCAACTTACCCAACAGTTTTGGAAGACAAAACCAATGTCAATCAAAGACTAGAGTGTATCTAAACACTCAAAATAACAAAATTTCACTTAATACAAAATCTCAAAAACTTGAAATTCTTAGAGCTGATGAATAGAGAGGAATCTTCAAAATCTTACCTAAAAACATTAAATGAGAGTAACGGGCTCGGCAAGAGTTTCACGTAGCCGCTGACAGCCTGCGAATCGGAGCACCGTAGCTCGAGATATGATTGATTGAATGTGGATGTGAATAATGACTTTTCTCTCTTCTTCTCCTCACTTCAGCTGCTGGTGTGTGTGTTGTTTAATGAAGAATGAGGCTGAATGGCCTTTATTTAGGCTTATAAACCCGTTAGCATTTTTACCTCGTTTGACCTCATTTCGGGCCAAACCTTTAAAAGTAGTGCCCGGTTTTCAACTTTAATTATTTTCATAAGTTTTTTCTACTATTTTTACTGATCTTACACATTATCGAGCATATCTAAGCCGATACTGCCGGTTAATTTACCAGTACACGTTTTTACGCAATTTTTCGAAGAAACTTATATTTTTCTACTCAGAAAAATCTACTGAGTCCAAATATCATATTTATATTTTCTAATTAATATTCTAAAATTTTGGACCTATTTCGGACAATTAAATTATTATTATTTTACATTAATTAATCAGTTAATTAATTTGTGATTCTTACACTCTCCTACCAAATAAGAAATTTTGTCCTCAAAATTTGGTTTACCTATCACCATCATTAAAGGTTCCCTCAACTCATAATTACCTCCTACTATGCTTCTTTTCATCTGTCCATAGTAACTCAGATTCCTACTTACATCCTTCATTTCTATTTATAAGGCCATATCTTAACCGAATTCAAGCTTGTGCTGTACTCATGCTTTTTACTCTTAAGATTTCCTCAATTTAACCTCAATACTACATCGGCCTTTCAACTCAATACGCTTCAAGTCTCAAATAAATCATTTTCCATCCCAACCTAAACCCAAAGTCACCATACTCAATTATCACAATCGTTACCTTCCAACTCGATAATTGCACTCACGTGCCATCCTAATCCAAATTAGTAATCTACCCTCATGTTCACAACCTATCCTAGATCATCCTAACCATACAACTGCAATCAAACTTAGTTTCTTAGAAACCTTTACTTACATTATCCGACTAAATTCTTCAAGTATTCAAACCCAAGATACCCTTAGTCTTCGTCCTATGACCTCTACTCACAACTATCATGTGCTATTGCATTCTGCAAGCTTCTGCTGCGCCACTCTGATCTTTTTTTTCCACTAATTAACTAAGCAAATCCAAATATTCAATCAAGTTGTACATCATCCATCAAATTACAAAACCTAGGCTTACTTCTGAACTTCCTTAACTTGACTCAAATAGGGTTTACGCTCATCCTAAGACTAATTCCTAACTTAGGGTCTTATAGTATCTCTATGCCTAATTCTAGTCTTAAACAATTTTCTACTACTCCAATTATAATATCCATCAATTCCCAACCATTCAACACTTTTAAAGCCTAGCAACAGTTCTTATACTAACCACAGTTTCAATACCACCCACTCAACCACACTCAATCATTTTAACACCTAAAATATTCTATTCTCCATTTTCTTTGCTCATTTCGCAAAAATTCTAGGGTCCACAATACCACCACATCGTTTATTTCGCATCTAATTTTTCTAATTCGTTGATAATTTTACAAATGTATATAATTCAACCTCCATTAGACATATTAAACAACTAATAAGCTTTCACTTACCATAACTAAAATCAAATGTTAAATTCAGCCAAAAATTCAAGCCTAAAATTATTCTCACTTATTTTTCTCCTTCTCTACTTACCTCTACACTTAAACGATTCACCCAGTACCAAATGTTACATCAATTATCTAAGAACCTACACGTAAAGACCAAAATTAAGGTGGACATCTCTGGGTCATAGCTTACTCCAAAATCTTAGATTTTTAGTAGTTTCATCCATCTCTCTGGAAGTAGTCTTCTCCTTGTTCCACATCTTCATCATGAGCACAAATGTCGTAGGCTCCAGATCATATATCATAACGGCCTCAACTATCGCGATGCATAAATACATCCTGATGTCATATTGGAACACACTCCAAGATTTTCCTATGAAATGTACCAATAGGTCTTTAATGGTCCATGGGGTTCAAGTAGTGCAAACACTAGCGTTGTAGTTACTCTTTCTTTTAATTTTTGAAGAACTTCCTTCCAAAATCTGACGTTCGCACCAATGGGCACCTTTGTCTGTCGACTCTATCCTCAGTAAAGCCACTTGCACAATTGAAGCTTTACAACTCCTCGTAATATCGCACGCTTACAAGTTTTGTTCTTCGTGTTAATAAGGTGTGTCATAAGGAACTAACATATCGATGATTGCATCTAAGATTTGCATACGATGTCGAAATGAACTCGAGCTATTTGAAGGAATACCAAGCTTAGAACATGGTAAATAATTTTGAATGGTATCCATACAAATTTGAAAAGACGCATTGTTTTATGATCAGACAAGGTTGTCGAAAATAAGAAAATGCACCAGAAAGGGAATTAGAGTGCACCACCAAGAAAGAAATTCCAAATTAAGAATCTTTAGAGGAAACAATACGGAAAATTGAATCAAATTAGGTCCTTACTGATTTTAAAAGTATAAGGAGCCCTTCAATAAAGGCGGTTCAACCTAACAGTACACGTTCAGGCATACATCAAGGAGTACAAGGTTTGCATGAGGATATGCACAAACAAGGAATAAGATTGAGCAAGGTTCAATTTATTCACCAAGAGGGTTTTCAAAATAAAGAACTCTAAGGTAATTTATAAGGGAAAACGGTAGGTCTATTCGCAAGGATGTGTTGGGTCTTCATTCGTATAAGACATCACACCGTCATTAAGATCACCGTGCTTTTGCAGCGTTACTCTGATTCTTTGGTCTTTAAGAATTGGATTATTTGCCCACGCCAACCAGAAATGTCCCTAAGTTCCATCAACCCTAGCGGCCTTACTCTAAGCGGCACAAGTGAGTTTGGTCCCTAATTTTAATACTAAGCTTGACACTTTTGTTCCCAAACCTTTCTCTCCGTCACAAACTATGAGTAAACGCATTGTCCTAAAATCTCACAATACAGTTAAAGTTTTATAACCAATTATACACCTACCTCTTATCTCAAGCAGCTACATAGGGCATTCACAGCTGATACACTGCTTTACTATTGGTTCTGACTCGCATTCTGATTTTTCTTTCCCCCGACGGCAATTCTTGGCAATGTGTCCAAGCAGTTCACAAGTATAGCATCGACCATTTCCTTTCGCCTGGTGAAACTAGGAATTGTTGTTTCTACTGAATTTTCTTTGACCACGAGGATGCTGAGTGGCATGTCCGTCCTTTTTGAGGATCTGGCTTCTGGGTGAAAAATACTTTCCATGACCTTTGCTACTGGTACCACCACGAAAATCTCTCTCCAAAGTCACCTCCTTGGCATAATCTTCCACAATTGTAGCATTATCCACCAATTCAGAGAAACTCCTAATCTCCAATGGAGCCACAAAACACATGATATCTACCCTCAGCCCTACTTCGTATTTGACACATTTTCATCCCTCGTAGGACTCGGGAGTACCCTGACTTATTCTCAAGGACCTACAGAGTTCCTCAAACTTGCTGGTGTATTCAGCTATAGTCATGGACCCTTGCTTCAACTGTAAGAGCTCCAACTCTCTAGCCTTCCTTAATGATTCATGCAAGTACTTTTTATTGAAAACTTCCTGGAATAATGCCCATGTAATGTCAACCTTCTGTAGGTGTAGCAGTTGGCGCTCTCCTTGCCACCATTGGTGAGCTTCTCCCATTAGTTGATAAGCCAGGATTTATCGATCCATTGAAAATCGGCATATCAGCTTTCAGAAAAGCAGCTAGAGTTCTCGGAATACCAACTATGTTGTCCTCAGCACCTTCTTCATTTTTGCTTCTGACTGATTGCCTGGTTTGCCGCATAGCGCGAGTAGTCCTTGTAGTGCTTGCTTGAATCATGTTAGCTAAGTTAGTCATCGCCACCATGAGTTCAGCGTGATTATCCAACGATGGGTTACCCTCATAATCTCTCCGTATACGTGACCGACCTTGTCTCCAAGTAGCCATTAGGGTTCCTGTCTACACCAAACAATCATGATCAAGGGGATCAGTCTCAATAGTGCTTCGATTATCCCAAACAGGCATTCACAAATAAGCATGCTATGCAATATCAAGTAGATAACCTAATAGCATCAAAGAAAAAGATACAAAGAGTATGCAATGAAGCACAATCGGTCCAATTCTCAGGCTCACGAGGACGAACCACTCTGATACCACTAAATGTAACACCCTAATTAGCCTACGTTTTACCTCGCATCGTAAAGCAAAGGTTAATCAAAGGTTATGACATCTCTAAGCTCATACATATAATATATAAAAGAAATAATATAATCTAGAAGCCCGATGAAGGATATAGCTCAAAAACAGAATTTAAACAAAAAAAGCGCAAAACCTACTAACGAAGCTACTAACTTAAAGCACAAGAAACAGACCTAAGATAATAAAAGATAATAGTATAATATCATAATAATCTAGCCATGGCTCGTAGAGTTTAAGCTGGTTAATCATATATACAGATGAACAGAAACCTGACAGTAAAAACAGCTTATACAAGTTTTCCTCTCTCAAATACAATCCTCTAGGCTAAAGAAAATACAAAATGAGAGATATGCAAAAAAAATTAATCAAAAAGACTCCAAAAGTAACAGGATCCTCCGCTGCTATCACCATCCAAATAACTCACCGAGGTGGGTTGCGACCTGCATCTGAAAAATAACAACAGAATATGGTTTGAGAACCGGAGGTTCTCAGTATGGTAACAGTGTCTAGTGATGTAGGATAAAAGACCCCGGGATGCCAAAGGCAATCCTAAACTTCATATCCATCACAAGATTCAACTTAAGGCATATTAATACCATAAAGCATATATATAAACCTTAACATAAATAAATAAGGTACTCTATCTTTGGGGATTTCTATTCTAACCAAACACCGCTGTCCCATGGCCTTCACCAACCTATCCTCCATGCGATTCCATCGCCACCGCCTTCTGAACCTCCTAAATATCAACAGAAATCACAATTATATACAATGAAAGTAATTCATAAGTAGAAGCATATAAGGCAAGTAACTAAAGTAGCAATTAGACATCTTATACAAATAGGCAAACAATTACAAGTCGGCAAAGCAAACAAACAGATAGAAAATGCACATGATGAATGCCTGTCCTATTGGCTGTGATATCACATTGTCGGTTCAACTGCCAACCCGACACATCTCCATGGAGATGTCACCCTTCGGAATCCTCATTGGGAACCCCCGAGATATAGTGTTTAGATCACTGTCCAGGGTTTTCTGCCTGCACACTCTATTGATCTGAAGGGATGCGACCGGAATACTCTTGCCTTAGTCCTCACATCTCAACGCAAGCAGGACGAACCACCACCTTTACGCCACCGTTGCTACTTCGACAGGCGAGATCCAACCGTCGTCCCTATCGGGCGCATAGTATATCATAATCTTAGTATAAATCAGCATTTTAGTGGTTTTCAGAAACATTTTCAGCATACATGGATCCATCATCTCATTCAAAGTCCTCGACTCATCTCAACCACTGTCCATTCATATTTCAGTTCCGAACTCAACAGTTCATCAGTTTCATTTTCACATACCAATCTACCGTCACCATCCAACAAACCATCCTCAGAATGCCCGAAACTTAATCCTCCATTTTCTAATTTTTCAATATAATATCAACTAAAAACCCTTAGGTTCTTTCCCATGTTATCATACTCAAAATTATGCCCAAGAGTCTTAAAATGGTGTTATAGAAGTTCACAATCTTTTTAGGAAGGTGAAATTGTTGAAAACAAAGTGAAATTTAAGAAACAGGACGCACAGGTGTGTGCGCGCGCACGCCCTGGAGAAGTTTTAAAACGGGTGCGTACGCATAGAAGTGTGCGTACGCACAAGTACCGAAATTCACAATGTCTGTTCGCTCGCACAACTTGTGCTAACACCCTCAACAGACTAGCCTTCCCAACGTGTGCGTGCACACAGTGCTGTGCGTACGCACAGGTTGCAAATCCTCATTGGTATGTGAACGCACAAGCTGTGCTAGCGCTGTAAACAGATTGCCTACCTCTGCGTGTGCGTACGCACAGGTCTGTGCACACGCACAAGTTAAAATTTTCGCAGAGGTGTTCGTGCGCACATACCAGAAATCATAAAATTCTGCAACTTTGCAGAATTTCAGATTTTTACACCAATCTTTGAATGATCATAACTTCCTCTACAAAAATCCAAATCTTACAATCTTTATATCGATTTGAAGAGTTTTCAATAAGCTTTAATTTTATACAATTTTCAATCAATTTTGAAAATCGAGGCATAAGTTATGATCAGACAAAATTTTACCAAAAACCAACTTTTACCAAAAGTTCACAAATAACTCATTTCTCAATTTCCACAACTTAAACCAACCAAAACCAATTAAAGCCATTCCAAACTCCATTTTTCACCAAAGTCTACCCTCTTGGGTCACAATTCACAATTGATACCAATTTTCCATCACACTTCATCATTGTCAATCTCAAATATCAACATATAACAATTACAAACAATTCTCCACCAATAAATTCACCATCCATCATTCTATCCCTATCAATTTTCATCATTAAACTCATTCATGCTCCACATCAGTGATAAAAAATAATCATTCATCCAAATTTATCATACATCATAATCTCAACATCATTATTTAACAACATAAATAATAACAATTCATCACACCTCATTAAACCAACCAACATCAACAACTATGTCAATTCAATCCCTATCTTTTGGGTCACTAGCCTAAGTGTACTTGAATATTATATACTACATAGAGAAAACTGAAATCATATCTTGGATGATTCTCAATATGCAAAAACCCAAAATTGAGCACAATGTGAGCTTTTCACCAAAATCCAAGCCTCTAATTCCACCTCAACAAGCATCAATAATCACCAACAAGCTCTAATATTCGTGCTAATATCACATATTTCTCATAAATCAAAACCTAATACTCACCACAAACCAATTTACAAAGGTTTAAGAATAACTAATCTTACCCAACAGTTTTGGAACCCAAAACCAATGTCAATCAAGGGCTAGAGTGTACCTAAACACTCAAAATCACAAAATTCACTTAATACAAAACCCCAAAAACTCGAAATTTTAGGGCTTCTGAACAGAGAGGAATCTTCAAAATCATACCTACAAAAGTTAGATGAGAGTAATGGGTTCGGCGAGAGCTTCACATAGCCGCTGACGGCACGCAAATCGGAGCACTATAACTCGAGATATGATCGATTGAATGTGGATGTGAATAGTGACTTTTCTCTCTTCTTCTCCTCACTTCAGCTACTGGTGTGTGTGTTGTTTAATGAAGAATAATGCTGAATGGCCTTATTTAGGCTTATATATAAGTTGGGCTTGGGCCCAACTCGGGCCCGGTCCAACCCGTTAGCATTTTTTGCTAGTTTGGCCTAATTTCGGGTCAAACCTTTAAAAGTAGTACCCGATTTTCAACTTTAATTATTTTTGTATGTTTTTCTACTGTTTTTACTGCTCTTACACAGTACCGGGCAAATTTAAGCCGATACTGCCAATTAATTTACCAGTACACGTTTTTACGTAATTTTCTGAAGAAACTTACATTTTCCAACTCAGAAAAATCTATTGAATCTAAATATCATATTTATATTTTCTAATTAATATTCTAAAATTTTGGACCTAGTTCAGGAAATTATATTATTTTATTTTACGTTAATTAATCAGTTAATTAATTCGCAATTCTTAACTAGGTAATTGTCGTATTGCTTCACGAATTGTCTCAATGAGCTATTCCGTGTGATGAACTTGTTGAAAAATGAATGCATGCTCTCGCTCCTTTGCGTGCTTCTCATTCCGGCCCAAAAGTGGTGATCCAAGTAAACTGGAATCCATATATGGCGATCCTCGTACAGCTCTGCATACCAAACCGAAACTATAAGGTCTGGTGAACCGAAGAAAGTTGATAAACCACTATTTCATGATTTATCTTATGCTCAATTCAGCGTTTTTATCAATTATTCACCCACTTATTCATATTAATTGCATGATTTTACAATTCCTTCCTTATTTTATGATATATGTGAAAACATGTTTCCTATGCTTTAAAAATATTAATTTTAATTATCCTTTATTACCATCTGATGCCGTGATCCGTGTGTTGAGTATTTTCAGGCTTTATAGGGCAGGAATGGCTTAGAGGACAGAAAAAAACACGCAAAAATGGAAGGAACGCACAAAATAGAGTTTTTGAAGAAATGGCAGCGACGCAAATGCATGGACGACGCGAACGCATGCCTCGCGCAAAATGGCATCGACGCGTACGTGTGGACGACGCGGACGCGTGACTAGCGCAAAACACAATTGACGCGGACGCGTGGAAAGGAAAAACTCCAGATGACACGCACGCGTGACCCACGTGCACGCGTGACCCACGCACACACGTGACGTACGCCACGTGCAAAAAATTACAGAAGTCGCCCCCAGCGATTTTTGGACCCTTTTCGGTCCAAATCCAAGCCCAGAAAACACATATTAGAGGCTATAAAGTGGGAGAATCCATTCATTCATAAGGGAAAGCTGATAATTCATAATTTTTAGGTTTTAGATGTAGTTTCTAGAGAGAGGCTATTTCTATTAGGATTTAGGATTTCTATTAGTTTTAGGCTATTTTTTCTTCATTCCAGGTTCAATGTTCCTTTACTTCAATTTCTCTTCTACTTTTATTTATTCTATTATTTTATTTTAGTTTGTTAATATTGGTTTATAAACTCCATGTTAGATTTGATTTCTTTATTTAATATAATTTGAGGTATTTCAGATTTATGATTGCTTTCTTTTATTTATGATATAAATAATTTAGATTTTTTCCCCTTTGCTTTGGTTGAGTAATTGATGACACTTGAGTTGTCAAACTCAGCTGTTGATTGAAAATTGGAAATTGCTTATTGATTTGGATCCCTCTAAAGTTAGTCTTTCCATAGGAGTTGACTAGGACTTGAGGAATCAAGTTGATTAGTCCACTTGACTTTCCTTTATTTAGTAAGGGTTAACTATGTGGGAGCAAAATCCAATTCTCATCTCACCGGATAAAGATAACTAGGATGAGATTTCCAATTATTATACCTTGCACTGGTGTTCATGATAATTAATTTACTTCCTTGCCATTTAAATTACCTGTTCCCTATTTCAAAAATCCAAAAATATACATTTTTCCACAACCAATAATAAACACACCTCCCTGTAATTCATTGAGAAGACGACCCGAGATTTAAATACTTCGGTTATAAATTTTATTGGGTTTTATTACTTGTGACAACCAAAACTTTTGTACGAAAGGATTCTCTGTTGGTTTAGAAGCTATACTTACAACGCGATTATTTTTATGAAATTCTTTACCGGCAGAAACCCATTTGCCAAAATGGCGCCGTTACCGGGGAATTGCAAACGTGTGCCCTATTATTGGTTATTGTAAATATTTTCTTTTTCTTGTTTATTTATTTTTGTTTTTGTTTTTAATTTTTATTAGTTACTATGAGATCTCATCCCCATCGCTTTGAGTTTGGTTCTAATATTGTTGAAAGGAATGGAAGCTATAACAGGAACATGCATCAAGGTCAAAACAATCAAAGATGGACGGAGCCACGAGGATCTGATCAACCCTTTAGGCAACAAGGATGTGAGTGATTCAAAACAACTTTGGAAATTGTCCAAACCAACATCCTTCATTATGTGTACGTAAATTCTAGCCAAACAATTTAACCCAGCTGAAGGGTTTGTCTTCAAAGTTGGAGATATCTTGGATTTCCACCTCCCCTCTCTAGTGCATACAATTAGTTGATTCTTAATCTTTTCTCCGTCCCGAGTCGTGTTCCTTATTTTCGTAGAAAAATTGGCATGTTTGGAATAATGTTTGTAGAACTTCCCAGCTTCTTCTAGTGTCTTGAAAATCATTTCGACCTTTGGGACAAATTTTTCATCCACAACACAGCTAGTCTGCACGATGAACCAAAATCTTAATTATGGTGAACCGAAATCTTAATTACGTTGAAACAATTATATAGTGCTTAGGGAACAAAACAGAATATATTCGTCTAATTTTTTTAGACTCCTTTCTGCTTACCGAACTGAACACATGCACATGGTGAATCAACTCTTTAGTACTTACCAAACCGAAAAGTTACTCACAATTACTCACAGTTAGTCACAATTACTCACACTCACAGTTGCATATTATCAATTCAATTAAAGTCAATTCAGATATAGATCAAATCAATCCATTCAATTCACTTTAAATAAAATTAGCAATTTCATTCCATTGAATTAGATTCAAAATTCAATAGTCCAAACCTTATCAAATTGATACGTTTCAGAAGAATCATCCAAATCGCACTCATTCAACTGATTTGAAGTTGATTCATTCATTGTTTCAATTCAGAAGTGCAGATCAAAGAATAAAATGAAGAAGAAGATGAACGATGAAGGAAATTACGTTGAAGTCAATCCAAATCGATAATGCAGAGAAGAAAAACGCGAAAAAGATTGACGTTGTATGGAAAGATTTACGTTGAGAAATGTTGATCACACAAAAATAAGGATTAGGTTATATACGTTATATGAGGCGCGTGTACACTAATGAGTGTGTGGGACGTGGAGTGAAACGGACTTGGATAACATCCATGTAAAAATAGAGTAAAAGGGACTTAGATAACATCCATGTAATTTTTACATGAATGTAGAGTTTTTTCGTAGATTTTATACCTCTTTTGAAACAATAACGTGAGTAAAAGTGAAACTAAATCTTGTTGTGAAATTTAAAACTCGTTTACTCAAATCAGAAAATAGAAAAATTACAATTAAATTTTTTCGTTTCTTCTTAAAATGTTATCAATCGTATTAATTGTCAATAAAAATAAGAATTAATTACAATTAAATATTAATAACCTCTTATATAAATTATATTGTATCAACTATTAAAAAAAATATAATTTTTAAACACATTTGCTTACTTAGAAAGTTGAAATATTTTATATTTAAAATTCATAATTTTAAACAGTTTCTTAATTTGCAATAGAAACATGGGAATTAAAATTAATTAAAAAAACTATTTATAAACTAAAAAAAAAATAACAACCAAGCAAATTACGCCAATCATATCTTTGTATTATTAATAAAATAGATAAAGATAAAGTTAATTAGTTAGTTGGTTATGTATTCGTAAAAGATAATACAAATAGTTAGATTTGTTATTTAATAAATTATAAAGATACATTTAAAAATTATTAATTCATAATTGTAAACAATAATGGAAATTTAATATTTATATTATCTTTTACTATTTTCAATTTGTTTTTGGTTAAAAATAGATTTTTCCTACATGCTTCTAATTAAAAAAAAACTAAAATTTTACTTACTTTTTTACTTCTATATTTATTTTAAAAGCACAAAGAAATGATTAAAAGAAAGGATACTTTTTTTGAAATAAAAGTGCTAATTTACATACTTGAAACATAAAAAAACTTCATTGACGTATATTTATAATTAATTAAATACATCTTATTAACTCATATACATTAATCTACTCACCATTATAATTTAATATAATAATATATTTGAAGGTAAAAGGATTACCTCTTGTAGTTATGGAACATAAATTTATAGGATGAAATATGAGACTGCAACGGATCTCTTTAGGTTGGCGTCTTCATGGAAGTGAAGTAGCCGTAAAAAGATTTCAATGCTCAAGTTATAGAATTTTAGATAGGGATGATAATTTCTTTCGATGGAGTGGATATCTGTGGTAAGCTTAGCAATTAGTAGAATAGAATAAAGTTTGGATCCAATTCTAATTTTATTCGTAAGTTGAAATTTTTATATAAATTTAATCTTATCATATTCATTTTTAATTTGTAGATACCCGATTTTACTTGCAGGTTACTAAAAAGATGCAATATTATTATATAATTTCATGATAATTTTAAATAGAACTGATTTTTATGTAAAAAAGCGTATTAAATTATTAATTAATGATCTTCTCTTATTAACTAAGGAAATTTTGCATTTAGTGAAACGTCTTTAGTTCAATATCCACTTAAAACATATTTTCATATAAGTATATAACATATACATATATAGAGTACGTGTTGATCGGGTAGGATTGAGGCTCAACCCGCACCTTACCCTATATTTATTTTTATATATATACGATTCATTCACCCTCTGTAACCCTACTCGTCACTCCCTCTCTTCTTCCCAGTTCAACAATCAGCAAAAACTCCGTCTCTTCTCTCCAGTTCACCTCTCTTCTCACGGCCGTCCACCACCCTCCTCCCTCCTTACCGTCATACTCTCCCTTTCTACTGCTTCCTTCTTTCACTCTCAAAGTCACCGTAGCAGTCATTGCATGCCGGAGGAAACCTTCCCAAAGAGAACGTCACATCGCACGCCTCACTTAGTTTAGGAGAATGTCATCGCGTCAGAGAGCGTCGCCATCTTCGTTGTGTCAGAGAGTGTCGCCGTCTTCATCGTTCCAAAGAGTGTCGTGCGTCTTCATCATTCTTCATCCCCGTCATCGACATCTTCCTTCCGGTAACTCCTTCTATGTGATTTCTATGATTTTAATTATTATACTATTGTTGTAATTTCTATGATTAATGTAATTTACTGTGATTTTTGTAAATTTTATATTAGTTGTTAATGTTGTAATACTAAAAATTCTTAATTGCTTGTGATGAAAATATGTCCCCAAATTTTGTTGTGATTTCTGTGATTTAAATTTGCTTATTAATTTAATTTGCCTCTGTTCGAAAAAATGTCCCAAAATTTGCCTTTGTTTTGATATCTGTTATTAAAATGATAAGATCTGTGGTGGATTTGAATGTTGCGATGGCCATTGGATACAATGTTGGAGAGGCTAAGGTTCAACGTATGTGAAAAATTTGTATTTGAAAATTAAAAATAAATGAAGATGAGTAGTTTGAATTCATTTCATATGGAAGAAGTTTCAGAAACTCTGAGTGATGGAAATATAATAGGATTCAGAGTAGAATTTGTATTATTATTGAGTTGAATTTTAAATTTGTTTCCTGTGAATTTTTTTTCTTTTTCTTTTTAAATTCGGGGATATCCGTAGAGACAACGATCCCTGACAGATCGATACGGGAATCCCATTACCCATCGTGGGGATGGGATAGATTATGGGTGGCGGGGGCGGGAGACGGGGCATGTCTCCACCCCATGGGGATACGTTGTCACCCCTAATTTTAGAAATGAAATAATAATCGTAATATGAATGTATGTGAGAACCCTGGAAGAGCTAATAACTCTTTTATTTATATTATTTGCCTCCATGAAGGATGTGGTCAATCATTTTTCATACACTATAAGAAAAATGTTGAGTACCGTCGATTTTATCGTCGTATTTAGCATCGGACATTAATGGCGTGTTTGCCATCGAATTTGGCTATAAACTCGTAACCGTCAAATATTATTGTCAGAATTGTTGTTCCAATGGTAATATATGGCGGAAAAAAAAAAGAAATTTTGACGGGCCCCACTACCGGGTAAATCTAACGATAATCTTGTTAGTGAAACGCTGCGTTTTAGGCACACAAAAAACGTTAACGTCAGATTTTTTGAGGGTAACCGTGCCCTAAATGATAGTTGACGGAGAAAAAATGTCGGTAAAGATTTTTCACAAAAATATCGCGTTGCAAGTATAGTTCTAAATCGACAATTAAACCTCAATCAATATTTAAATTGTTTGTCACTTAAGAAAACCCAATAAAATTAACCGAAGTATTAAACCTTGGGTCATCCCTCAAGGAATTGCAGGAAAGTGCAGTTATTATTAGTTATGGGAAAGTATATTTTTGGGTTTTGAAATAAGGAACAAGAAAGTAAAATGGCAAGAAAATAAACTAACAACTAAGAAAAATCCTAGCAAGGGTTGAGAATCGGAATTCCTATCCTCATTATCATTGTCAATTGTGATGGTAATTACAAATTGCTCTCCCTTAGTTAACCTCAAACAATTGAAGGAAAGTCAAGTAAGCAAATTAACTTGAGTTCACAAGTCCTAATCAAAGACTAGAGTTAGTGAAGCTCAAGCCAACTAGCAACCCTCAATCACCAACCAACAAGAGACTTTGACAATTCAAAAGTCTCCAAATCACTCAATCCAAGCTAAGAATACAAAAATCTAACTTAAAATCCACCCAATCATTTTATCAAACACTTAGAAGGCACAAAATAAAAGAATAGAAAAGTAACAAGACATAGCAAAATCTAAGACTAACAATTGTAAGAGAAAACAATAACAACAAATTAAAGAAAGCAATCATAAACATGAAAACATAAATTGCATTAATATGGATTAAAGGAAACAAGAAGAATTCATAAACCAAATTGGCAACATAAGAAAATCAATAAGAGAAGTAGATAAATCAAAGTATTAGAACAAATAAAAGTAAAAGATAACTAAATTAAAGCAAGGTGGAAATCTAAATTTGAGAAAGAATAAGACTAAAAACCCTAAAACCTAGAGAGAGGAGAGAGTCTCTCTCTCTAGAAAACTACATCTAAACCTAAAATTGTGTGAGTGAAATTGTAAATGAATGTTTCCTTCCATCCAGTTCCGCTCTACAACCTCTAATCAGTATTTTCGGGCCTGAAACTAGGTCAAAAGCAGCCAAGAAATCGTCCCCCAGTGTTTTCTGTAAATTGCAGCACGTGACGCTCTGTCACGCGTACACGTCGCTTGCCTCTTGCTCTGGTCACGCATACGCGTCATCTACGTGTGCGCGTCGATACCAGATTCTCAAAACCTCAATTTTTTGTGTTCCTTCCACTTTTTCATGCTTCTTTTCCATCTTCTAAGCCATTCCTGCGCTGGAAAACCTGAAATTATTTAACACACATATCACGACATCAAATGGTAATAAGAGAGGATTAAAATTAGCAAATTTAAGGCTACAGAATCATGTTTTCAATCATAGCACCACCTCAGGAAGGAAAATGTAAAATATACGAATTATATGAATAATTGTATAAATAATTGATAAAATTCACTCAATTCAATACAAAATAAACCATAAAATAGTGGTTCATCAATCTCCCCACACTTAAACATTAGCATGTCCTCATGCTAAGCTCAAGAGAACCAAAAGAGTGAAGAGAAATGGTAAGACTTATTAAATGCAACCTAATTACTCTAATTACTCTAGTGTTTGAGGTTTGGTGCACGAAATTGTGATCATCAATTGCGCCATCAACATGGTACACTCAATTGCAATCTCAACTCTTTATCACAACTTCGCACAACTAACCAGCAAGTGCACTGGGTCGTCCAAGTAATAAACCTTACGCGAGTAAGGGTCGATCCCACGGAGATTGTTGGTATGAAGTAAGCTATGGTCATCTTGTAAATCTCAGTCAGGAGGATTCAAATGGTTATGGAGGATTGATAATTAAAATATGAATAAAACATAAAATAAAAATAGAGATACTTATGTAATTCATTGGTGAGAATTTCAGATAAGCGTATGGAGATGCTTTGTCCCTTCCGTCTCTCAGCTTTCCCACTGTCTTCATCCAATCCTTCTTACTCCTTTCCATGGCAAGCTGTATGTTGGGCATCACCGTTGTCAATGGCTACAGTCTCGTCCTCTCAGTGAAAATGTTCAACGCGCTCTGTCACAGCACGGCTATTCATCTGTCAGTTCTCGATCATGTCGGAATAGAATCCAGTGATTCTTTTGCGTCTGTCACTAACGCCCCACAATCGCGAGTTTGAAGCTCGTCACAGTCATTCAATCTTTGAATCCTACTCAGAATACCACAGACAAGGTTTAGACCTTCTGGATTCTCAAGAATGCCGCCATCAATTCTAGCTTATACCACGAAGATTCTGATTAAGGAATCCAAGAAATATCCACTCAAGCCTTGTTTGCATGTAGAACGGAAGTGGTTATCAGGAACGCGTTCATAAGTGAGAATGATGATGAGCGTCACATAATCATCACATTCATCAAGTTCTTGGGTGCAAATGAATATCTTAGAACAAGAATAAGCTTAATTGAATGGAAAATAGCAGTAATTACATTGATACTCGAGGTACAGCAGAGCTCCACACCTTAATCTATGGTGTGTAGAAACTCCACCGTTGAAAATACATAAGAACAAGGTCTAGGCATGGCCGTGAGGCCAGCCCCATGATGTAAGATAGCATAAGACTACTCGAAGATAGCTACCAAGATGAAAATACAATAGTAAAAGGTCCTATTTATAGAGAACTAGTAGCCTAGGGTTTACAGAAATGAGTAAATAACGTGTAAATCCACTTCCGGGTCCACTTGGTGTGTGCTTGGGCTGAGCATTGAAGCATTTTCGTGTAGAGACTTTTCTTGGAGTTAAACGCCAGCTTTTGTGCCAGTTTGGGCGTTTAACTCCCACTTCTGTGCCAGTTCCGGCGTTAAACGCTGGGCAGTCTTGAGTTGATTTGGAACACCAGTTTGGGTCATCAAATCTCGGGCAAAGTATGGACTATTATATATTGCTGGAAAGCCCAGAACGTCTACTTTCCAACGCAATTAAGAGCGCGCCAATTGGGCTTCTGTAGCTCCAGAAAATTCACTTCAAGTGCAGAGAGGTCAGAATCCAACAGCATCTGCAGTCCTTTTTCAGCCTCTGAATTAGATTTTTGCTCAGGTCCCTCAATTTCAGCCAGAAAATTCCTGAAATCACAGAAAAATACACAAACTCATAGTAAAGTCCAGAAAAGTGAATTTTAAATAAAAATAATAAAAATATAATAAAAACTAACTAAAACATACTAAAAACATACTAAAAACAATGCCAAAAAGCGTATAAATTATCCGCTCATCACAACACCAAACTTAAATTGTTGCTTGTCCCCAAGCAACTGAAAGTTAAATAGGATAAAAAGAAGAGAATATACTATAAACTCCAAACTATCAATGAAACTTAGCTCCAATTAGATGAGCGGGACTTGTAGCTTTTTGCCTCTGAACAGTTTTGGCATCTCACTTTATTCTTTGAGGTTCAGAGTGATTGGCATCTATAGGAACTCAGAATTCAGATAGTGTTATTGATTCTCCTAGTATAGTATATTGATTCTTGAACACAGCTACTTTATGAGTCTTGGCTGTGGCCCAAAGCACTCTATTTTCCAATATTACCACCGGATACATCCATGCCACAGACACATAACTGGGTGAACCTTTTCAGATTGTGACTTAGCTTTGCTAAAGTCCCCAATTAGAGGTGTCCAGGGTTCTTAAGCACACTCTTTTTGCTTTGGATCACGACTTTAACCGCTCAGTCTCAAGTTTTCACTTGACACCTTCACGCCACAAGAACATGGTTAGGGACAGCTTGGTTTAGCCGCTTAGGCCAGGATATTATTCCTGTAGGCCCTCCTATCCACTGATGCTCAAAGCCTTGGATCATTTTTATTACCCTTGCCTTTGGTTTAAAGGGCTATTGGCTTTTTCTGCTTGCTTTTTCTTTCTCTCTCTCTCTTTTTTTTTTGAATTCACTGCTTTTTCTTGCTTCAAGAATCATTTTTATGATTTTTCAGATCCTCAGTAACATTTCTCCTATTTCATCATTCTTTCAAGAGCCAACAATTTTAACATTCATGAACGACAAATTCAAAAGACATATGCACTGTTCAAGCATACATTCAGAAAACAAAAAGTATTGTCACCACATCAAAATAATTAAGCTGGTTTTAAGGATGAATTCGAAATCATGTACTTCTTGTTCTTTTGTAATAAAAACATTTTTTATTTAAGAAAGGTGATGGATTCATAGGACATTCATAAATTTAAGGCATAGACACTAAGACACTAATGATCATGTAATAAGACACAAATATAGATAAACATAAGCATAAAAATTCGAAAAACAAAAAAATAAAGAATAAGGAGATTAAAGAACGGGTCCACCTTAGTGATGGCGGCTTGTTCTTCCTCTTGAAGATCTTATGGAGTGCTTGAGCTCCTCAGTGTCTCTTCCTTGCCTTTGTTGCTCCTCTCTCATGACTCTTTGGTCTTCTCTAATTTCATGGAGGAGGATGGAATGTTCTTGGTGCTCCACCCTTAGTTGTCCCATGTTGGAAATCAATTCTCCTAGGGAGGTGTTGATTTGCTCCCAATAGTTTTGTGGAGGAAAGTGCATCCCTTGAGGCATCTCAGGGATTTCATGATGAGGAATCTCCTCATGTCCATGAGTGGGATCTCTTGTTTGCTCCATCCTCTTATTAGTGATGGGCTTGTCCTCATCAATGAGGATGTCTCCCTCTATGTTAATTCCAACTGAATTATAGAGGTGACAAATGAGATGAGGGAAGGCTAACCTTGCTAAAGTAGAGGACTTGTCTGCTACCTTATAAAGTTCTTGGGATATAACCTCATGAACTTCTACTTCCTCTCCAATCATGATGCTATGAATCATGATAGCCCGGTCTATAGTAACTTCGGACCGGTTGCTAGTGGGAATGATTGAGCGTTGGATAAACTCCAACCATCCCCTAGCCATGGGCTTGAGGTCATGCCTTCTCAGTTGAACTGGCTTCCCTCTTGAATCTATCTTCCATTGAGCGTCCTCTTTACAAATGTCTATGAGGACTTGGTACAACCTTTGATCAAAGTTGACCCTTCTAGTGTAAGGGTGTTCATCTCCTTGCATCATGGGCAAGTTGAATGCCAACCTTACATTTTTCGGACTAAAATCTAAGCATTTCCCCCGAACCATTGTAAGCCAATCCTTTGGGTCCGGGTTCACACTTTGACATAGTAAGATAATTCTTTGGATTCGGGTTCACACTTTGATCATGGTTCTTGGTGATCCATGCATTGGCATAGAACTCTTGAACCATTAAGATTCCGACTTGTTGAATAGGGTTGGTACGAACTTCACAACCTCTTCTTTGGATCTCATATCGGATCAACGGATATTCACTCTTTTTGAGTTTGAAAGGGACCTCGGGGATCACCTTCTTCATGGCCACAACTTCATAGAAGTGGTCTTGATGCACCTTTGAGATGAATCTCTCCATCTCCCATGACTCGGAGGTGGAAGCTTTTGCCTTCCCTTTCCTCTTTCTAGAGGTTTCTCCAGCCTTAGATGCCATAAATGGTTATGGAAAAATAAAAAGCAATGCTTTTACCACACCAAACTTAGAAGGTTTGCTCGTCCTCGAGTAAAAGAAGAAAGAAGAGAGTAGAAGAAGAAGAAAGATAGGAGATGGAGGGGGGCTTTGTGTTTCGGCCAAGGGGGAGAAGTAGTGTTTAGGTTGTGTGAAAATGAAGGAGTGAAGATGGGTTTATATAGGGGTGGAGAGAGGGGTAGGGTTCGGCCATTATGGGTGGGTTTGGGAGGGAAAGTGGTTTGAATTTGGATCGTGAGGCAGGTGGGGTTTTATGAAGGATGGATGTGAGTGGTGAAGAGAATGGTGGGATTTGATAGGTGAGGGGTTTTTGGGGAAGAGGTATTGAGGTGATTGGTGAATGGATGAAGACAAGAGAGAGTGGTGGGGTAGGTGGGGATCTTGTAGGGTCCACAGATCCTGAGGTGTCAAGGATAGCTCATCCCTGCACCAAGTGGCGTGCAAAAATGCCCTTTCTGCCAATCCTAGCGTAAAACGCCGGGCTGCTACCCCTTTCTGGCGTTTAACGCCAGCTTCTTGCCCATTCCTGGCGTTAAACGCTAGTATGGTGCCCCTTTCTGGCGTTAAACGCCCAGAATGGTGCCAGACTAGGCGTTAAACGCCCATTTGCTACCCTTACTGGCGTTTAAACGCCAGTAAGTTTTTCCCTCCATGGTGTGCTGTTTTTTCATTCTGTTTTTGCTTTTTCAATTGTTTTTGTGACTTTACATGATCATCAACCTATAGAAAACATAAAATAACAATGGAAAATAGATAAATATAACATTGGGTTGCCTCCCAACAAGCGCTTCTTTAATGTCAGTAGCTTGACAGTGGGCTCTCATGGAGCCTCACAGATGTTCAGAGCAATGTTGGAACCTCCCAAGACCAAACTTAGAGTTTGAATGTGGGAGTTCAACACCAAACTTAGAATTTGGTTGTGGCCTCCCAACACCAAACTTAGAGTTTGACTGTGGGGGCTCTGTTTGACTCTGTTTTGAGAGAAGCTCTTCATGCTTCCTCTCCATGGTTATAGAAGGATATCTGGTGTACGAAATTCTAATCTCAATATCAAAATCAAAATTTCTTATGATCTCATACCACTAACCAGCAAGTGTACTGGGTCGTCCAAGTAATACCTTACGTGAGTAAGGGTCGATCCCACAGAGATTATTGGTTTGAAGCAAGCTATGTTTATTTTATTAATCTTAGTCAGGATGCCAACAAGGTTATTTGGATTTAATTGCAAAAAGTAAAAGTGTTTGGAATAAGTAATTGTTACTTTATTAATGAAGAATATGTTGGGGTTTTGGATATGCTTTGTCCTCTGAACTTCAACTCTTCCTTGAAATCCCTTTTCACACGCAAGGCTCCTTCCATGGCAAGTTGTATGTAGGGTGTCACCATTGTCAGTGGCTACCTCCCATCCTCTCAGTGAAAATGGTCCAGATGCTCTGTCACAGTGACAAACCCCATTTGTAGGGTTTATCTTGTACTGATTTTAGGAGATTTTATAACCTTTTACCCACATTTATGCAATGAAATAGCATGGTTTTGTATATTCTCCTTTGATTGTGCTTAAGAGTGAAAACATGCTTTTTAGGTCTTAAAATGAATAAATTTAATTCACCTTGATTCCATTAGATGCCTTGATATGTTTGTTAAGTGATTTAAGGTTTAGGAGGCAAAGATTGGATCAAGGGAATGAAGAAAGAAGCATGAAAAGTTGGAGAACTCATGAAGAAATGAAAGAACCGGAAAGCTATCAAGCCGACCTCTTCGCACTTAAACGACCATAACTTGAGCTACAGAGGTCCAAATGATGCGGTTTCAGTTGGGTTAGAAAGCTAACATCCGGGGCTTCGAAATGATATAAATTTTGTCATATGTTGCTGTGCGTTCAGGGGCGCGCATGCGCACTTTGCGCGCGCGCGCCGATTCTGTCCGTAGCCCACTTTAATGAAATCGTCCCCAGCGGTTTTAGGAGCCTTGTGGGCCCAATCCAACTCATTTCTGATGCTATTTAAGTCAAGGATTGAAAAGGGACGAGACATCTAGTTACCATTAGTCATAGTTTAGTTTTAGAACTAGTTTCTAGAGAGAGAAGCTCTCATTTCTCTCTAGAATTAGGATTAGGATTAGGTTTAGTTCTTAGATCTAGATTTAGATTCATCTTCTTCTACTTCTATCTTCTCAATTCCTTGTAGTTACATTCACTCTTCTCCTACTCTTTTAGTGTAATCTCTTTTATGTTGTTCTTATATTTTGTTGTAGATCTAGTATTGTTCCTTCTACTTTCTTTCAATTCAATTCAAGATAATTCATAATAATTGTGTTTCTTTTGATTGTTGTTGTTAACTTCTTTCAATAATTGTTGTTAGATTCTCTTCTTGTTGTCAAATTGCTTTGCTTTTCTTTTGTACCTTCCAAGTGTTTGATGAAATGCTTGGTTGGATTTTAGTGTAGGTTTTATTCCTCTTGGCCTAGGTAGAGTAATTAGTGACTCTTGAGTTATTTAATTCCTTTGTTGATTGATAATTAGAAGTTGCTAATTGATTTGAATGCCTCTAAAGCTAGTCTTTCCTTTAGGAGTTGATTAGGACTTGAGGAATCAAATTGATTCATCCACTTGACTTTCCTCCATGGTTAGTGGTTGACTAAGTGGGAGCAATGGACAATTTGTCATCACAATTGAAGAGGATAACTAGGATAGGACTTCTAGTTCTCATATCTTGCCAAGAGCTTTGCTAGTTGTTAGTTTATTTTCTTTGCCATTTATATTTCTTGTCTAAAATCTTAAAAACCCCAAATATAACTCACAACCAATAACAAGACACTTTATTGTAAATCCTAGGGAGAACGACCCGAGGTTTAAATACTTCGGTTTAAAGATTTTAGGGGTTTGTACTTGTGACAAACAAATTTTTGTATGAGAGGATTATTGTTGGTTTAGAGACTATACTTCAACGAGATTTCATTTGTGAAATTCTAAACCGTCAAAAATCCGTTCGTCACACAGCACGGCTAATCAGCTGTTGGTTCTCGATCATGTTGGAATAGGATCCATTGATCCTTTTGCGTTTGTCATCACGCCCAGCAATCGCGAGTTTGAAGCTCGTCACAGCCATTCAATCCTTGAATCCTACTCGGAATACCACAGACAAGATTTAGACTTTCCGGATCCTCAAGAGTGACCGCCATCAATTCTAGCTTATACCACGAAGATTCCGATTAAAGAATCTAAGAGAAGCTCATTCTGAGGAAGGTGATGAGTGTCACGGATCATCACCTTCTTCATATTTAAGCGCGAATGAACATCTTAGATAGGAACAAGCGTGTTTAAATGGAAAACAAAAGTAATTGCATTAGTTCATCGAGACGCTGCAGAGCTCCTCACCCCCAACAATGGAGTTTAGAGACTCATGCCGTCAAAGTGTATAAAATTCAGATCTGAAAATGTCATGAGGTACAAAGTAATCCTCTAAAAGTTGTTTAAATAGTAAACTAGTAGCCTAGGTTTACAGAAAATAAGTAAACTACGATAATTGGTGCAGAAATCTACTTCTGGGGCCCACTTGGTGTGTACTGGGGCTGAGACTAAAGCTTCTCACGTGTTTGGGCTGTTTCTGGAGTTGAACGCCAGGTTGTGACGTGTTTTGGGCGTTGAACTCCAACTTGTAACCTGTTTCTGGCGCTGGACGCCAGACAGCTGCATGATACTGGCGTTGAACGCCAGTTTACGTCGTCTATCTTCGCGCAAAGTATGGACTATTATATATTTCTGGAAAGCCCTGGATGTCTACTTTCGAACGCCGTTGAGAGCGCACCAATTGGACTCCTGTAGCTCTAGAAAATCCATTTCGAGTGCAGGGAGGTCAGGATCCAACAGCATCAGCAGTCCTTTTTCAGCCTAAATCAGATTTTTGCTCAGCTCCCTCAATTTCAGCCAGAAAATACCTGAAATCACAGAAAAACACACAAACTTATAGTAAAGTCCCGAAAATTGAATTTTAAATAAAAACTAATAAAATATAATAAAAACTAACTAAAACATACTAAAAACATACTAAAAACAATGCCAAAAAGCGTATAAATTATCCGCTCATCAAGATTCGATTCTCTCAATTCTCTACTAATCTCGCTTTCTAAGGCTTGCTCTTCTTCTACTAATCAACAAAAATTTAATGCAAGAATACACATATCAAGAGGTCTTTTAAGGATTGTCATGGGGTTAGGGTCAAGGTAGGATTGTATTTGGTCAAGTGGACTAAAATTCGAATCCTTTACAAACCTAAACTTCCCACCAAACTTAGGACAATCCATGTAATCACAATACAAAATTTAACTACCCATTAACTATGTTTACAACATATTCATGCATCCGATTTTGAGTACAAACATATGCATTGCTATCACCATTTACTTTGGGGTATTTTGTCCCCTTTTATTATTTACTCTTTTTCTTTTTTTTTTCTCTTTTTTTTCTTTTTTCTTTTTATTTTTATTTTCTTTTGTTTTTCTCAATGCATATGATTAATGTATTGAATGCATAAACATGTCCTCAACATTTTTTTCACATTTTTACAAAAAGTATAACATATCCAATTCCCGAACCAAATGTTACCATACCCAATTTTCCCACACTTAAATCATGAGCACTCTCACTAGTCTAAGATGACAAAGGATTCAAATTAATGACATTATTATTTTCCACTTAGTGTTAGTGATGTGCTAAAATAAAGAACAGATGGGCTAAAATAGGCTCAACACTAGTTTGCAAAGGATAATGAAAGGATAAGGCCATATGAGTATGTGAGCTATAGTGAAACAAGGGCCTCAATCATATAAGTGTATGCATACATCAAACAATGGAAATATAGAATTAAGCAAGACAAAGATCACAATTTTAAAGAGAATAACACACACCAAAAAAAAATATATTGGTTGATAAGATGCAACCAATCAATTAGGCTCAAAATCGCACAAGGTTGTGTGTTCTAGCTCTAAAATCATGTTCCAAATTAAATATCTTCAGGCAAGTTCAACAAAAATTTTAATTCAAATTAGTGAAATGCTATAAATTAGTTTCTTGAAAAAGAGTTCATCACTTCAACCACATAAGACATAAATGCAAGCAACTAATTACACATGCAATCTATCATACAATGCAACAACTCAGTAACAAAGAAAACTAAACATTGATGTTGAAAAAAAAAGTAACTAACCCATGGAAGTCGGTATCGACCTCCCCACACTTAAAGATTGCACCATCCTCGGTGCATACAAAGATGTGCAAGTGGACGGGTTGCTACAAGTGATGCGCTTTCTCCAAAGATTGTGCGGCGGGACTTGTTTGTCACCCCATTTAGAAGTTTTTCGTTTCCCTTCTTGATGGCCATCCTGGAAGAAGAGAAAAAGGAAGAAGAGTAACCCATAAACAAAGATATGCAAACAAATAAAGTATGGGTAGGCTAATGCCAAATAATAATGAGGTTCTCAACTACATGGTAGCTACAACATGCAAGTGAAAAAATAATGTAGGCAAAGGGCATGTGGAACAGATACCAAACAAGTCAAGAAGCACCAAAATGAGTCAAGAAATTTTCAAAAGTTGAATATAAAATTTAACACCAATGGAAAAATAGGAAACTTAGAGAAGAAAATAAAAATATGCACAAAGTTAAAATGCAATGAATAAAAGTATGCAAATACAATAAATAGAAGATAGTAAAAGAGAATAAGGAAGATAAGTTAAAGAAATGAAGAAGAAGAAAGTGAGAAAGGACGAAGAAAGGAAAGAGGAAAGAATAAGAAAGGAGAGAAAAAAGAGGAAGAATGCAAAACAGGAATCGACGAAGGAAAGAGGAAAGAATATGAAAAGAGAGAAAAAAGAGGAAGAATGGAAAACAGGAATCGACGCATACGCGTGGATAGCAGGTTGAGAATACGACGCATAAGCGTCACTCACGAGTACGTGTGAAAAGACGAAATGGCTGGGTGACACGTACACGTGGGTCACGCATACGCGTTGGGTGGGTTGTGAGCCAGACACACCACCCGCACAGTTCCACCACAACTCTCAGAATAAATATACCAGAGAGCAACATCCAATGTGACGCGTGCGCGTCGGCTATGCGAACGCACGAGTTTCCCCCTTTTTTTAAAAAAATAAATTAACAAGCTACCAAAGTAAAGCCAGACTTTATTAAATAAGTAAAACCATAACTTAAACGAAATAATCCTAACTAAAAATAAAAATTCAATTTATTACCAATATACATAAAATAGGAAAAATGGAAGAATTTACCATAGTGGGGTGTCTCCCACCTAGCACTTTTAGTTAAAGTCCT
Organism: Arachis duranensis; assembly: GCF_000817695.3. Classification (NCBI taxonomy): domain Eukaryota; kingdom Viridiplantae; phylum Streptophyta; class Magnoliopsida; order Fabales; family Fabaceae; genus Arachis; species Arachis duranensis. Next base: position 74,228,900 of record NC_029775.3, read on the forward strand.
TAAGTTAGACATTTGGTAAGCTCCTTGTCATGGTGGCTTGTGCTTGAACTCATCTTGAAACTTCCACCAATGCTTATTGGACTTGGACTTCCAGTAAGCTCCAACATTTCCAAATAAATTCACCAAGCCTTTATGAAGTTCTTCACAAGCTCCGAGCTCCCCAAATTGGTCCTCCTGTATGCCGGGATCCCAAATCTTATTTCTACATCCGTCTTTAAGTTGATCATCATTGTTCCAACTGGGTGCCAAGCAATCCGAATTCTCACTGAGGTATTCAAACAGCTTCCTAGACACAATCAATTGAGAACTGTACCAACCATCGCACTTAAACCTTGAACATCCAACCATAACGAACCTAGGATTGTATTGCTAACCACTAACCATCCCCCTTTTACTCTTAAAACCACAATCAATATTTAAATTGTTTGTCACTTAAGAAAACCCAATAAAATTAACCGAAGTATTAAACATCGGGTCGTCTCTCAAGGAATTGCTGGGAAGTGTAGTTATTATTGGTTATGGGAAAGTATATTTTTGGGTTTTGAAATAAGGAACAAGAAAGTAAAATGGTAAGAAAATAAACTAACAACTAAGAAAAATCCTAGCAAGGGTTGAGAATCGGAATTCCTATCCTCATTATCATTGTCAATTGTGATGGTAATTGCAAATTGCTCTCACTTAGTTAACCTCTAAAAATTAACGGAAAGTCAAGTGAGCAAATCAATTTGAGTTCACAAGTCCTAATCGAAGACTAGAGTTAGTGAAACTCAAGCCAACTAGCAACCCTCAATCACCAACCAACAAGAGACTTTGACAATTGAAGAGTCTCCAAATCATTCAATCCAAGTTAAGAGTACAAAAATCTAACTTAAAATCCACCCAAGCATTTTATCAAACACCTGGAAGGTACAAAATAAAAGCATAGAAAAGTAACAATACATAGCAAAATCTAAGACTAACAATTGCAAGAGGAAACAATAACAACAAATTAAAGAAAGCAATCATAAACATGAAAACATAAATTGCATTAATATGGATTAAAGGACATAAGAAGAATTCATGAATCAAATTGGCAACATAAGGAAATCAATAAGAGAAGTAGATAAATCAAAGTACTAGAACAAATAAAAGTAGAAGATAACTAAATTAAAGCAAGGTAGAAATCTAAATTTGAGAAAGAACAAGACAAAAAACCCTAAAACCTAGAGAGAGAAGAGAGCCCTTCTCTCTAGAAAACTACATATAAACCTAAAATTGTGTAAGTGAAATTGTGAATGAATGATTCCTTCCATCCAACTCTACTATGCAGCCTCTAATTAGTATTTTCGGGCATGAAACTGGGTCAAAAGTAGCCCAAAAATTGCCCCAGCATTTCTGTAAATTGCAACATGTAACGCTCTGTCACGCGTACGCATCGCTGAACAAATTCCTGGTCACACGTACGCGTCATCCATGTGTACGCGTCACTTGCCTCTTGTACTAGTCACGCATACGCGTCGTCCACGCGTGCGCGTCGATACTAGATTCTCAAAACCTCAATTTCTTGTGTTCCTTCCACTTTTGCATGCTTCTTTTCCATCCTCTAAGCCATTCCTGCCCTGGAAAATCTGAAATTACTTAACACACATATCACAAAATCGAATGGTAATAATAAAGGATTAAAATTAGCAAATTTAAGGCCAAATAAGCATGTTTTCAATCATAGTACCAAACCAGGAAGGAAAATGTAAAACATGCAAATTATATGAATAAGTATATGAATAATTGATAAAATCCACTCAATTGAATACAAAATTAAACCTAAAATAGTGGTTTATCAATAGCGCGAACCTTCGTCTCCCCCATTTCAAATTTCCCCTTCTCTCTCTTCATCACCACCCTCTCTCTCTCTCATAACTGCCTCCACCTTCGTCACAGGTTCTCTACCCCTTCCATCGCTGTCGCTGCTGCTACAGCTCCACCGTTCTCATCGAGTCAGAACCTCCGTTGCCAGTCGCGCTCAATGCTTCACATGGATTTGGGGAAGTAGAACCTCCACCGCGAGCCCAGCCTCCACTACCATGACGTCTACAACTCTTTCCACCGAGGCGCATTCCGGCAAGCCACCTCCACTGCTGCAATCTCTACCTCTACTGTTGCTCCACTCTTCTTACTCTGAGGTTGGTTTTGGAATTTTTTTCAATTTCCAATTTAATCTTCTGTGTTTTAAATTTATTATGGTTTAATTAGATTTTAATTTTTCGTTAGTAATTTGATTTTGTTAAACTACTTTTTGTTGTTAGATTGATTTTGAGTAAAATTATAATTTTTTTTATTAGGATTTCTCTTAGTTAATAGGTAATTAAGCATGCTATTGTGATCCTTGGGTTTGTAATTTGAATTTTTTTAGGGTTTGCGATTTAGTTTGATTAATTTAGGTTTGATTCAATACATTAGATTTTGAATTGTTGAAGTGTTTGGAATTCACTAATTTTATTATTTCTTGCGTTGATGACTGTTTTGTTGAGAAATTATTGCTGAGATTGTTTGCTAATTGTTTAATTTTAGTTTAATTTAGTTTAGGTTTACTTTGAATTTCAATTTCAATTTTGATTCAGTTTCAAAGTTAGTTCAGGGTTAGTTTTCTAATTTTAGTGGATTTAAATTGATTAAATTAGGCTAGATTTGATACATTATGTCTTGAATTATTGAAATGTTTAAAATTGTCTAATTGTGTTATTTGATGTGTTGATGACTATTTTGCTGAGAAATTGTTTCTGAGATTGTTTGCTAATTCTTTAATTTTAGTTTAATTTACTTTAGATTTTATTAGAATTTCAGTTTCAATTTTGAATCAATTTCAAATTTAGTTCAGGTTTAGTTTTCTAATCTTAATAGATTTAGGTTGATTAAGTTAAGTTAGATTCAATACATTAGGTCTTGAATTCTTGAAGTATTTGGAATTGTCTAATTGTGTTAATTGCTGCGTTGATGACTGTTATTTGCAGACATGTTGACGAGCAGAGGTGCTGCGGATCATGTAAGACCCAGAACTTTTGAAAAATCTTATTATGAGCTGATTTCAAATTTTATTTATTATTAGAGATTTTATTTTCAGAAATTATTTCATTCAGAATAATTAAATCAAGTTTTGATAATTAAAATGAAGATTTTACTTAATTTCATAATTATTGAGTTATTTTCTATATTTAAATTATAACGTTAGTATTTATGAAATAATAAGAATTTTATATTATTTGGACCAAATAATTAATATTTTAAAATATTAATACTGTTGATTTGGAAAATAAAGAAATTAATTATATTATCTCTAATTATTGGATTTGAACATTTTATTGAAAATAATTTGTGAAATTGATGAACAAATAGTATTTTTATACATTTTTAATGTTGGATTAAAATTTATTTCTAATTACTATATTATCCCTATTTTTATTTGAAATTATAAAACTACCCTTAAACCTAATTTTACCTAAACCCTAATTCCCAAATTGGGAAAACTCTAACCCAGTTACCCTTTGAAAGGGGATTGGATGGAAGGAAATTCTGGAATGGGGGATTGACGAGGGGTCTTCGGACTCCCTCCCCTCACACACTTTTCTTTCTCTTTCTTTTCTTTGTACTTTTCATTTTTATGAATTTTGAAGTTTCAATTTCAGTTTTAATCTTCATCTTTACTTTTATACACTTTCTTTCTTTTCTATTTTGTTAGAGCAATGACCAACTAACTCTTTTCATTGGGTTAGAGAGCTCTATTGTGATTCAATGGATTAAGTGTAGTTCTTATTCTTCTTCTTCTATCTTTTCTCTTGATTTTGCTTGAAAGCTTTCGATCTTCATCCAATTGGGTAGTGATCTTGGAAAAGAAGATATTCATACTTGGATCTCTTCTGAACCTTGGAAGAGGAATGAAGAGATCATGCTAGAAATGCTTTCTCATGTTGTACCAAATTGGGTTTGGAAGGATATGTGACTATAATCCTCCAACACTTGATTTGGGAATGCATGTGGTATAATCAATGACCATACTTCATCTCTTCTCATAAGCAATTGACCAAGGAATTGGCTATTGATCAAGATTTGAGAGATTGAATTACAAGTAATTGTAATTCGATCACTTTAGATTGCCAAGGAGATCAATGAATGATTGAGGAAGAGATGAGAATGAACTTAATCCGGAGGATTGCAATATCTCTTGATCCCAATGTTCATTTTATTTTTAGTTCTTACATTTACTTTTCTTGCCATTTTACTCCTCTGCACTTTATTGCTTTCTTTACTTTTCTGCCATTTACATTTTCTTGTTACCTATCACTCCAATATGATTCGTCTAACTAGGATAATCAATTAACCATTGACTACTTAATCCGTTAATCTCTGTGGGATTCGACCTCACTCTATTGTGAGTTTTACTTGACGACAATTCGGTACACTTGCCGAAGGGAGATTTGTTGAGAGACAAGTTTCCACGCGCATCAAGTTTATGGCGCCGTTGCCGGGGATTGATTGTGCATCAACAATGATTAAATTAGGAGATCACTAGATTGAGCATTTTTGTTTTGTTGATTTAATTTTCTGTTTGAGTAATTTACTTTCTGTCTTAGTTAACCTCTCCCCTTCCCCCTCTACTCTTTCGTGTTCTTTGTTATTTACCATTCAGTTTGCTAACCCACTAACTGTTTGTGATATTGCCTCACTGGGAATTTCCTCATCTGTGATAATGGAGATTCCAATTTCTTTTGGTGATTATTGTTTGAGACAGAGCTCTCTGCAAGAAAGAAAGGAGCATCCATCATATTTTAGTCAATCAAATTTCATGGGAAACTCTCCACCACCACAGAATGATTCACTTTACTATGCTCATGGTGGGTGGGAGTATCAAGAACATGAAATGGGGTACTTTTCAGAGCCACAAAATGATCCATATTTTGGTGAAATTGATCACTACTCAAGTTGTGGCTGGGAAGATCATAATCAAAGAGATTTCACTTATTCATACCCCATTCATCAAGAGCCATCACCTCTCAATTATACAACCTCACCTCCAAGTATTATATGCCTAAATTCTTCATCATTTGAGTATGCCTCAGCACAAAAGTCTTTACCAAATCCATACAACTCATTTCACCATCCACAAAACTCAGTCCACTACCCACAAGAGTCATACCACTTTCAGAACACACAACCACAAAACAACCAATTCCATTCACAAACCAACCCCGCCCAACCATTACAACCTACCCAACCACCTTTAGATAGACTTGCTAGGATGGAACTCTTCATGGAAGAGCTCAAAAGAAGTAGAGAAGAAAAGAAACTCACTAGGATAGAACTCCTCCTTGAAGAAATAATGAAGACAAACGAAGAGGAGAAAATAGCAAGAAGGGACCATGAAGAAAAATTGAGACAGAATGCACAACTCTATTCTGAAGAACAATTCATTGAAGAGCTGAGAGCACAAAGAGAGACCCCTTCACTCTCTCCAGAAACAGAGGAGTTCATTCAAAGGTCAAGAACAATGGAAGAAGTCAATCAAGGGAGCCACACTCCAATGAAACAGAGAGTTGCATAGAGGGTGAGTTCATTGAAGCACCAATTCAAGAAGTTCTTGATGAAGAGGATGCTCCACCCATCATACAATACCCAAATCCTGAAATCAAGGTGGTAAAGGCAATCAACATGAACCCTAACAAAAGGATGGTGACCAAGAAAAGAAGGACAACATTCATGAAGAAGAAAAGGTCAACCAAAAGCCATCCCACCCCTACCTCAACAAGCAAGTTTACTCAAGCTAACAATAGAAGAAGGCTTGCTGGGGAGAGGCACTCAAAACAAGGGGCATTAACTGGCTCCTCTTTCCTCTTGAGGTCATTCCTCTTAACAAACTGGAAGAAGAGGAAGAAAGTCGTGAACAACATGTCAAGCTAATGACATTAAAAGAGCGCTTGTTGGGAGGCAACCCAACCGTAGGTAACATTTCCTTACTTTGCTTAGTTTACTTTCAATAATTTGGCATATGATTGCACTCTAAGTTTGGTGTTGCCATGCAACAATTTGAATTTCAATCTTCACTGGGTACTTGCAACATTTTAGATTGACAGTGGCACACTAAGTTTGGTGTTGCCACTTAACTTTCATGCAAAGTACCATGCCAACACCACTTATTAATGCAATCAAAATGTCTCTGTTTGTATCGCTTGTGTCCTTATTGTATCCTTAACCCTGCTTGCTGAAATACATGCATACTTACACTTCATTCTAAGACATTCATGATCCATCATGAACCCCATCACCGCTGTTTTAATTGTTGCTTGAGTATAAGCAATCATTCTATGTCTGGTGTGGGAAGGGGAAGAATAGGAGGAAAAGGGCAACAACAATGAAGATAAAATACAAGGTGGTAAAGTTCCTTTCTCCTCTTACTTATTTCCAGCACTTTAGTTTGCATGATTGTCTTT
>NC_029775.3:74235784-74238412 GCF_000817695.3 Arachis duranensis
TCAACACCTAGCACCTTGAACCAACTGGTTCGGGAGTGTTGGCTGAAAGCTTATCTTAAAGAGTTGCCCCCTTACAGAGCACTTAGCTTGAAGAACACAAATAAGCCTTGGAATGACAATAAAAGGATCAATAAAAGTCTCATGGGATGTAAGCAGAGTCAGTGCTTTAGGACATGATAAAGGTCTGAAAGCCAGTAATGGAATGAACCTAAGTTGCTATGCATGAAACCACCATAAAATCAGTGACACGACTTCCACAAAAATGACTCATTTCTCTTGGCATTCCATTCATCATTCTCTTGTTCCAGAACTTGCTTAGGGACAAGCAAGCTTTAAGTTTGGTGTTGTGATGCCAGGGCATTTTGGCCAGTTTCACTGACCTTTTCTTTACTGTTTTTAGGGTAGTTTCATGCATTTTCTTAGGAAATAAGCAAGTATTTGGTTGAAAATGCAATCATACCATGATTCACACAATCATTGTGAATTTTGAATGATTTCATGAGAATTATGCATGAATTATATGATAAATTGGATGATGCATGATCCCATGATTAAGAGCAAGACTTTGATGCACTTTGTTTGATTGACTTCAGGCCAAAAGAAGAAGAGAAGAGCCACGTTAGTGGCTACGTTAGTTACACTAACGTGGGCACTAACGTGGAAAGAAGGAAAGCCCCAACGTTAGTGAGAAAAGTTAGTGGCTTTAACTTTGAAGAAAGGAAATGGAGCCAACGTTAGTGACACTTAACATTATCACTAACGTTGGACCAAGCTCATAAGTGGCCACGTTAGTTGCCACGTTAACTTAGTTAACGTGGCCTCTAACGTTAAGAAGAAAAGGGGACGCCAACGTTACTGACATTCAACTTTATCACTAACGTTGGCCAAGTCACAAGAAGCCACGTTAACTCCCACGTTAACCTAGTTAACGTGGAAGCTAACGTGAAGAAACAAGGTTGTCGACAACGTTAGTGACACCAAACATTGTCACTAACGTTGGAAGAAACCCACACTATCCCCAAGAAGCCACGTTAACTCCCACGTTAACTTAGTTAACATGGAAGTTAACATGAAGAAGAAAGGTGATCGCCAATGTTAGTGACACCCAACATTGTCACTAACGTTGGAAGGAGCCCACACAAGCCACAAGTGGGCATGAAATTGGAGCACAAACAAGAGGCATCTTTTAAGCCCCAAAAACACCAAAGCAATAAAGCCAAGTCACCCTGGACCTCAATTTGATTCACTTTTCTTGGACCACCCAACCTCAAGGAAGCAAGCCCACAAGTGTCAACCAATCAAGGCCACAAGAAGCATCTAGAATAGGAATTTTCATTTAATTGTAATTTGCTTTTAATTTCATTTTGTAATTTAGGAGAGCCTATATAAAGGCTTTAGTTTTTACTTTGAAAGGGGATTGGACGGAAGGAAATTCTGGAATATGGGATGGACGAGGGGTCTTCGGACTCCCTCCCCTCACACACTTTTCTTTCTCTTTCTTTTCTTTGTACTTTTCATTTTTATGAATTTTGAAGTTTCAATTTCAGTTTTAATCTTCATCTTTACTTTTATACACTTTCTTTCTTTTCTATTTTGTTAGAGCAATGACCAACTAACTCTTTTCATTGGGTTAGAGAGCTCTATTGTGATACAATGGATCAACATTAGTTTTCATTCTTCTTCTTCTATCTTTTCTCTTGATTTTACTAGAGAGCTTTCGATCTTCATCCAATTGGGTAGTATCTTGGAAAAGAGGCTATTCAAACTTGGATCTCTTCTGAACCTTGAAAGAGGAATGAAGAGATCATGCTAATCAGTGACCATACTTCATCTCTTCTCATGAGCAATTGACCAAGGAATTGGCTATTGATCAAGATTTGAGAGATTAAATTATAAGTAACCAAGATTTGAGAGATTAAATTACAAGTAATTGTAATTCGATCACTTAAGATTGCCAAGGAGATCAATGAATGATTGAGGAAGAGATGAGAATGAACTTAATCCGGAGGATTGCAATATCTCTTGATCCCAATGTTCATTTTATTTTTAGTTCTTACATTTACTTTTCTTGCCATTTTACTCCTCTGCACTTTATTGCTTTCTTTACTTTTCTGCCATTTACATTTCCTTGTTATCTATCACTCCAATATGATTCATCTAACTAGGATAATCAATTAACCATTGATTGCTTAATCCGTTAATCTCTGTGGGATTCGACCTCACTCTATTGTGAGTTTTACTTGACGACAATTCGGTACACTTGCCGAAGGGAAATTTGTTGAGAGACAAGTTTCCACCCGCATCAAATTTATGCATAAACTTGATGCAGGTGGAAACTGTCTCTCAACAAATTTCCTTCGGCAAGTGTACCGAATTTGTCGTCAAGTAAAAACTCATAATAGAGTGAGGTCGAATCCCACAGGGATTGATTGATCAAGCAACTTTAATTAGAAGAATGTTCTAGTTGAGCGAATTCATAATTTGGGTTGAGATTTGCAGAAAATAAAATGGCGGGAATGTAAATAACAGAAAAAGTAAATGCTAGAATTAAAGGGCTGAAAGTAAATGACTAAAAGTAAATTGCAGAATTGTAAAAGGGAATGGGGTGTTTGCTCATGAAAGTAAACA
>NC_029775.3:74238858-74239403 GCF_000817695.3 Arachis duranensis
TAGCTCTAGAAAATGAAAACAAAGATGGAGAATACATCATGGAACTAGAAGAGCAGAGTAAAAATACAGAGAGTAGTGCTATTTTCCCAACTTCTAGAACTCCTTAAATAATTCAAAGCTACTCCTATATATACTACTCTTCTCAGCTTCTAGTTGGCTCTTCAAGTCTTAGGCCTTTGGATCTTGAGTTTTGAAGCCGTTCTCTTCTTCATTTGGGCTTGGTTTTATTTGTAGAGAGAAAGTGTGAAGTGGGCAGACACTTTAGCTCAGGACGTTAGGGGTGTTAACGTTTTAGTGAAAGTATGAGTTCGAGAACGTTAGTGACACTCAACATTGTCACTAACGTTCCAATGTACCCCTTTGCCTCACGTTAGAGCCCACTTTAACTAGGTTAACGTGGCTTCTAACGTGGCCTTGCCAACCTTCGAGAACATTAGTGACACTTAACATTGTCATTAACGTTCCAATGTGCCCCTATGTCTCACGTTAGAGTCCACGTTAACTAGGTTAACGTGGCTTCTAACGTGGCCATTCTTAGCCATCCC
>NC_029775.3:74239550-74239824 GCF_000817695.3 Arachis duranensis
TTGTGGTTGCTTCCAACGTTAGTGACAATGTTGGGTGTCACTAACGTTGTCGACCACCCTTGCCTCTTATGTTAGCTCCCATGTTAACCAAGTTAACGTGGGAGTTAACGTGGTACATTAAACCTGAGGCCAACGTTAGTGACAATGTTGAGTGTCACTAACGTTGGCTTCCTTCCCCCTTTTAACGTTAGAGGCCACATTAACTAAGTTAACGTGGACTCTAACATAGCCACTTATGATCATTGGCCAACGTTAGTGATAATGTTAAGTGTCA
>NC_029775.3:74239870-74244362 GCF_000817695.3 Arachis duranensis
TAAACTCATGCAAAATCCTCATGAAATCATGTTAAATTCACAATGTATGCTTGAATCAAGGTGTAAGTGAATATCTACCCAAAACTAGCTTATTTCCTAAGGAAATGCATGAAACTACCCTAAAAACAGTAAAGAAAAGGTCAGTGAAACTGGCCAAGATGCCCTGGCATCACAACACCAAACTTAAAGCTTGCTTGTCCCTAAGCAAGTACTGGAACAAGAGAATGATGAATGGAATGCCAAGAGAAATGAGTCATTCTTGTGGAAGTCATGTCACTGATTTTATGGTGGTTTCATACATAGCAACTTAGGTTTATTCCATTACTGGCTTTCAGACCTTTATCATGTCCTAAAACACTGACTCTGCTTACATCCCATGAGACTTTTATTGATCCTTTTATTGTCATTCCAGGGCTTATTTGTGTTCTTTAAGCTAAGTGCTCTGTAAAGGGGCACTCTGTAAGGGGGCAACTCTTCAAAATAAGCTTTCAGCCAACACTCCCGAACCAGTTGGTTCAAGGTGCTCGGTGTTGAAACACCCCTACGGACTTACTTCCTCAAGTCTCTCCCCCATACATACACACCACAGGCACATGGTTTGTTTATTTTCTTTTCTTGAGACCTTGGTGTCCAGCACCTCTTTGGGTTACTAAATGCTCTGTAGTGAGGGTTACTCTTGATAGTGGACTTTCAGCTGATAATCCCGAGTTAGTTAACCCAAGTTACCAAGTGATAAGGCACCCCTAAGAGCTTATTCATCCAAGTAAATTTCTCACACAGGAACACCACAGACACATGCCTCAAGATTAAAACCATTGGTGCCTAGCCTTATTGCTTACTCTTTTTCTTTTGTTTTTCACTTTAAGTGTTATTTCCCTTGCTCTTATTAGGATCTTGTTGTTTACTTAGTCTCATGGGTATATTCAAAGTATAGTATTCAGGCCAGATAGTTGTCATCCCCACCATATGGTTGAACCAACTTAGCTAACTTATGACCACACCATAAACTCATGAACTTATTCCATAGTATGAACTCCACTCTGGTCTTTTATAAAACACTCATTCTTTTTTCATTTGATTCAAAAGGGACAAGCATACAAGTAAGCAAAGTAAGGATGCAGTAATGACATTCAGACTAGAAAACACAGCCTTAATCAATAAAAAGTTTAAAAGACAGATTTGACATGCTTATTCATAAGGAGCAAGCACACATACATACAAAGAACATTGAAGACAATCATGCAAACTAAAGTGCTGGAAATAAGTAAGAGGAGAAAGGAACTTTACCACCTTGTATTTTATCTTCATTGTTATTGCCCTTTTCCTCCTATTCTTCCCCTTCCCACACCAGACATAGAATGATTGCTTATACTCAAGCAACAATTAAAACAGCGGTGATGGGATTCATGATGGATCATGAATGTCTTAGAATGAAGTGTAAGTATGCATGTGTTTCAGCAAGCAGGGTTAAGGATACAATAAGGACACAAGAGATACAAAAAGAGACATTTTGATTGCATTAATAAGTGGTGTTGGCATGGTACTTTGCATGAAAGTTAAGTGGCAACACCAAACTTAGTGTGCCACTGTCAATCTAGAATGTTGCAAGTACCCAGTGAAGATTGAAATTCAAAGTGTTGCATGGCAACACCAAACTTAGAGTGCAATCATATGCCAAATTATTGAAAGTAAACTAAGCAAAGCAAGGAAATGTTACCTACGGTTGGGTTGCCTCCCAACAAGCGCTCTTTTAATGTCATTAGCTTGACATGTTGTTCACGACTTTCTTCCTCTTCTTCTAGTTTGTTAAGAGGAATGACCTTAAGAAGAAAGAGGAGCCAGTTAATGCCCCTTGTTTTGAGTGCCTCTCCCCAGCAAGCCTTCTTCTGTTGTTAGCTTGAGTAAACTTGCTTGTTGAGGTAGGGGTGGGATGGCTTTTGGTTGACCTTTTCTTCTTCATGAATGTTGTCCTTCTTTTCTTGGTCACCATCCTTTTGTTAGGGTTCATGTTGATTGCCTATACCACCTTGATTTCAGGATTTGGGTATTGTATGACGGGTGGAGCATCCTCTTCATCAAGAACTTCTTGAATTGGTAGTTCAATGAACTCACCCTCTATGCAACTCTCTGTTTCATTGGAGTGTGGGCTCCCTTGATTGACTTCCTCCATTGTTCTTGACCTTTGAATAAACTCCTCTGTTTCTGGAGAGAGTGAAGTGGTCTCTCTTTGTGCTCTCAGCTCTTCAATGAATTGTTCTTCAGAATAGAGTTGTGCATTCTGTCTCAATTTTCTTCATGGTCCCTTCTTGCTATTTTCTCCTCTTCATTTGTCTTCATTATTTCTTCAAGGAGGAGTTCTATCCTAGTGAGTCTCTCTTCTTCTCTACTTCTTTTGAGCTCTTCCATGAAGAGTTCCATCCTAGCAAGTCTATCTAAAGGTGGTTAGGTAGGTTGTAATGGTTGGGCGGGGTTGGTTTGTGAATGAAATTGGTTGTTTTGTGGTTGTGTGTTCTGAAAGTGGTATGACTCTTCTGGGTAGTGGACTGAGTTTTGTGGATGGTGAAATGAGTTGTATGGATTTGGTAAAGACTTTTGTGGTGAGGCATACTCAAATGATGAAGAATTTAGGCATATAATACTTGGAGGTGAGGTTGTATAATTGAGAGGTGATGGCTCTTGATGAATGGGGTATGAATAAGTGAAATCTCTTTGATTATGATCTTCCCAGCCACAACTTGAGTAGTGATCAATTTCACCAAAATATGGATCATTTTGTGGCTCTGGAAAGTACCCCATGTCATGTTCTTGATACTCCCACCCACCATGAGCATAGTAAAGTGAATCATTCTATGGTGGTGGAGAGTTTCCCATGAAATTTGATTGACTAAAATATGATGGATGCTCCTTTCTTTCCTGCAGAGAGCTCTGTCTCAAACAATAATCACCAAAAGAAATTGGAATCTCCATTGTCACAGATGAGGAAATTCCCAGTGAGGCAATATCACAAACAGTTAGTGGGTTAGCAAACTGAATGGTAAATAACAAACAACACGAAAGAGTAGAGGGGGAAGGGGAGAGGTTAACTAAGACAGAAAGTAAATTACTCAAACAGAAAATTAAATCAACAAAACAAAAATGCTCAATCTAGTGATCTCCTAATTTAATCATTGTTGATGCACAATCAATCCCCGGCAACGGCGCCATAAACTTGATGCGGGTGGAAACTTGTCTCTCAACAAATCTCCCTTCGGCAAGTGTACCGAATTGTCGTCAAGTAAAACTCACAATAGAGTGAGGTCGAATCCCACAGAGATTAACGGATTAAGCAATCAATGGTTAATTGATTATCCTAGTTAGATGAATCATATTGGAGTGATAGGTAGCAAGGAAATGTAAATGGCAGAAAAGTAAAGAAAGCAATAAAGTGCAGATGAGTAAAATGGCAAGAAAAGTAAATGTAAGAACTAAAAATAAAATGAACATTGGGATCAAGAGATATTGCAATCCTCCGGATTAAGTTCATTCTCATCTCTTCCTCAATCATTCATTAATCTCCTTGGTAATCTTAAGTGATCGAATTACAATTACTTGTAATTCAATCTCTCAAATCTTGATCAATAGCCAATTCCTTGGTCAATTGCTCATGAGAAGAGATGAAGTATGGTCACTGATTATACCACATGCATTCCCAAATCAAGTGTTGGAGGATTATAGTCACATATCCATCCAAACCCAATTTGGTACAACATGAGAAAGCATTTCTAGCATGATCTCTTCATTCCTCTTCCAAGGTTCAGAAGAGATCCAAGTATGAATAGCTTCTTTTCCAAGATCACTACCCAATTGGATGAAGATCGAAAGCTTTCAAGCAAAATCAAGAGAAAAGATAGAAGAAGAAGAATAAGAACTACACTTAATCCGTTGAATCACAATTGAGCTCTCTAACCCAATGAAAAGAGTTAGTTGGTCATTGCTCTAACAAAATAGAAAAGAAAGAAAGTGTATAAAAGTAAAGATGAAGATTAAAACTGAAATTGAAACTTCAAAATTCATAAAAATGAAAAGTACAAAGAAAAGAAAGAGAAAGAAAAGTGTGTGAGGGGAGGGAGTCCGAAGTCCCCTCGTCAATCCCCCATTCCTGAATTTCCTTCCGTCCAATCCCCTTTCAAAGTAAAAACTAAAGCCTTTATATAGGCTCTCCTAAATTACAAAATGAAATTAAAAGCAAATTACAATTAAATGAAAATTCCTATTCTAGATGCTTCTTGTGGCCTTGATTGGTTGACACTTGTGGGCTTGCTTCCTTGAGGTTGGGTGGTTGGTAGCGCGAAATTGTGAACAATACTTTTTCACAACTCTTCATAATCCCCGGTCATGAACCCCAAAAACTTGGTGTTCAATACCATGGCATTACACAACTTCGCACAACTAACCAGCAAGTGCACTGGGTCGTCCAAGTAATAAACCTTACGCGAGTAAGGGTCGATCCCAC
>NC_029775.3:74246168-74246769 GCF_000817695.3 Arachis duranensis
AAGAGCATTGCCACCACATCAAAATAATTAAACTGTTATAAAATTCAAAATTCATGCAATTCTTTCCTTTTCAATTAAGCATGTTTTTATTCAAGAAAGGTGATGGATTCATAGGACATTCATAACTTTAAGGCATAGACACTAAGACACTAATGATCACAAGACACAAACATGGATAAACATAAGCATAAAATTCGAAAAACAGAAGAATAAAGAACAAGGAAATCGAAGAACGGGTCCACCTTAGTGATGGCGGCTCTTTCTTCCTCTTGAAGATCCTATGGAGTGCTTGAGCTCCTCAATGTCCCTTCCTTGTCTTTGTTGCTCCTCCCTCATGATTCTTTGATCTTCTCTAATTTCATGAAGGATGATGGAGTGTTCTTGATGCTCCACCCTTAGTTGTCCCATGTTGGAACTCAATTCTCCTAGGGAGGTGTTCAATTGCTCCCAATAGTTTTGTGGAGGAAAGTGCATCCCTTGAGGAATTTCAGGGATCTCATGATGAGTGGGATCTCTTGTATGCTCCATCCTCTTCTTAGTGATGGGCTTGTCCTCATCAATGGGGGTGTCTCCCTCTATGTCAACTCCCACTGAATAACAG
>NC_029775.3:74246869-74247192 GCF_000817695.3 Arachis duranensis
GAGAAGGGAACAAGAAAATGTGGAATCCTCTATGTCACAGTATAGAGATTCCTTAAGGTGTCAGAGGAAAAGAAGAGTAGATGACAGAAGTGGAAAATTCAAACTTAACAAAGGAGATGGAGTTCGAATTTTGCATTAAGGGATAGTGTTAGTCCATAAATAGAAGGATGTGAGAAGGAGGGAAGTAATTTTCGAAAATTAAGTGGAAAAAAAAATTTGAAAACATTTTTGAAAAGCATTACTTAATTTTCGAAAATGAAAATAGAAAAGAAATCAAGTGATTTTTTGAAAAAGATTTTGAAATTAGAAATCAAAAAGATTTG
>NC_029775.3:74249731-74255369 GCF_000817695.3 Arachis duranensis
TAAACGCTGGAAATTCTGAGGCTGATTTGCCACGCCGGTTTGGGCCATCAAATCTTGGGCAAAGTATGGACTATCATATATTGCTGGAAAGCCCAGGATGTCTACTTTCCAACGCCGTTGAGAGCGCGCCAATTAGGCTTCTGTATCTCCAGAAAATCCACTTCGAATGCAGGGAGGTCAGAATCCAACAGCATCTGCAGTCCTTTTTAGTCTCTGAATCAGATTTTTGCTCAAGTTCCTCAATTTCAGCCAGAAAATACCTGAAATCACAGAAAAACACACAAACTCATAGTAAAGTCCAGAAAAGTGAATTTTAACTAAAAACTAATAAAAATATACTAAAAACTAACTAGATCATACCAAAAACATACTAAAAACAATGCCAAAAAGTATACAAATTATCCGTTCATCAGTGGTCCAAGAGAAGTGAATCAAATTGAGGTCTAGGGTGACTTGGCTTTATTGCTTTGGTGTTTTTGGGGCTTAAAAGATGCCTCTTGTTTGTGCTCCAATTTCATGTCCACTTGTGGCTTGTGTGGGCTCCTTCCAACGTTAGTGACAATGTTGGGTGTCACTAACGTTGGCGATCACCTTTCTTCTTCATGTTAACTTCCACGTTAACTAAGTTAATGTGGGAGTTAATGTGGCTTCCTGGGGATAGTGTGGGTTTCTTCCAACGTTAGTGACAATGTTTGGTGTCACTAACGTTGTCGACAACCTTGTTTCTTCACGTTAGCTTCCATGTTAACCAGGTTAACGTGGGAGTTAACGTGGCTTCTTGTGACTTGGCCAACGTTAGTGATAAAGTTGAATGTCACTAACGTTGGCGTCCCCTTTTCTTCTTAACGTTAGAGGCCACGTTAACTAAGTTAACGTGGCAACTAACGTGGCCACTTATGAGCTTGGTCCAACATTAGTGATAATGTTAAGTGTCACTAACGTTGGCTCCATTTCCTTTCTTCAAAGTTAATGCCACTAACTTTTCTCACTAACGTTGGGGCTTTCCTTCCTTCCACGTTAGTGCCCACGTTAGTGTAACTAACGTAGCCACTAACGTGGCTTCTTCTCTTCTTTCAAACAAAGTGCATCAAAGTCTTGCTCTTAATCATGGGATCATGCATCATCCAATTTATCATATAATTCATGCATTAATTCTCATGAAATCGTTCAAAATTCACAATGTTTGTGTGAATCATGGTATGATTGCATTTTCAACCAAATACTTGCTTATTTCCTAAGAAAATGCATGAAACTACCCTAAAAACAGTAAAGAAAAGGTCAGTGAAACTGGCCAAAATGCCCTGGCATCAATGTTTCCCTGGATTTGACTTAAACACGGTTATGTTGTTTGAATTTGACTTCAATGTATCAGTTATAGAAGTTTTAGTGACTTTGAAAGAACTTGGATTTCGATTTACAAATTTCAATTTCGACGTTTTAGGGAAGGTTTAGAGTATTCTTTGAATTCTGGTTTAGCAAAACTAAAATGATCTCCGAGCCGTCGGAAACATTCCAGATTTTAACATGGTGTTGGACTTGGTTTTGGTTTAAGTAAAAGAGATGGTTTTGAAAATGCGTTCGGAGTAGTTGATTACATGATTTGGTTTGGCTTAGATTCTAATTTTATTACTAAAATCGAGAAGCTACGATTTTAAAGACTTCAAGCGAATTTGAGGAAGTGAGTTGTGTTATTCTCCCCTAAAGTCTTGAGACTCTACTGAGTAACTTTTGTTACCAAATCTTGTTTTAGAATGAATGATTTTGCAAATCTTGCGGAAATAACTTTTGATTTGGTGTGGTTTCTGAAATGTTTGGAAAGATGTTGTGGAGAGTGGCTTTATTTAAAAAAAAAAGAGAAATCTATGTTTGAGGAGAAGTGGTTAGCCACCACGTGCTCAGTAACCATATTTTAAAAAGGGGAATTTACATTTGAGGAAAAGTGGCTTATGACCTTGAAATGATTTGAGGAATAGGAATTTTAAAGCCAAGGCTGGAAAGAATTAATTTTTTATTTCAAAGTAAAGTGAATTGAGAAAAGTGATTTATGGCTTGAATAATGATTTTATGAGTTTGATGATGTCGGATGGTGGAAGGCCATTATGTTATGAGCTAAAATGGCTGTATATATTAATGAATTATGGCTGATTGTGGAATATGTTATGAGCCGGAATGGCTGTATATAATAATGAATCATGGCTGACTATGAATCATGAATTTAAGGCGAATGGCTGAGATGAATGTTGATTTATGGCTGAGGATAAATGCATATATGTTGAGTTATTGATATTATGATTATTGCACTCCACCTATCTGAGATATGAGTTTCCCTGGGTGAAAGCAGTGGCTAGCCACCACGTGCTTTAGGTGGAGACTCGATACTCTGCTGATCCTATGTCGTAAGTGTGACCGAACACTGTGAAAGTTTTGAATGAGCTCGCCCCCGTGAATATACACTAGTGAGGGTGTTGGATGTGAATTATGATTATGATTATGAATAACTCGAGTTGGGGATGCACAACTGGTGGACGAAATTGTGATCATCAACAATGGCTCCAAAGACTTGGTGCTCTCAAACATAAATCACACTTTGTCACAACTCCGCACAACTAACCAGCAAGTGTACTGGGTCGTCCAAGTAAAACATTACGTGAGTAAGGGTCGATCCCACAGATATTGTTGGTATGAAGCAAGCTATGGTCATCTTGTAAATCCCAGTCAGGCGGATTCAACTATATTAAGAGATTATTGGATTTTCGAATAATAAATAAATAAAACAGAAAATAAAGATAGAGTTACTCATGTAATTCAATGGTGGGAATTTCGGATAAGTGCATGGAGGTGCTGTGTTCCTTCTGAATCTCTGCTTTCCTACTGCTTTCATCCAATCCTTCTTACTCCTTTCCATGGCAAGCTGTATGTAGGGCATCACCGTTGTCAATGGCTACATCCTATCCTCTCAGTGAAAATGGTCCAAATGCTCTGTCACAGCACGGCTAATCATCTGTCGGTTCTCGATCATGATGGAATCGAATCCCTTGATTCTTTTGCGTTTGTCATCACGCCCAACAATCACGAGTTTGAAGCTCGTCACAGTTATTCAATCCCAGAATCCTACTCGAAATACCACAGACAAGGTTAGACTTTCCAGATTCCCAAGAATGCCGTCATCAATTCTAGCTTATACCACGAAGATTCTGATTAAGGAATCCAAGAGATATGCGCCCGGTCTAAGGTAGAACAGAAGTGGTTGTCAGTCACGCGTTCATAGGTAAGAATGATGATGAGTGTCACGGATCATCAAATTCATCATGTTGAAGTGCAACGAATATCTTAGAATAAGAATAAGTCGAATTGAATAGAAAATAGTAGTAATTGCATTAAAACTTGAGGTACAGCAGAGCTCCACACCCTTAATCTATGGTGTGTAAAAACTCCACCGTTGAAAATACATAAGTGATGAAGGTCCAGGCATGGCCGAATGGCCAGTCCCCATGAAAGACCAAATGGTCAAAAGAACTAGATAGTCCAAAGACATCTAATAAACTAGTAAAAAGTTCTATTTATACTAAGCTAGCTACTAGGGTTTACAGAAGTACGTAATTGATGCATAAATTCACTTCCGGGGCCCACTTGGTGTGTGCTTGGGCTGAGCTTGATCTATCCACGAGCTGAAGCTTCTCTTGGAGTTGAACGCCAAGTTGTAACGTGTTTTGGGCGTTCAACTCTGGTTCGTGACGTGTTTCTGGCGTTTGACTCCAGAATGCAGCATGGAACTGGCGTTGAGCACCAGTTTATATTAACTAATTACGAATAAAGTATGAACTATTATATATTGATAGAAAGCTCTGAATGTCTACTTTATAACGCCGTTAAGAAAGCACTATTTGGAGTTCTGTAGCTCCAGAAAATTCATTTTGAGTACAGGGAGGTCAGATTCCAACAGCATCAGCAGTCCTTTGTCAGCCTCCTATCAGAGTTTTGCTCAGGTCCCTTAATTTCAGTCAGAAAATACCTGAAATCACAGAAAAACACACAAACTCATAGTAAAGTCCAGAAATGTGAATTTAGCATAAAAACTAATGAAAACATCCCTAAAAGTAACTAGATCATACTAAGAACTACCTAAAAACAATGCCAAAAAGCGTATAAATTATCCGCTCATCACAACACCAAACTTAAATTGTTGCTTGTCCCCAAGCAACTGAAGATCAATTAGGATAAAAAGAAGAGAATATACTATAAATCCCAAAATATCAATGAATATTAATTCTAATTAGATGAGCGGGACTTGTAGCTTTTTTTTGCTTCTGAACAGTTTTGGCATCTCACTTTTTCCTTTGAAGTTTAGAATGATTGGCTTCTATAGGAACTTAGAATTTCAGATAGTGTTATTGATTCTCCCAGTTAAGTTTGTTGATTCTTGAACACAGCTACTTTTATGAGTCTTGGCCGTTGCCCTAAGCACTTTGTTTTCCAGTATTACCACCAGATACATAAATGCCACAGACACATGACTGGGTGAACCTTTTTAGATTGTGACTCAGCTTTGCTAGAGTCCCAAGTTAGAGGTGTCCAGAGCTCTTAAGCACACTCTTTTTGCTTTGGATCATGACTTTAACCACTCAGTCTCAAGCTTTTCACTTGGACCTGCATGCCACAAGCACATGGTTAGGGACAGCTTGATTTAGCCGCTTAGGCCTGTATTTTATTTCCTTAGGCCCTCCTATCCATTGATGCTCAAAGCCTTGGATCCTTTTTACCCTTGCCTTTTGGTTTTAAGGGCTATTGGCTTTTTCTGCTTACTTTTTCTTTTTCTTTCTAAATTTTTTTTCGGAAGCTTTTGCTATTCACTGCTTTTTCTTGCTTCAAGAATCAAATTTATGATTTTTAAGATCATCAATAACATTTCTCTTTTTCATCATTCTTTCAAGAGCCAACAATTTTAACATTCATAAACAACAAGATCAAAAATATGCACTGTTTAAGCATTCATTTAGAAAACAAAAAGTATTGTCACCACATCAATATAATTAAACTAAATTCATGGACAATTTTTGAAATTTATGTACTTCTTGTTCTTTTGAATTAAAAACATTTTTCATTTAAGAGAGGTGAAGGATTTATGGAATTTATTCATAGCTTTAAGACATAGTTACTACATACTAATGATCATGAAGTAGAGATACAAAACATAGATAAAAATGAAAAACAGAAAAATAAGAACAAGGAATGAATCCACCTTAGTGGCGTCTTCTTCTTGAAGGACCAATGATGTCCTTCAGCTCTTCTATGTCCCTTCCTTGCCTTTGTTGCTCCTCCCTCATTGCTCTTTGATATTCTCTAATTTCATGGAGAATGATGGAGTTCTCTTGATGTTCCACCCTTAATTGATCCACATTGTAACTCAAATCTTCTAAGGAAGTGTTGAGTTGTTCCCAATAGTTGTTGGGAGAAAAGTGCTTCCCTTGAGGCATCTCCGGGATTTCTTGGTGATGAGCTTCCACATGCGTCTCTTGGGTTCCATGAGTGGGCTCTCTTGTTTGCTCCATCCTTTTCTTAGTGATGGGCTTGTCCTCCTCAATGAGGATGTCTCCTTCTATGATAACTCCAGCTGAGTAACATAGATGGCAAATAAGAT
>NC_029775.3:74255509-74270080 GCF_000817695.3 Arachis duranensis
ATAACTTCAGATCGGTTGCTAGTGGGGATGAGGGAGCGTTGGATGAACTCCAACCATCCTCTAGCCACAGGCTTGAGGTCCAGTCTTCTTAGTTGAATCGGCTTGCCTTTGGAATCTCTTTTCCATTGAGCTCCTTCCACACATATGTCCATAAGGACTTGGTCCAACCTTCATTAAAGTTGACCCTTCTAGTGTAGGGGCGTGCATCTCCTTGCATCATGGGCAAGTTGAACGCTAATCTCACATTTTTCGGACTAAAATCTAAGTATTTTCCCCGAACCATTGTAAGATAATTCTTTGGGTTCGGGTTCTTACTTTGATCATGGTTCCTAGTGTTCCATGCATTGGCATAGAACTCTTGAACCATTAAGATTCCGACTTGTTGGATGGGGTTGGTTAGAACTTCCCAACATCTTCTTTGGACCTCATGTCGGATCTCCGGATACTCATTTTTCTTGATCTTGAAAGGGACCTCGGGGATCACCTTCTTCTTGGCCACAACATCATAGAAGTGGTCTTGATGGGCTTTGGAGATGAATCTTTCCATCTCCCATGACTCAGAGGTGGAAGCTTTTGTCTTCCCTTTCCCTTTTCTAGAGAATTCTCCGGCTTTAGGTGCCATCAATGGTTATGGAAAAACAAAAAAGCTATGCTTTTACCACACCAAACTTAGAATATTGCTCGCCCTCGAGCAAGAGATGAAAGAAGAGTAAGAAGAAGAAGAAGAAAATATGGAGGAGAGGGGGAGAGGTGTATTCGACCAAGAAGGAGAAGAGAGGTTTGTGTTGTGTGAAAATGAAGAAGAATGGAAGGGTTTATATAGTGAGGGTTGAGGGAGTAGGTTCGGCCATTTAGGATGGGTTTGGGTGGGAAAGAAATTTGAATTTTGAAGGTAGGTAGGGTTTATGGGAAATAGTGGATGGGTGTGAGTGGTGAAAGGGGTGATTGGGAAGAGAGATTAAGGTGATTGGTGAAGGGTTTTGGGGAAGAGTGTTTATTGGAAAGAGAGAATGAATGTTGAGAAGAGGGGAGAATATGGTAGGTGGGGATCCAGAATATGGTAGATGGGGGTCCTGTGGGGTCCACAGATCCTGAGATGATCCTATGGGGTCCACAGATCCTGAGGTGTCAAGGATTTACATCCC
Source organism: Arachis duranensis (assembly GCF_000817695.3). Classification (NCBI taxonomy): domain Eukaryota; kingdom Viridiplantae; phylum Streptophyta; class Magnoliopsida; order Fabales; family Fabaceae; genus Arachis; species Arachis duranensis. The sequence continues at coordinate 74,256,655 of NC_029775.3, forward strand.
TGCACCAATTAGGCATGTAAAATGCCTTTCCATGCAATTCTGGCGTTTAAACGCCGAAGTGATGCATGTTCTGGGCGTTCAACGCCCATGTGCAGCATGTTTCTGGCGTTGAACGCCAGTTCCATACTTGTTTCTGGCGTTCAGCGCCAGCTCTCCTCAGGGTGCATTCCTAGTGTTTGAACGCCGGGATGTTGCTTGTTTCTGGCGTTCAGCGCCAGATCCATGCTCTGTTCTGGCATTGAACGCCAGCCAGATGCTCCTTACTGGCGTTTAAACACCAGCAAGTCCTTCCTCCAGGGTGTGATTTTTCTTCTGGTGTTTTTGATTCTGTTTTTAATTTTAATATTTTTTTCGTAACTCCACATGATCACGAACCTAATAAAACTTAAAAGAACAATAAAATAAAAAATAAAATTAGATAAATAAAAATTGCGTTGCCTCCCAATAAGCGCTTCTTTAATGTCAATAGCTTGACAGTGGGCTCTCATGGAGCCTCACAGGTGATCAGGTCAATGTTGTATAGTCCCAACACCAAACTTAGAGTTTGGTTGTGGCCTCCCAACACCAAACTTAGATTTTGATTGTGGGGGCTCTGTTTGACTCTGTACTGAGAGAAGCTCTGCATGCTTACTCTCCCTTGTTACAGAAGGATAGCCGTGTGCCTTAAACACAAGGTAGTCCCCATTTAATTGAAGGACTAATTCTCCTCTGTTAACATCTATCACAGCTTCTCCTGTGGCTAGGAAAGGTCTTCCAAGGATGATGCATTCATCCTCCTCCTTCCTAGTGTCTAAGATTATGAAATCAGCAGGAATGTAAAGGCCTTTTACCTTTACCAACACATCCTCTACTAATCCATAAGCTTGTCTTACTGACTTGTCTGCCAATTGTAATGAGAACAAGGCAGGTTGTGCCTCAATGATTCCCAGTTTCTCTATTACAGAGAGTGGCATAAGATTTATGCCTGACCCTAAGTCACATAGAGCTTTTTCAAAGGTCATGGCCAGTTACATCTTCATCCTCTTCAGAGGAAGAATAATCTTCAGAGGAAGAATAATCTTCAGAGCTCATGAATGGCAGAAGGAGATTTAATGGAATCTCTATGGTCTCTATATGAGCCTCAGATTCCTTTGGATCCTCAATAGGGAACTCCTTCTTGCTTGAAAGACGTCCCATGAGGTCTTCGTCATTGGGATTCACGTCCTCTCCTTCCTCTCTATATTTGGCCATATTGATTATATCAATGGCCTTGCACTCTCTTTTTTGATTTTCTTCAGTATTGCTTGGGAGAGTACTAGGAAGAGTTTAAATAATTTTCTTACTCAGTTGGCTGGTGGACGAAATTGTGATCATCAACAATGGCTCCAAAGACTTGGTGCTCTTAAACATGAATCACACTTTGTCACAACTCCGCACCACTAACCAGCAAGTGTCCTGGGTCATCCAAGTAATACCTTACATGAGTAAGGGTCGATCCCACAGAGATTGTTGGTATGAAGCAAGCTATGGTCATCTTGTAAATCCAGTCAGGCATATTTAACTAAATTAAGAGGTTATTGGTTTTTCGAATAAGAATAATAAATTAATAGGAAATAAAGATAAAGTTACTCATGTAATCCAATGGTGGGAATTTCAGATAGGTGTATGGAGGTGCTGTGTTCCTTCTAAATCTCTGCTTTCCTACTGCTTCCTTCCAGTTTTTTTATCACTCCTTTCTATGGCAAGCTATATGTAGGGCATCACCATTGTCAAGGGCTACATCCCATCCTCTCAGTGAAAATGGTCCAAATGCTCTGTCACAGCATGGCTAATCATCTGTCGGTTCTCGATCATGTTGGAATAGAATCCCTTGATTCTTTTGCGTTTGTCATCACGCCCAGCAATCGCGAGTTTGAAGCTCGTCACAGTCATTCAATCCCGAAATCCTACTCGAAATACCACAGACAAGGTTAGACTTTCCGGATTCCCATGAATGCTGCCATCAATTCTAGCTTATACCACGAAGATTCTGAATAAGGAATCCAAGAGATATGTGCCCGGTCTAAGGTAGAACGGAAGTGGTTGTCAGACACGCGCGTTCATAGGTGAGAATGATGATGAGTATCACGGATCATCACATTCATCAAGTTGAAGTGCAACGAATATCTTAGAATAGGAATAAGTCAAATTGAATAGTACTTGCATTGAAACTTGAGGTACAGCAGAGCTCCACACCCTTAATCTATGGTGTGTAGAATTGATGCATAAATCCACTTCCGGGGCCCACTTGGTGTTTGCTTGGGCTGAGCTCGATCTATCCACAATCTGATACTTCTCTTGGAGTTGAACGCCAAGTTGTAACGTGTTTTGGGCGTTCAACTCTGGTTCATGATGTGTTTCTGGCGTTTGACTCCTGAATGCAGCATGAAACTGGCATTTGACTATTATATATTACTGGAAAGCTCCAGATGTCTACGTTCCAACGCCATTAAGAGCGTGCCATTCGGAGTTTTGTAGCTCTAGAAAATCCATTTCGAGTGTAGGGAGGTCAGATTCCAACAGCATCAGCAGTCCTTTGTCAGCCTCCTATCAGAGTTTTGCTCAAGTCCCTCAATTTCAGCCAGAAAATACCCAAAATCACAGAAAAACACACAAACTCATAGTAAAGTCCAGAAATGTGAATTTAGCATAAAAACTAATGAAAACATCCCTAAAAATAACTAGATCATACTAAAAACTACCTAAAAATAATGCCAAAAAGCGTATAAATTATCCGCTCATCACAACACCAAACTTAAATTGTTGCTTGTCCCCAAGCAACTTAAAATCAATTAGGATAAAAAGAAGAGAATATACTATAAATCCCAAAATATCAATGAATATTAGTTCTAATTAGATGAGCGGGACTTGTAGCTTTTTTTGCTTCTGAACAGTTTTGGCATCTCACTTTTTCCTTTGAAGTTTAGAATGATTGGCTTCTCTAGGAATTTAGAATTTCGGATAGTGTTATTGGTTCTCCTAGTTAAGTATGTTGATTCTTGAACACAGCTACTTTTATGAGTCTTGGCCGTGGCCCTAAGCACTTTTTTTTTCAGTATTACCACCGGATACATAAATTCCACAGACACATGACTGGGTGAACCTTTTCAGATTGTGACTCAGCTTTGCTAGAGTCCCCAGTTAGAGGTGTCCAGAGCTCTTAAGCACACTCTTTTTGCTGTGGATCACGACTTTAACCACTCAGTCTCAAGCTTTTCACTTGGACCTGCATGCCACAAGCACATGGTTAGGGACAGCTTAATTTAGCCGCTTAGGCCTGGATTTTATTTTCTTAGGCCCTCTTATCCATTCATGCTCAAAGCCTTGGATCCTTTTTACCCTTGCCTTTTGGATTTAAGGACTATTGGCTTTTTCTGCTTGCTTTTTCTTTTTCTTTCTATTTATTATTTTTTTTCCAAAATTATAATTTTTTTTTCACAAGCTTTTGCTTTTTCACTGCTTTTTCTTGCTTCAAGAATCAGTTTCATGATTTTTCAGATTATCAATAACATTTCTCTTTGTTCTTCATTCTTTCAAGTGCCAACAATTTTAACATTCATAAACAACAAGATCAAAAATATGCATTGTTCAAGTATTCATTCATAAAACAAAAAGTATTGTCACCACATCAATATAATTAAACTAAATTCAAGGATAATATCTAAATTCATGTACTTCTTGTTCTTTTGTATTAAAAACATTTTTCATTTAAGAGAGGTGAATGATTTATGGAATTATTTATAGCCTTAAGACATAGTTACTCAATACTAATGATCATGAGGTAGAGACACAAAATATAAACACACATATGGCATAAAAATCGAAAAACAGAGATAAGAATAGGGAAGTTAAGGAATGAGTCCACCTTAGTGAGGGTGGCGCCTTTTTGAAGGACTAATGGTATTTTTTGAGCTCCTTTATGTCTCTTCCTTGCCTCTGTTGCTTGATCCATAGTGATTTTGGTGCTCTTATTCTTAGTTGCTCCCAATAGTTGTGTGGAAAAAAATGTATCCCATGAGGTATCTCAGGGATTTCTTGATGAGGGAATTCCTCATGCTTTCTTTATGTGCGGTCAAATGCTCTTCTACTGAGCTATGGACCCTTGAGATGAATCTCTCCATCTCCCATGACTCGGAGGTGGAAAATTTTTTTGTCTTCCCTTTTCTCTTTTTTTTTTTGAGGTTTCTCTGGCCTTAGGTGCCATCAATGGTTATGGAAAAACAAAAAAGCTATGCTTTTACCACACCAAACTTAGAATGTTGCTCGCCCTCGAGCAAAGAAGAAAGAATGGAAGGAGAAAAAGATATGGAGGAGAGGGAGAGATGTGTATGTTTCGGCCATATGGGTGGGATTAGGTGGGGAAGGGATGGATGGAGGTGATTGGTGAAGAAGAGAAAAGGTGAATTGAGGTAGTGGGGATCCTGTGGGGTTCACAGATCCTAAGGTGTCAAGGATTTACATCCCTGCACCAATGAGGCATGTAAAATACCCTCTGCATGCAATCCTGGCGTTTAACGCCAGATTGGTGCTTGTTTTTGGCGTTAAACGCCAGCTCTAAGCTTGTTCTGGGCATTCAACGCCCATCTGCAGCATGTTTCTGGCGTTGAATGCCAGCTTTCCTTAGTGTGCAATCCTGGCGTTTAAACGCCAGATTGCTGCATGTTTTTGGCATTCAGCGCCAGATCCATGCTCTATTTTGGCGTTGAACGCCAGCCAGATGCTTCTTACTGGCGTTTGAATGCCAGTAAGTCCTTCCTCCAGGGTGTGATTTTTCTTCTGCTGTTTTTTATTCTGTTTTTAATTTTAATATTTTTTTGTGACTCCACATGGTCATGAACCTAGTAAAACATAAAAGAACAATAAAAAGAAAAATAAAATTAGATAAATAAAAATTGGATTGCCTCCCAATAAGCGCTTCTTTAATGTCAATAGCTTGACAGTGAGCTCTCATGGAGCTTCACAGATGTTCAGAGCATTGTTGGGACCTCCCAACACCAAACTTAGAGTTTGACTGTTGGGGCTCTGTTTGACTCTGCATTGAGAGAAGCTGTTCATGCTTCCTCTCACTACCAAATAACTTGGCATTTAGCTTCATGATGGCTCCTAGATATTGACCAACTTGCTCTCCAGTTACATCTTCATCCTCTTCAGAGGAAGAATAGTCTTTAGAGCTCATGAATGGCAGAAGGAGGTTTAATGGAATCTCTATGGTCTCTATATGAGCCTCAGATTCCTTTGGGTCCTCAATAGGGAACTCCTTCTTGGTTGAGAGACATCCCATGAGGTCTTCCTCATTGGGATTCACGTCCTCCCCTTCCTTCTTGCATTCGGCCATATTGACTATATCAATGGCCTTGCACTCTCTCTTTGGATTCTCTTATGTATTGCTTGGGAGAGTACTAGGAGGAGTTTCAGTGACTTTCTTACTCATCTGGACCACTTGTGCCTCCAAATTTCTAATGGAGGACCTTGTTTCACTCATGAAACTTAAAGTGGATTTAGACAGGTCAGAGACTATGTTTGATAAGTTAGAGGTGCTCTGTTCAGAATTCTCTGTCTGTTGCTGAGAAGATGATGGAAAAGGCTTGCTATTGCTAAACCTATTTCTTCCACCATTATTAAAGCCTAGTTGAGGCCTTTGTTGATCCTTCCATGAGAAATTTGGGTGATTTCTCCATGATGAGTTATAGGTATTTCCATAGGATTCACCCATGTAATTTACATCTGCTATTGCAGGGTTTTCAGGATCATAAGCTTCTTCTTCAGAAGATGCCTCTTTAGTACTGTTGGATGCATTTTGCCATCCATTTAGACTTTGATAAATCATGTTGACTTGTTGAGTCAACATTTTGTTCTGAGCTAATATGGTATTCAGAGCATCAATTTTAAGAACTCCCTTCCTTTGAGGCGTCCCATTATTCACGGAATTCCTCTCAGAAGTGTACATGAACTGGTTATTCGCAACCATGTCAATAAGTTCTTGAGCTTCTGCAGGCGTTTTCTTTAGGTGAATGGATCCACTTGCAGAATGGTCCAGTGACATCTTAGAGAACTCAGATAGACCATAATAGAATATATCTATCATGGTCCATTCTGAAAACATGTCAGAAGAACATCTTTTGGTCATCTGCTTGTATCTTTCCCAAGCTTCATAGAGGGATTCACCATCTTTTTGTTTGAAGGTCTGAACATCCACTCTAAGCTTGCTCAGCTTTTGAGGAGGAAAGAACTTAGCCAAGAAGGCCGTGACCAGCTTATCCCAGGAGTCCAGGCTATCTTTAGGTTGAGACTCCAACCATGCTCTAGCTCTGTCTCTTACAACAAAAGGGAAAAGCATGAGCCTGTAGACTTCAGGATCTACTCCATTAGTCTTAACAGTCTCACAGATCTACAAGAACTCAGTCAAGAACTGATAGGGATCTTCTGATGGAAGTCCATGAAACTTGTAGTTCTATTGCATTAGAGCAACTAATTGAGGTTTCAGCTCAAAATTGTTTGCTCCAATGGCAGGAATTGAGATGTTTCTTCCATCAAACTTGGACGTAGATGTGGTATAATCACCAAGCATCCTTCTTGATTATTGTTGTTAGCTTCGGCTGCCATCTCCTTTTCTTGTTCGAAAATTTCAGCAAGGTTGCCTCTGAATTGTTGTAATTTAGCTTCTCTTAGTTTCCTCTTCAGAGTCCTTTCAGGTTCAAGATCAGCTTCAACAAGAGTGCCTTTTTCCTTGTTCCTGCTCATATGAAAGAGAAGAGAAAAAGAAAAGGAAGAAGAATCCTCTATGTCACAATAAAGAGGATCCTTATTGTTAGTAGAAGAAGAAAGGGAATAAAGAAAGGAGAATCCAAACAGAAAGGTGAGGATAGGGGTAGTGATTCGAGATGAAGAGAGGTGAAGGGAATTGTTAGTAAATAATTAAATAAATAGAAGAAGAGGAGAGGGAAAGAATTTCGAAAATAAATTTTGAAAAAGTAGTTAGTGATTTTCGAAAATTAAAGCTGAGATAGAATTAAAATTAAAATTTGAAACAATTAGTTAATTAAAAAGAATTTTGAAAAAGGGATGAGATATTTTTGAAAAGTAGAGAGGGAAAAGTAGTTAGGTGGTTTTGAAAAAGATGAGAAACAAACAAGAAGTTAATTAGTTAGTTGAAAAAGATATTAAAATCAAATTTGAAAAAATAAGAAGATAAGAAGTTAGAAAAGATATTTTAAAATCAAATTTTTGAAAAAGATAAAATTTTGAAAAAGATATGATATAAAAGATATGATAAAAAGATATAAAAAAAGATATGATTTTTAAGAAAAAGATATTTTGAAAAAGATTAAATTTTTAAAATTAAAATTAATTACTTAACTAACAAGAAACTAAAAGATATGATTCTAGAATTTAAAGATTGTATTTTTGAAAAAAAAATTGAAAAGATAGGATTTTTAAAATTGAAAATTTGACTTGACTTATGAGAAACAACTAATTTTAAAAATTTTTGACTAAGTCAACTCAAATTTTCGAAAATTAGGAGAGAAATAAGGAAAAGATATTTTTTATTTTTTAATTTTTAATGATGAGAGAGAAAAACAACAAAAATGACTCACAACATGAAAATTGTGAATCAAAACTCATGATGCATGCAAGAACACTATGAATGTCAAGATGAACACCAAGAACACTTTGAAGATCATGATGAACATCAAGAACATATTTTTGAAAAAATTTTTATGCAAAGAAAACATGCAAGACACCAAACTTAGAATTCTTTAATGCATGGATACTATGAATGCAAAAATACATATGAAAAACAATAAAAGACACAAAACAAGAAAACATCAAGATCAAACAAGAAGACTTACCAAGAACAACTTGAAGATCATGAAGAACACCATGAATGCATGAATTTTTGAAAAATGCATAAAATTTTTAAAACATGCAATTGACACCAATCTTAAAAATTGACTAAAAACTCAAACAAGAAACACAAAATATTTTTGGTTTTTTATGATTTTATGATTTTTTTTGTATTTTCTTTTATTTTTTTTTTGAAAATATTCTTTAGAAAAACAAAAAAGAGAAGAAATTTTTGAAGGATTTTTTTTTTTGAAAAATTTTTGAAATTAAAACAAAAAGAAAATTACCTGATCTGAGCAACAAGATGAACCGTCAGTTGTTCATACTCGAACAATCCCCGGCAACGGCGCCAAAAACTTGGTGGACGAAATTGTGATCATCAACAATGGCTCCAAAGACTTGGTGCTCTTAAACATGAATCACACTTTGTCACAACTCCGCACCACTAACCAGCAAGTGTACTGGGTTGTCCAAGTAATACCTTACGTGAGTAAGGGTCGATCCCACAGTGATTGTTGGTTTGAAGCAAGCTATGGTCATCTTGTAAATCCCAGTCAGGCGAATTTAACTAAATTAAGAGGTTATTGGTTTTTCGAATAAGAATAATAAATTAACAGGAAATAAAGATAAAGTTACTCATGTAATCCAATTGTGGGAATTTCAGATAGGTGTATGGAGGTACTGTGTTCCTTTTGAATCTCTGCTTTCCTACTTCTTCCTTCTAGTTTTTTTATCACTCCTTTCTATGGCAAGCTGTATGTAGGGCATCACCATTGTCAATGGCTACATCCCATCCTCTCAGTGAAAATGGTCCAAATGCTATGTCACAGCACGGCTAATCATCTGTCGATTCTCGATCATGTTGAAATAAAATCCCTTGATTCTTTTGCGTTTGTCATCACGCCCAGCAATCACGAGTTTGAAGCTCGTCACAGTCATTCAATCCCGAAATCCTACTCGGAATACCACAGACAAGGTTAGACTTTCCGGATTTCCATGAATGCCGCCATCAATTCTAGCTTATACCACGACGATTCTGATTAAGGAATCCAAGAGATATGCGCCCGGTCTAAGGTAGAACGGAAGTGGTTGTCAGTCACGCGCGTTCATAGGTGAGAATGATGATGAGTGTCACGGATCATCACATTCATAAAGTTGAAGTGCAACGAATATCTTAGAATAAGAGTAAGTCAAATTGAATAGAAAATTGTAGTACTTGCATTGAAACTTGAGGTACAGCAGAGCTCCACACCCTTAATCTATGTTTTGTAGAAAGTCCACTGTTGAAAATACATAAGTGATGAAGGTTCAGGCATGGCCGAGAGGCCAGCCCCCAAAACGTGATCACAGGACCAAATATGATCCAGGATGAAAATATAATAGTAAAAAGTCCTATTTATACTAGACTAGCTACTTAGGGTTTACAAAAGTAAGTAATTATGCATAAATCCACTTCCAGGGCCCACTTGGTGTGTGCTTGGGCTGAGCTTGATCTATCCACATTTTGATACTTCTCTTGGAGTTGAACGCCAAGTTGTAACGTGTTTTGGGCGTTCAACTCTGGTTCGTGACGTGTTTCTGGCGTTTGACTCCAGAATGCAGCATGAAACTGGCGTTGAGCGCCAGTTTACGTCATCTAATTACGAATAAAGTATGAACCATTATATATTTTTGGAAAGCTCCGGATGTCTACGTTCCAACGCCATTAAGAGCGCACCATTTGGAGTTTTTTAGCTCCAGAAAATCTATTTCGAGTGCAGGGAGGTCAGATTCCAACAGCATCAGCAGTCCTTTGTCAGCCTCCTATCAGAGTTTTGCTCAAGTCCCTCAATTTCAGCCAGAAAATACTCGAAATCACAGAAAAATACACAAACTCATAGTAAAGTCCAGAAATGTGAATTTAGCATAAAAACTAATGAAAACATCCCTAAAAATAACTAGATCATACTAAAAACTACCTAAAAACAATGCCAAAAAGCGTATAAATTATCCGCTCATCACTGGCCCACTTGTCCCTCCAGATTTTTGATGGAGGACCTTGTTTCATTCATGAAACTTAAAGTGGCCTTAGATAGATCAGAGACTAAATTTGCTAAGTTAGAGGTATTCTATTCATAATTCTCTGTCTGTTGCTGAGAAGATGATGGATAAGGCTTGATATTGCTGAGCCTATTTCTTCCACCATTATTAAAGCCTTGTTGAGGCTTTTGTTGATCCTTCCATGAGAAATTTGGATGATTTCTCCATGATGAATTATAGGTGTTTCCATAAGGTTCACCCATGTAATTTAGCTCTGCCATTGCAGGGTTTTTAGGATCATAAGCTTCTTCTTCAGAAGATGCCTCTTTAGTACTGTTGGATGCGTTTTGCCATCCATTCAGACTTTGAGAAATCATGTTGACTTGCTGAGTCAACACTTTGTTCTGAGCCAATAGGGCATTCAGAGCATCAATTTCAAGAACTCCCTTCCTCTGAGGCGTCCCAGTATTCACGGAATTTCTCTCAGAAGTATACATGAACTGGTTATTTGCAACCATGTCAATAAGTTCCTGAGCCTCTGCAGGCATTTTCTTTAGGTGAATGGATCCACCTGCAGAGTGGTCCAATGACATCTTGGAAAACTCAGATAGACCATAATAGAATATATCTAATATGGTCCACTCTGAGAATATGTCAGAAGGGCACTTTTTGGTCATCTGCTTGTATCTTTCCCAAGCTTCATAGAGAGATTCACCATCTTTTTCCTTGAAGGTCTGAACATCCACTCTAAGCTTGCTCAGCTTTTGAGGAGGAAAGGATTTATCCAAGAAAATCGTGACCAGCTTATCCCAGGAGTCCAGGCTATCTTTAGGTTGTGAGTCCAACCATGTTCTAGCTCTGTCTCTTATAGCAAAAGGGAAAAGCATGAGCCTGTAGACTTCAGGATCTACTCCATTCGTCTTAACAGTCTCACAAATCTGCAAGAACTCAGTTAAAAACTGGTAAGAATCTTCAGATGGAAGTCCATGAAACTTGCAGTTCTGTTGCATTAGAGCAACTAATTGAGGTTTCAGCTCAAATTTGTTTGCTCCAATGGCAGGAATTGTGATGCTTCTTCCATCAAACTTGGACGTGGGATTAGTAAAATCACCAAGCATCCTCCTTGCATTATTGTTGTTGGGTTCGGCTGTCATCTCCTTCTCTTGTTCAAAAATTTCAGAAAGGTTGCCTCTGGATTGTTGTAATTTAGCTTCTCTTAGTTTTCTCTTCAGAGTCCTTTCAGGTTCAGGATCAGCTTCAACAAGAGTGCTTTTTTCCTTGTTCCTGCTCATATGAAATAGAAGAGAACAAGAAAAGAAGAAGTCTCCTCTGTGTCACAGTAAAGAGGATCCTAATTATTAGTAAAAGAAGAAAAGAATAAAGAAAGGAGAATCCAAACACAAGGGTAAAGATAAAGGCAATGATTGGAGATGAAGAGAGGTGAAGAGACATGTTAGTAAATGAATAAATAAATAGAAGAAGATGAGAGAGAGAATTCAAAAATTAATTTTGAAAAGGAGTTAATGATTTTCGAAAATTAAAGATGAGATAGAATTAAAATTAAAATTTAAAACAATTAGTTAATTAAAAAGAATTTTTTTGAAAAAGAGGGAGGTATTTTCGAAAATTAGAGAGGGGAGAGTAGTTAGGTGGATTTAAAAAAGATAAGAAACAAACAAAAAGTCAAATAATTAGTTGGAAGAGATATTAAAATAAAGTTTGAAAAGATAAGAAGATAAGAAGTTAGATAAGATATTTTAAAATCAAATTTTTGAAAAAGATAAAATTTTGAAAAAGATATGATATAAAAGATAGGATAAGATAGATTTAATTTTTAAAATTAATTACTTAACTAACAAGAAACTAAAAGATAAGATTCTAGAATTTAAAGATTGAACATTTCTTAACAAGAAATTAACAACTTCAAATTTTTGAACCAATCACATTAATTGTTAGCATAATTTTCGAAAATAAAGATAAAATTAAGAAAAACATTTTTGAAAAACATTTTTAAAAAGAAAATTTCGAAAAATTAATAAGGAAAATGAAAAAGATTTGATTTTTGAAAAAGTTTTGAAAAGATAATATTTTTAAAATTGAAAATTTGACTTGACTTGTAAGAAACAACTAATTTTAAAAATTTTTGACTAAGTCAACTCAAATTTTTGAAAATTATGAGAAAATTAAGGAAAAGATTTTTTTTAATTTTTAATGATGAGAGAGAAAAACACAAATATGACCCAAAACATAAAAATTTTGGATCAAAACACAATATGCATGCAAGAACACTATGAATGTCAAGATGAACACCAAGAACACTTTGAAGATTATGATGAACATCAAGAACATATTTTTGAAAAAGTTTTGATGCAAAGAAAACATGCAAAACACCAAACTTAGAATTCTTTGATGCTTGGACTCTAACAAACAAAAAATGCATATGAAAAACAACAAAAGATACAAAACAAGAAAACATCAAGATCAAACAAGAAGACTTACCAAGAACAACTTGAAGATCATGAAGAACACTATGAATGCATGAATTTTCAAAAAATGCAAGAGATTTTTAAAGCATGCAATTGACACCAAACTTAAAAATTGACTCAAAACTCAAACAAGAAACACAAAATATTTTTTATTTTTATGATTTTATGATTTTTTTGTGTATTTTATTTTATTTTATTTTTTTCAAAAATAATTTTTGGGACAAACGAAAACAAAGAAAAATTTTGAAAAATTTTTGAAAACTTTTTTTGAAAAGAAAATTACCTAATCTGAGCAACAAGATGAACCGTTAGTTGTCCAAACTCGAACAATCCCCGGCAACGGCGCCAAAAACTTGGTGGACGAAATTGTGATCATCAACAATGGCTCCAAAGACTTTGTCACAACTCCGCACAACTAACCAGCAAGTGTACTGGGTCGTCCAAGTAATACCTTACGTGAGTAAGGGTCGATCCCACAGAGATTGTTAGTATGAAGCAAGCTATGGTCATCTTGTAAATCCCAGTCAGGCAGATTTAACTATATTAAGAGATTATTGGATTTTCGAATAATAAATAAATAAAACAGAAAATAAAGATAGAGTTACTCATGTAATTCAATGGTGGGAATTTCGGATAAGTGCATGGAGGTGCTGTGTTCCTTCTGAATCTCTGATTTCCTACTGCTTTCATCCAATCCTTCTTACTCCTTTCCATTGCAAGCTGTATGTAGGGCATCACCGTTGTCAATGGCTACATCCCATCCTCTCAGTGAAAATGGTCCAAATGCTCTGTCACAGCACAGCTAATCATCTGTCGGTTCTCGATCATGTTGGAATAGAATCCCTTGATTCTTTTGCGTTTGTCGTCATGCCCAAGAATCGCGAGTTTGAAGCTCGTCACAGTCATTCAATCCCGGAATCCTACTCGGAATACCATAGACAAGATTAGACTTTCCGGATTCCCATGAATGCCGCCATCAATTCTAGCTTATACCACGAAGATTCTGATTAAGGAATCCAAGAGATATGCGCCCGGTCTAAGGTAGAACGGAAGTGGTT
>NC_029775.3:74270178-74344526 GCF_000817695.3 Arachis duranensis
AACGAATATCTTAGAATAAGAATAAGGCAAATTGAATAGAAAATATTAGTAATTGCATTAAAACTTGAGGTACAGCAGAGCTCCACACCCTTAATCTATGGTGTGTAGAAACTCCACCGTTGAAAATACATAAGTGATGAAGGTCGAGGCATGGCCGAATGGCCAGTCCCCATGAAAGACCGAATGGTCAAAAGAACTAGATAGTCCAAAGACATCTAATAAACTAGTAAAAAGTTCTATTTATACTAAACTAGCTACTAGGGTTTACAGAAGTAAGTAATTGATGCATAAATTCACTTCCGGGGCCCACTTGGTGTGTGCTTGGGTTGAGCTTGATCTATCCATGAGCTGAGGCTTCTCTTGGAGTTGAACGCCAAGTTGTAACGTGTTTTGGGCGTTCAACTCTGGTTCGTGACATGTTTCTGGCGTTTGACTCCAGAATGCAGCATGGAACTGGCGTTGAGAGCCAGATTACGTCATCTAATTACGAATAAAGTATGAACTATTATATATTGCTGAAAAGCTCTAGATGTCTACTTTCCTCACCGTTGAGAGCACGCCATTTGGAGTTTTGTAGCTCCAGAAAATTTATTTTGAGTGCAGGGAGGTCAGATTCCAACAGCATCAGCAGTCCTTTGTCAGCCTCCTATCAGAGTTTTGCTCAGGTCCCTCAATTTCAGCCAGAAAATATCTGAAATCATAGAAAAACACACAAACTCATAGTGAAGTCCAGAAATGTGAATTTAGCATAAAAACTAATGAAAACATCCCTAAAAGTAACTAGATCATACTAAAAACTACCTAAAAACAATGCCAAAAAGCGTATAAATTATCCGCTCATCAATGACAGAGGGACAGTCCAATGGTTAGCTACTAGGACTTGTCGGATTAGCTCTATAACCAACAGCTGATATCATCAGCCACTAGGACAAGAATTCATCATATGCATCTATGTGACATTGTTTGGGTGTGCATTTGCCTTTGAGATTAATTGTGGTTATCTGCTAATTGTTCTACTTGAAATAATTGTTTGTTTATGCTTGAATTTTCCTCCTTGTGTTTGCGATTGGGATTCTACTGGACTGTGGTGACTGGTTGTTGTTTGGATTGTTTGGGCCTAGGGCCGTGGTTGGTCATGAGGTGGGCCGAAGGCCATGTCTAGTTGATATTTCTGGTTTAGAAAAGTATGAAAAACTAATCTGATTTGGCATAGATAAACCTTCTGAAAGGCTTTTGAATTTTTAAGAAATGAACAGTTTCGTCTTTCAGAAAAGATTTCAGATTTTTCTTTTATAGTAAACCTTTACTTTTGAAAAGATGCATAAGGCAGTTATTAATCACTATAACGATCTTATCTCGTGTGTCCTATTATAGTAATTCTGCAACCCTATAGTGAGAACCCTTTCGAGGATGATGTTCTCACTCCCGTACATGTCTTTTCTTTTTCAGGTTACGGATGACGAAGTTCGAAAGAGCTTATTTCTTTTCTATTAGACGATATTTCTGTATTGTTTTAGTATTTATGTTTCCCTCGCCTTTAAGTTTGCAAGTAGTGTAAGAGGGATAGGATTTTGATATGAGATGCTTGTAAATTAATATGTATTCATATTTTAGTATTAAATATTATAAGAGTCATCGTAATAGCCGAGCTATCAAAGTGGCGCAGCCAGAAGCGTAACATTTTGATAGTTAGGGTGTTACAGATTAGGCTCCTGGTCGTGGTTGCAGCCGTGGTCGGGGTAGAGGGAGGATTTCTTCTGGTACCCTCAGAACTTCTGGATCCTCTCACTCTACTTTGACCACGCCGATGACGCCACAGGTTGCGGGTTTAACAGACCAGCCGTTCATCATGGTCCCTAACCTCAACTACATACCACCATCCACAGTGGCAATGCCGCCTACAACCGTTCAGCATCCCGCATCCCGCATCCACGGTGACGCCGACTTGAGCGACGGATGCCACAGCCCTAGAGTCCAGTCACAGAAGTAAGGCAGCAGCTGATGCCCCTCCACCACCTCCCACCACACAGTTTCACATTTGGCCCTGGAGTCCAGTCACGGAAGTAATCATGTATTTACTGTTTATGGTTATCGCTGAAAGTGTATGAGTTGTTTCTAGTTTAGTTGATTTAAGTGTTAATTGCTGGTTATTGTTTTCTAGTTTTCATGATTATGATTTCTATTATTGCTAAAAGTTCCTGAAACCTGATTCTTGTTTAGTGGATTTAGGTTGATTTGGATTGTTGGTTATTGTTTTCTAGTTTTCCTGGTTAAAATTCATGTTATTGCTGAAATTTTTTGAAACTTGATTCCTAATTAGTGGATTTAGGTTGATTTGGATTGCTGGTTATTGTTTTCTAGTTTTCATGATTATGATTCTTGATTCCTGTTTTATAGATTTAATGATTAGGGTTGATTCTTGCTTGTGGGTTGTTGTTAGGTTTTTGCCGAACCTGAATGTGTGTACTCAGGAGATGATGAATGTCATCAAGCTAATGTATGACCAGTCCTGGCCCAGTTATACGAAGATCCCTGCTGACACCAAGCAGTGCTGGTTTGAGAACTAGACGGTAATTACTTTCATTATTTCTGTTTTAAACTTTTTTAACTAGTTTATATCCTCTATCTTGTTTACCTAAAAAGTTTCTTTGTTGTAGCTGTACTTCATTTGGGATGCTGAGCACGACCTGGCCATTTGGAAGATATTCGACTATAGGATGGGTTGGCAGCTCTAGCAGATGCTAGATGATGTTCGTCATGAGTGGAACCAGCAGATGCGCTGGCTCCAACCGGAGGTAAAGAATGACCTATTGGCTCATTGGGAGACTGATGCAGGGTTCAAGCATCGACATCTCACAAATCGAGCTAATAGGGCATCGACCAGGTCATCCAAGTACACCAGCGGCTCGACAACCTTCAGAAGATGAACGCCAGATAGGTATGTAGTTCCTTTAATATTGTTAATAACTTCGTTATGTTATCTGTTTTACATATCATTACTAGCCATTCTAATAATTTTGTATTTCAATACAACTGGTGTAGTTGAAGTCATTGGAACACAAGGGCACATTGGCGGAGACATTCAAATACAACCACATGCTGAAGGAGAACAAAGCGAGATTTGTTGATCAGCAGTCTCAAGACCATTATGTGTGTAAACATACATCTAATTATCTTCTGATAAATCACTATTTTATGGTTTATATTACGTTTAATTGAGTGGTTTTTATCAAATTCTTGCCCACTTATTCATATGATTTGCACGATTTTACAATTCTTTCCCAAAATTTTTCCATGGTTAAAAATCTGCTTCCTAGAGATCTTTTTATTGTGTATTTTAATTCTCCTTTATACCATTCGATACTGTGATCCGAGTGTTAAGTGTTTCAGTCTTCATAGGGCTGGAATGGCTTAGAGAATGGAGAGGAAGCTTGCAAAATGGGAAGGAGCACAAGAAATAAAGGAGACAACCAACAAACAGCGACGCGCATGCATGGCTGACGCGTGCGCGCGATTTGGACAAAATCACAGCGACGCGTACGCGTGCTTAACGTGTACGCGTGGATTGGAGTTCTCGCAAATGACGCGAGCGCGTTCCTGACGCGCACGCATGGAGAGGAAAATCGTCAAACGACGCGTACGCGTGACCGACGCGTACGCATGACATACGCAATCTGCAGAAAATTCAGGAAACACTGGGGACGATTTTAGGCCGCATTTTGACCCAGTTTTCGGCCCAGAAACACAGAATAAAGTCAGGGAACGTGCAAAGACTCAAGGGATACTTATCATTCATTCATAATTCACAATTTTAGCTTTTAGATGTAGTTTTAGAGAAAGAGAGGCTTTCTCCTCTCTCTTAGGATTTAGGATAAGGATTATGGTTTAGGATTTCTATTAGGATTAGGCTATGATTTCTACTTCTCAATTTTCAGGTTCAATGTTCCTCTAATTTATTTTCTACTTTTATTTTTTCTATTATTTTAATTGTTATTTATCATTTCAATTTGGCTTATGAACCATTCATGTTAGGATTTTCTTAATTAATATAATTTGAGATATTTTAGATTGATGATTGTCTTATTCTATTTATGATGCTTTTAATTTAATTTAAGATATTTTCCCCTTTTGGCTTTGGTTGAGTAATTAGAGACTCTTGAGTTATCAAACTCAGCTTACGATTGAAAATTGGAATTCTTTGCTGATTAATTTGAATTCCCTTAACTCTAGTCTTTTCTTAGGAATTGACTATGACTTGAGGATTCATATTGATTTATCCACTTGACTTACCTTCATAGTTAGAGGTTGACTAAGTGGGAGTAACGATCAATTCTCATCACAATTAATAAGGATAACTAGGATAGGACATCTAATTTTTATACCTTGCCAAGAGTTTTCTTAATTATTAATTTATTTTTCTTATCATTTAAATTACCTGTTCCTTATTTTAAAAATCCAAAATTATACTGTTTTCCATAACCAATAATAAAATACACCTCCCTGCAATTCCTTGAGAAGACGACCCGAGGTTTAAATACTTCGGTTATAAATTTTATTGGGTTTTGTTACTTGTGACAACCAAACTTTTGTACGAAAGGATTCTCTGATGGTTTAGAAACTATAATTACAACGCGATTATATTTGTGAATTTTTTTACCATCAATTAATTCGATCGTCAAAAATGGCGTATCAATAGTGCACAAAGTGAAAAAATAGCGAACATATTTTTATATTTTTTTACCGATAGGAAATCAGTTCGTCAAAAATGGCACCGTTGCCGGAAAATTGCAAACATGTGCCTTATTATTGGTTATTATAAATATTTTTTTCTTTTGCCTGTTTATTTGTTTTTTTTTGTTTTTAATTTTTATTAGCTACTATGAATTCTCACCCCTGTCTCTATGAGTTTGGTTCCAATGTTGTTGTAGGGAATGGACGCTATAAGGAAAACATGCATCAATGATGAAACAAACAAAGATGGGAGGAGCCACAAGGATTTGATCATCCCTCTTGGCAACAACCACCTCCAATGGACTATCAACAACCATTCTGTGATGCATATCAAGGCAATGGCTATGGTGACACTACAAGAAAAAGGCGCATTTGTAACAAAAAATATTGTTACAAAACATCGAAATTTTGAAACAAAAGTTTTTTGTAACAAAAAAAGGGTCCATTGTGGTAAGTCCCGTTACAAAAAGTTTTTGTAACGAAAAATGGAACTGTTACAATTGAATACCACCTTTTGTAACAATTTTTTCTGATACAAAAAACCAGAAGCCGTTACAAAAGTGGTAACAAATTTTGGTCTTGAAGGTATTTTTCATGACAGTCAATTTTTTTCCTATCAAAAAATTTTGTTACAAAATGTAACATGATTTTGTAAAATTTTTTTTCTTTAGTTACAAAAGCAAATTAATTATTTTGTAACAACTTTTTTTATTACAAATTACATGCATAATTTACTAAATGATTTTTTAAATTAACTAATATATTAACGATTTTAATAAGCAAGTTTACATGTATATAGTATGCAAAAACATACATAAGTCAAACAAGATCCTTTTAGCTAAAATTGTCTTGAAACAAAATAACATTAGCCAGTGAGTACATTGATTAGTTCAACCAAAACATAAAAATTCTAACATAAAAGTTCAACCAAAACATAAAAGTTCTAACATAGATTAGTGCCTCTATGCATCAAAACATTCTTGAGCCCTCAAGGTAGCATATGGTCACCATTTCAGCACTCCTGTAAATAAGAAAAACCGAAACAAAAAAGTTAGAAACAAGATATAACACTAATTATAATTTTTCCACTAAGTTTTATCCAAAATGTTTAGAAAAATTTCGGCATAACCTCCCCTAAAACTTGGATATTTCCACCGTCCACGGTTCCAACAAACACAACCAATTCACAACTTATGTCTCAGCCATACCCAACCAAATTTATCAAACCAAATAATAGGACATTTGTCATTTTTCAACCATGACACAAGTAAAATGTGATAAATATATCCATATACAAATTAAAGTATACTATTATAAAATAGGAATCATCTACGAAAATGTATTAAAACCATAAGCAACTTTAGGAGTATCTTTAGGGTCTAGTTTGTTTCATTGTCGAAACGCCATATGAGAGAGTTCACAACAGCTTGTTGAGCTTTCAATTGAGCTTTTATTTGAGGTAATGCTTCCTCTTGCCGTGTTTGTTGCTCTTCAAGTTTTTTTTTTGAGCACATCTATTTCCTTTGTTAGCTCCTCACGGTCTTGTATTGCCTCTTGAAGTTGTGCTTGAATCCTTAGACTTTGGAGCCTTTATGCCATAACTTGCACCACTTTTGTCACCTCTCACAAGTACAAAAGCTTCATTTGGTGTGAGAGGATTTTCCAAATCATAGGATTCATCGAGCATACAGCTAATATCATCCTACACAATCCAATTTGTGATTTGAAAATGGAGATAAAATTTAACTTCCATGCAACAGAAAGAGGAAAAGGTTAGTAATGTTACATCAATTTGTTTAGCTTTTTCATTGACCCATTCTCCATTATTCTTCTGATGAGTAATTTGCCATAATTCTTGAATGTCAGGTTCGACACCGGTTCTAGGATGGCGCTGCAAATTTTTTGGAAGTTTAAAATATAGCATGTAGTTAAGTGCAAACGTGACATAGCAAAAAATATAAGACCAAATTAAAACTTTAAGATTATTTATCCGATCACGTCTAACAACTTGAAATATCCTTCAACCAATAATATGTGGTACAACATGATGCTTTCTATTATCTTTGTTTCTTAAACTTTTTTCCTATAGAAGACCAAACTCACAAAAGACAAAAGGAGGTAAGGTATAATTATTTGCATTGACCTAAAATAGCAAAACAACATAAGAACACCTCAATGGTTGTCACAATGAAAAATTCAAACCTGAAAAGAAGGACTTCCAAAGTAGGACACCAAATTCTCCCATGTCTCCGGTAGAACATTGTTTGGTGGATTTTGAAGGCGCTCCTCATCAGTTTGATACAACTCATAGTGCTCACGCAATCTTGAGCGCAAACTTCGATAACATATGTTAGCCTTAGCTAAAATCATTTTGCGCATTACTTGTGTATCTGCTATATCAAACTTTTCCTACATATGATTTGTCAAAGTTAGTTAGCAGAAATAAACCCTATAATATACATAATAGCAGAAAATATAAATATGTATTACCAAAACAATGTCGCATATTTTTTGCTTGACATCATCTCCAACTTGGCTACATTTCTCTACATCCAAAGGAGCATTTTGTCTTGTAACAATATTCACTTCAGATGCAGACAGATCAGCATGGATGCCATTAGGAGCTAAGTTCTCCAAAGAGATCGGCAATTCCAACTTCCCATTTGTCTTTGTTTTGATAACCCTATTTCTTGCAATCCCATGCAAAGGTCCCCTTTTACCAATATGCCTATCAACAGGGGCAGTGGGTAGTGCTGAAGTAAGGTCTGCCAGGGCTGGGACAGGGGCTTCTGGGGCTGCCATTATGTTACGCAATCTACAATAAAGTTAACAGAGATAAAATTAAAGAAATAAAATAATAAAATATCTACATCATTTAATATACAATTACACAAAGGAAAGCACATCAATAAAAGTTGGACATGATTCAAAATATATTATACTTTTCAAAAAAGTTAAACAAGTGGAAAAAAAGTGTGAATAACTTAGCAATTGCAAATATGTGTGAATTCGTAAAGTTTAACTACTTTAAAGTCAATCACCATCCTATACAAAAAGTGGATAAAGTCAATCACCATCCTATACAAAAAATGGATAATTTAGCAATTGCAAATATCTTGTAATCCCCAAAATAAAAATACTAAGAAGCCAATCACTATCATTTGCATCATCATCATCATCATCATCTTCTTCTTCTTCTTCTTCTTCTTCTTCTTCTTCTTCTTCTTCTTCTTCTTCTTCTTCTTCTTCTTCTTCTTCTTCTTCTATAGGAAATGTTCATATTTCCGAACAGATTGAATCCATCACTAGCA
The DNA here is from genome assembly GCF_000817695.3 of Arachis duranensis. Taxonomy (NCBI): domain Eukaryota; kingdom Viridiplantae; phylum Streptophyta; class Magnoliopsida; order Fabales; family Fabaceae; genus Arachis; species Arachis duranensis. The sequence continues at coordinate 74,278,221 of NC_029775.3, forward strand.
ACTCCAAGCCTGATATTTCTAGCATCACGTGCAAACCATTCGTGCTCCTCATCAAATGTCTTCCACGCCATCGAATCTGCTGGGTGTTTTAGGACTCCATCGTCAAGTCGTTTCTCTTTGTGCCACCTTATTGCTAGCGCTGTTTCTTCACACATGAAGATCCTTTGAAGCCTAGGTTTTAACGGAAAGTATCTTAGTATCTTCTGGGGTACCTTCTTCCGAAGGTTATCCTTTTCATTTCCCTTCCCTTTCACCCATCTAGATTGCTTACACTTTGGACATTCATCAAGATCAGCATATGCTTGCGCCCGAAACAAAATGCAATCATTCACACAAGCATCTATCTTCTCATAATCTAATCCCAAATCTCAAATCACTTTTCGAGCATCATAAAATGAAGTTGGATAAGAATTTTCCTTTGGAAATATGCTTTTTAGAAAGAGCAATAAAGCATCAACTGAATTGTTGCTCCATCCATAGCGACATTTCATTTGAAACAACTTGTCAATGAAAGATAACCTTGATATCCCACTGTCCGGATACAGGCTTTGCTCATAATCCCTCATTAGCCTCTGGAACCTCTTTGCCCCCTGATGAGGTTCTTCTTTTATATTTTCATCTACGTTGGTAGCGAAATCTCTCGGCATCTCCCCTAGTGTTTCTCCTCTAAAGATGTTATACAACAACTCATAAGTGGCAGAATCATTCTCCCTTTCACAATCAATTTTATTTAGATAAGACACATCTATAGTGGATGTATCTTGAAGTATCTCACCATGATGCACCCATGTTTTATAAGAGGTCACTATCCCCCATTGGCGCACATGATGATGAACTTCATTTCTAAATTTGAACAAAAAATTGTTGCATTTGGGACAAGGACAACGTATTTGATTTTTCACACTAGGTTGAGAGAAGGCAATATCCAAAAATAATTCATCGAGGCACTTCCTAAACTCAGGAGTACGCCTATCAAAATTAACCCAATATTTCTGGTAATTGACCATTGGACTAATTTTTGCAGGAGACGAGAATGGATAGAAGGATGTAAAGAGTGAAAAAAAGAGAGCAGCATGGCATAACATAGCATCACAGCGACTATCACTTTCAAAATCACCAAAAAAAGTGAAAAAAATAGAATCAAAATAATAAAACCCAGAAACAAAAAATAGAACAAAAATATCAACTCTCCAAATAACCTAAAAATCAGATAATCAACCATGTTACACACCAATACTTTCAACCAAAACAATACCAACATAATCAACTAACAATATTTTCAACCACAATATCAGCAGAATCAAGGTTCAATATTTCAGCTAAGATTATCAACTAACAGCATATTTAACAATACTCAAATAAACTGAACCTTTAGCAGAAACGTAATCGAACCAAGCCAGACCAGCAAGAGAAGAAGGACAGCCAAATCAAACCAGCAGAGGCAAAGGACAACGCCGGATGAGCAGAGCAGCATAAACTATCATAAATCAATGCAATGTAAAATACACAAAATTATTAACAAAATTTAATCAATATCTCTATGTTACTAAGGATCAAATAGTTACCTACTTTACTCAATTCACAAACACAAAATTATAAAAAAAGAATCGAAATCACTAAAAAGAAAGCAAAAGCTAATAACACTAATATAGTCAAACAGATATAAAACTAATATTTTAAGTCACAACATCAGCAGAATCAAGGTTCAATACTAAATTAAACTAGACTTACCTTCAGCAGAGGAGACGATCGGAGCAGACCGGCAGCAGACCAACGAAGCACAACAGAACCAGAAGAAATTAAAGACTGCTACACAACACCGGAAGAAGACCCTTTTATTAAATCTTCATCATTTCACTATCAAGCTAGGAGACAAAATTTTTAGTGCTAATAAAAATTTCTTCTGCTTTATTATGTAACTCAATTTTTTCAACTTTAGTATACAAGCCTCAAGAAAGGAAAAAGAACAAACAGAACAACATATTAAATCATTTAGTTTTACATACAGATACAGTTAGGAATTAGCATCAATTTTTCTCTTCTAAACCTACAATAAAACAGCAAGAATAAAGTCCACAAAATTAATATAGAATAACTACATATTAGAAAAAAACACCTCTACACTGAAGAATGTCAGAAGTAGAACCAAGCTCAACACTCAGCGACGGGTTGGGGCCGTTTCACCGTCGAAGACACAGGCCACCGGCGAGGAGAGGTGACCGAACGATCAGAGCTTCAGCATGAGCAGAGCTTTGACACGAACAGAGCACAGCCAGCAGAGGAGTCACCCAACAAGACGACCACAGAAACAGAGGTAGCAGATACAGAAGAGGCACGACGCGGAGGCAGAGAAGGTGGAACGCAGCGGAGCCAAGACAGCCAGGACAACACAGACGGAGGTGAGCAGTGACGCAGACGAAGCAGATTCGAAGAGCGACTGGAGGCATTTGCGACGGAACAGACACTAAGGAGGACCACGACGCCGCTGGAGACGTTTCCCAAGGGGCTACGCCGGTGACTCTTCCTCCGACAGCAGCTCCATTTTCCATCGCAAATAGGGTTTGTAGACGGCGCGATGAGGGTTGAGAGTGACTGAGTGTGAGGCTTCGAGTGAGGTGGGGGAATGGGGGAGCCTTAGGATTTTTTTACCGTTTTACATTCACTAGCTATTAGCCCTTCGATTTTTACAGTGCATTTAGTTTTTTAAATTTTTTTTGGAATAATTTTAATTATTGTTATTTATATTTATAAGTTAATAAAAAAATTTAAATTTTACAAATTAGTTTTAAGTTATCTTAAAATTCTGATTATTAAAAATTATGTACTAATTTTCTAAAGGCATATAAATTAATATTTACATCATTTAAAAATTAATGAATATGTAAAAAATAATATATAAAATATATTTTAAAAGAATTATATAAACAATTTTTTTAATTTTTGAAACAAAATAAAATTATTTTAAAAAATTATATAGACAATTTTTTTAATTCTTAAAGTTTTTAACATTTTGAAAAAAAATGATAAATTATACATGTATTTTGGGACACAAAAAAAAACTTGTTACAAACAATGTTAAATTTTGTGACAAATTGATTTTTTGTTACAAAATAATTTATGTTTTTTAGACAAAAAGATATTTTGTTACAAAACATTTGGAGTTTTTGAAACAAAAAACTATTTTGTTACAAAATACTACGAATTTTTGCAACTACTTTACTTTTTGTTACAAAATATTACAATATTTTGTAACAACACACCAGTGCGTTACAAAAACTACCATAATTTGTAAAATAATAAAATAGATTGTTACAAAATATCTGGATGTTTTGTAACAACTTGTAATGTTGTTACAAAACATAGTTTTTTTGTAACAATCAGCAACTATTATTACAAAAAAAAATGGTTTTTTGTAACAATTTTAAATTTGATACAAAATTTTTGTTACAAATGTTCCATTTTCTTATAGTGTGAGCACTCTTTTGATTATCAACAACCACCACCATATGCCTATGAACCCCCTCATCAACATAGCTTTGAACCACCATACTCACAAGCCTCTTTCCACCATTTACCTCCATATGACTCTAACCCGTATCCACCATACCAACCACCTTATGAGCCAAATGAACCATACATAAAACCACCTCCATTCCAACACAATTACTCTCATGAACCACCACCTCAATATACACCATCTCCTTATCATTATCAAGATGAACCACCTTCCTACCATGAACCCTTTCTCCCAACAAATGAACCCTCCTATCCACCCCAAACCTCCCTGGAGAAAGCACTTACCGATCTAAACTCTGCTATACAAGCTCTCGTCGCCCAAATTGGACCACCGAATACCTTCAACAATCAACCCTCAAGCTCTATTGCACTTCCTTTTCAATCCTATAATGATCTCTCCATCCCATCATCACCCTCCATGGAAGAGCATCCACATCCATCAATCCAAGAGCAACATGATCCCAATGATGCTATTGACATGGAACAAGAAAGAAGGGATCATCTTCGCGAATCCATACTTCATAAGGAGCTAGAGGAGGCACTAAAGGTGAAGGTAGAAGAGACCTTTGTAGATGAAGGAGTAATTGAAGGGAGTTATCATAGAAAAGAAATCATCAATGAAGAGTACGATTTTATACTTAAACAACTGGACAAAGCAGCAATTATTAAAAAGGAAAAAGTGGTTGCAGACTTGGGAGATGTTGAACCTCCATGGGAAGGTCAAGTCATAGAGCCTCCTTCCAAGACATTTGAAATTGATGTTGAGGAAGGTGTACAACCTCCAAGGCATATCATAGTTGAAGACTTGGAAGAGGTTGATCAAGAGATAGAGATTCAAGAAGAAGAGGTATAACCTCCCATGCCCTTGGTGAGCAATGAAGAAGAGATTGAATTGGAAGAAAGATACCAAGAGGAAGAGGTTGATATTGAAGAAGCTTGCAAAGAGGTGGTAGTTGTCAAAGAAGAACACAAGGGAGTGGAGCTTGCAAGATCATTAAAAACACCTCTCCCAAGGCCATTACCATCCAACACAACGTTCAAGTGGGTAAAAGTCTTATCCTTAACCTTTACTTTCCTACTTGAATATGGGCTTCTAGAGACGGATGGTCAACTTAGAGCTCTTTGTGGCATTAAGAGCAAGAGGAAAATGGTTAGTGGTTGGAGTTGTCCTGCAAGGTTCAATATGGTTGTATGCTCCAAGTTGAAATGCAAAGGTTGGTGTAGAGCTCGATTGAATAGGTCTAGGAAGCTGTTTGGATGCCGTAGTAATAATTCGGATTGCTTACCACCCGGATGGAATCATCATGTTCCACTTGAAGACGGGTACAGCAACAAGAATTGGGATCCAGGCATATATGAGGATCAAATTTGGGAGCTCAAAGCTTGTGAAGAACTCCATCAAAGCTTGAGAAATTTACTTGGTATTGATAGAGCTTATTGGAAGTCCAAGAATTGGTGGAAGTTTCAGGATGACTTCAAGCACAAGCCACCATGACAAGGAGCTCACCAAATATCCAACTTAAAGACTTTAACTAAAAGTGCTAGGTGGGAGACAACCCACCATGGTATGATCGTCCCTTTTTCAATTTTAATTCTAGTCTGTTTTGTTTGTTTTTTAGTTTTGATTGGACCTGGAATCATGCATAACATTCATATTAGCATTACATTCTGCATACTGCATTATTAAAAAAAAAAACAAAAATACAAGGCACACGACGCGTTCGCGTCATATGTGCCTCAAGGAAGAAAAGAGATTTTACAGAGAGTCACGCGAGAGCGTGGCTGGAGGCGTGCCACAGGCACAAACTCGCCCACGCGAATGTGTTCTTGACGCGTCCACGTCCTTTGCGAATCCAGCCATCCACGTGTGCGCGTCACCCACGCGCACGCGTGACCCCGCGAAATCGATGTAAATTGGTGCACGGCAGAGAGTTATGATGGAGTAGGGCTGGACTCGTGCTAGAAGCACAAGCCCTACCACGCGAACGCGTGCCTCACGCGTCCGCATCGTTTTTCAAGAATGGCCATTCACGCGATCACGTCACCCACGCGAATGCGTCACCCAGATTTTTGGCAAAATGAGTTTGAAACAGAGAGTTGCACGAACGCGAGGCTGCACTCGCGCCAATCGCACAAATCAGGCCACGCGATCACGTGACCCACGCGTCCGTGTCACCTGACCTTATCGCACACCACGCGACCGCGTCACTCATGCGTCCGCGTCACCTGCGCCGCACAACTTATCCAGATCAGTGCCAATTATGTTATCTTTTCTTTTCTAAGCCTAATTTCTTCTATCTTTTCTTCTTTCTTCTTTCTTTCTTACTTTATCTCTTTAACTTCTCATCCCTCTTCACTTCCATTCTATTTTACTTAATTTATTTGCATATTTTATTCATTGCATTTTTATTTTGTGCATATTTTTCTTTTTTTCTAAATTTATTATTTTTCCATTGTTGTTACTTGTTCATATTCAACTATTGCATCTTTTCTTGTATTATTTTGGTCCTCAGTGACTTATTTTACACTGTTGGGTAATATTATTTAAGTCAATGCTAATCTTTTACGATACTTGTATTAATTTTGCATTGACATGAATTTATATTGTCTTTCATTACCCACACTCCTCCCATTTGTTGCAAATTTTGCACCACTGGTATGCCATGTGCTTCTACTGTTTTTTCACTTGCATGTTGTAGCTACCATGTAATTGAGACCTTCATTACCTGGCATTAACCCACCCTTACTTTATTTGTTTTTCTATCTTTATTTCTAGGTTACTTTTTTTCTTGTTCCTCTTCTTTCAAGATGGCCACCGAGGAAGGGAAATGAGAAGCTTCTATATGGAGTAACAAACAAGTCCATCTGCACAATCTTTGGAGAAAAGCATCAGTTGTAGCAGCCCATCCACTTGCACATCTCAGCATGCACCGAGGACGGGGCAATCTTTAAGTGTGGAGAGGTCAATACTGATCTCTGTGGGTTAGTACCTTCCTGTCTCAACACCAATGTTTAAATTTTCTTTTATTAAAATAGTTGTTGCATTTGCATGTTTGTTTGATTTTGTGCATATTTTACCACTTGGTTGAAGTAATATTTTCTTTTTCAAGAAAATTCTTATAGCATTTCACTAATTTGAATTGAAATTTTTATTGAACTTGTTTGAAGAAATTTTATTTTGGAACATGGTTTAGAGCTCGAACACACAAAACCCGTGAGATTTTGAGCCTCTTTGATTGGTTGCATTTTATCAACCAATATTTTATTTTTGGTGTGTGTTGTTCTCTCTAAAATTGTGATCTTTGTCTTGCTTGATTCTATATTTCTATTGTTTAATGTATGCATATACTTATATGATTGAGGCCTTGTTTCACTCAGCTCCTTAACCTTTTCATTATCCTTTGCAAACCAATGTTGAGCCTATTTTACCCCTTTGTTCTTCACTTTAGCACATCACTAACTCTAAGCAAAAAAAAATAATGTCCTTAATTTGAATCCTTGATTAACTTAGACTAGTGAAAGTGCTCATGAATTAAGTGTGGGGAAAGTGGGTTTGAAAACGTTTGGTTTGGGAATTGAGTATGTTAGACTTTGTGTGAAAATGTGAAAAATGTTCAGAACATGTTTATGCATTCAATACCTTAACCATATGCATTGAAAAAGGAAAAAAATAGATTAAGAAAAGAAAAATAGAAATAAAAAATAAAAAATAAAAAGAGAAAAAGAAAAGAAAAAGAGCAAATAAACAAAAAGGGGACAAAATGCCCCAAGTTAAAGTAATAATATCAATGCATATGAGTTGTACTTAAATTTGGGATGCATGAATATGTGGCAAAACATAGTTAATGGGTAGTTAGGTTTTGTATTGTGATTACATGGATTGTCTTAAGTTAGATGGGAAAAGTTTAGGTTAATTAAGGATTCAGATTTTAGTCCACTTAACCAAATACAATCCTACATTGACCCTAACCCCATTACAACCCTCAAAAGACCTCTTGATTTGTGTATTTTGTGCATTAAATTTTTGTTGATTGTTAGATGAAAAGCAAGTCTTAGAAAGCAAGGTTAGTAAAGAATTGAGAGATCGAACCTTAAACACCTGAGCAATTAGAGTGCATACACTTCTAGTGAGGGTTCGATGCTCGATTCCTTGTTCCCTGCTTTCATGAGCTATTTTCTTCTTGCAAGTTATTTGTACTTTATTTTGTGATTTGAATTAGTGAAATCCAGTTCATATTTGTTCTTGAAATATTTATTTACTTTTTCACCAAGTAGGTAGAATCATTTTAGCATGTAGTTGCATTCACATTCATAGTTTGCATTGCATGAGTCTTGCTTTTCCCTACTCATTTCATTTAACTCCTTAAGCTAAGCATGAGGACATGCTAATGTTTAAGTGTGGGGAGGTTGATAAACCACTATTTTATGATTTATATTGTGTTTAATTGAGTGGTTTTTATCAAATTCTTGCCCACTTATTCATATGATTTGCATGATTTTACAATGCCTTCCCAAAATTATTCCATGGTTGAAAACCTGCTTCCTAGAGATCTTTTTATTGTGTATTTTAATTCTTCTTTATACCATTCAATACCGTGATCTGTGTGTTAAGTGTTTCAGGCTTCATAGGGCAACAATGGCTTAGAGAATGGAGAGGAAGCTTGCAAAAAAGGAAGGAGCACAAGAAATAAAGGAGACAACCAGCGAACAGTGACGTGCACGCATGGCTGACGTGTGCGCGTGATTTGGACAAAATCACAGCGACGCGTACGCGTGCTTGGTGCGTACGCATGGATTGGTGTTCGCACAAACGATGCGAGCGCGTGCCTGACATGCACGCGTGGAGAGGAAAATCGTCAAACGACGCGCACGCGTGACATGCGCGATCTGCAAAAAATTCAGGAAACGCTGGGGACGATTTTGGGCCGCGTTTTGACCCAGTTTTCGGCCCAAAAACACAAAATAAAGCCAGGGAACATGCAGAGACTCAAGGGATACTTATCATTCATTCATAATTCATAATTTTAGTTTTTAGATGTAGTTTTAGAGAGAGAGGGGCTCTCTCCTCTCTCTCTTAGGATTTAGGATTAGGATTAGGATTTAGGATTTCTATTAGGATTAGGCTAAGATTTCTACTTCTCAATTTTTAGGTTCAATTTTCCTTTAATTTATTTTCTACTTTTATTTGTTCTATTATTTTAATTGTTATTTATCTTTTCAATTTGGCTTATGAACCATTCATGTTAGGATTTTCTTAATTAATATAATTTGAGGTATTTCAGATTGATGATTGTCTTATTCTATTTATGATGCTTTTAATTTAATTTAAGATATTTTCCCCTTTTGGCTTTGGTTGAGTAATTAGAGACTCTTGAGTTATCAAACTTAGCTGATGATTGAAAATTGAAATTCTTTGCTGATTGATTTGAATTCCCCTAACTCTAGTCTTTTCTTAGGAATTGACTAGGACTTGAGGATTCATATTGATTTATCCACTTCACTTACCTTCATAGTTAGAGGTTGACTAAGTGGGAGCAACGAGCAATTCTTATCACAATTGATAAGGATAACTAGGATAGGACATCTAATTTTCATACCTTGCTAAGAGTTTTCTTAATTATTAATTTATTTTTCTTATCACTTAAATTACCTGTTCCTTATTTTAAAAATCCAAAATTATACTGTTTTCCATAACCAATAATAAAACACACCTCCCTGCAATTCCTTGAGAAGACGACCTGGGGTTTAAATACTTCGGTTATAAATTTTATTGGGTTTTGTTACTTGTTACAACCAAACTTTTGTACGAAAGGATTCTCTGGTGGTTTAGAAACTATACTTACAATGTGATTATATTTGTGAATTTCTTTACCATCAATTAATCCGATCGTCAAAAATGGCGTATCAATAGTGCACAAAGTGCAAAAATAGCGAACATATTTTTATATTTCTTTACCGATAGGAAATCAGTTCGTCGCTAATGTATGACCAGTCCTGGCCCAGCTACACGAAGATCCCTGCTGACACCAAGCAGCACTGGTTTGAGAACTAGACGGTAATTACTTTCATTATTTCTGTTTTAAACTTTTCTAACTAGTTTATATCCTCTATCATGTTTACCTAAAAAGTTTCTTTGTTGTAGCTGCACTTTATTTGGGATGCTGAGCACGCCCTAGCCATTTGGAAGATATTCGACTATAGGATGGGTTGGCGGCTCTAGCAGATGCTAGATAATGTTTGCCATGGGTGGGACCAACAGATGCGCTGGCTCCGACCGGAGGTAAAGAATGACCTATTGGCTCATAGGGAGACTGATGCGGGGTTCAAGCATCGACGTCTCACAAACCGAGCTAATAGGGCATCGACCAGGTCATCCAAGTACACCAGCGACTCGACAACCTTCAGAAGATGAAGGCCAGATAGGTATGTAGTTCCTTTAATATTGTTAATAACTTTGTTATGTTATCTGTTTTACATATCATTACTAGCCATTCTAATAATTTTGTATTTCAATACAACTGGTGTAGTCGAAGTCATTGAAATGCGAGGGCACATTGGCGGAGACATTCAAATACGATCACATGCTGAAGGAGAACAAAGCAAGATTTGTTGATCAGCAGTCTCAAGACCATTATGTGAGTAAACATACATCTGATTATCTTCTGCTACAAAATAATTTGAGATTAACTATATATATATATATATATATATCTTACTAATCACAGTAACTTGTGTTGATTACACAAGAGTCCTACACACAAAAACTAGAGGTCACGACTCAGCAGTCTCAGCAAAGTAGGGAGGACGTCGCCGATGGATCTGCGTCCTCATTCGCCGACCCCATGCGGTTTGGCGCGAGACCGCCTGAGCCTCGTAAAAGAACCAAGTATACGGGATGGGGTCGTTCTTTGCTAGTAGCCTCTGCACCTCAACGTTGAGGCCGTCGTCAGGCTCCGCTACCAGTCGAGCCGTCCATCCTGAGGAAGGCGTGGATTTGTGGCTCCAGGTGCAGGAGCTCCAGCGTAGCCTTCACCAGTATGGATGCTCAGATGGAGGTGTACCAAGCCCAGATACGCACTGCTGGCATCGACCCTACTGGTGACACACAAACATCGTCACCGCCTTCTGCACCGCCAACTCAAGGCCACGGGACTGACGACGATGACGACTACCTAGATCTGTAGATATTAGCTTTTTGTTTTATTGTTTCATACATTTATTTAATGTACTTGATTTTTATTTAATTTGTACATTGTATTTATTTATTTTAAATAAAAATTCTTCATTATTTATAAATTGACCACTAATTGTGTAAAAAGAATTTAAATATAAAATTAAAATCGACCATTTATTTCAAATTCCAAAAAAAATTGACATTACCATCGAAATTACCGTAGGAATAATCCGACGGTAACATAGTGCAAACAACATGTTTTGGTGCCAACATTACCGTTGGAAAAATCCGCCGGTAACCATTTAATTTCCTGAGCTGGTAATCCATCGTAAAATTCAACGGTAATTACCGTCGGATGAAATAAATCTGATGATAAATATTTATCGGTGATGTTTATACCGTCTGATTATTTTTTATGGTAAATTCGACAATAAATTGATTACCGTTATATATATTTAAAGAATCTGACGGTAAATTCAACAGTACTTAATGTTTTTTAGTGATATTTTGAAAAAAGTTTAGATAAGATTAGATATGATTCAATTATAAAGATATATTTTTTGAAAGTAAAAGAACTCAACACATTAGAGTGGAGCAAGCAGTATGAAACAAACAACAAGACAGGCAGCTCCCACAAACTCCTTGAACAGAAAACAACATCCCCACGTCATCTCCGGCATAGCCATCAACAACCCTAGGGATGCACACCTCTCCACTCTTCGCAGCTAAGGATGGTCAATGTGATGATATCTTCTACGCCTTTCCTTTGATTCTGAAATATCCTCCTGTTTTGCTCCAACTAAATATGACAAATGATCGCACAGAAACATATTAACCACTGCTTTCGATCTGCTTTCCTTCGCGGCTCATCTGTCCAACTTAGGAAATGGTCCTTCATTAACCCCGGGACAGCCCATAGTCGGACAACCATAGATAACCATGCACTCCACACCTGCCAAGCAAAATCACAGCCCAGAAACAAATGATGGACCTGCTCAACATCCTTATTACATAAAACACAACTATTGTCATCCTGGCTAATAATCCTGATCCGGCTTAGCCGTTCTTTGGTGTTCACCCTGCCTACCAGGACGAACCAAGCAAACAGCTCCACCCTTGGTGGAACCAAACCTTTCCAGATGGCCTTTGTGAAGCTGTAACTGGTTACCTCCTCTGATAGCATTCCTTCTTGTAGCACCTGCACAAAAGAGTTAGTCGAAAAAATACCAAGTTTATCATATTTCCACACAACTCTATCCTCCCTATTAAGCCTCACAGGTCTCAGAGCCTCATGTAACTGACTAAGAAGGTCTAACTCCCATTGAAAGAGCTCCCTAAATTCTAGACCCACTCTAGCCCATCCCAAAACCCACACTCCCCAATCACCGCCCCACATTGGTTTGAAACAGAGAAGAGCCTGGGGAATCGATCTTTTAAGGAACCACACTGCAACCAAACATCCTCCCAAAACCGGGTCCTTCGCCCGTCCCCAATCTCCATTGCCATACCTGTAATCATCTTATCCCACAGATGTTGCTCCTAAAAATCTATATGGCAAATATCCCTCCACGGGCCCCCTCTAGTAGGCAGCACTTGAGAAGATAGTAACTCATTCGGCCTCAAGTTATTACAAGAGCAGACCACCTTCTTCCACAGTGGGCACTCTTCCTTAGCAAAATGCCACCACCACTTAAACAACAGTGCTGAGTTCCGAATCATAGCATCCCCTACTCCCAGCCCACCGAATTTCTTCGGGGCCTGTACCAGTTCCCACTTCACCAACGCCATTCCTTGCCTCCCATCCTCCTTACTCCATAGAAACCTCCTCTGTAGAGAAATAAGCTTCTTAGCAACTGCCTTTGGCATCTTGTATAAGCTCAGATAATACACTGGCAAGCTATTCAAAACTGATTTAATAAACACCAACTTACTCGCTTTATTTAGCACCTTAGCTTTCCACAGGCTTAGTTTCTATTCCACCTTGTCGATTATCGGCTACCAAGTCTTAACCAACCTTGGATTAGCTCCTAAGGGGACTCTGAGGTATTTAACAGGGAGCGTACCTTCCTTGCAACCCCACAGAGTACACATATTATGCAACCACTGCTCTTCACAGTTGATTGGAATCAAGCTGGACTTATCAAAGTTGATACTGAGCCCTGACATCAACTCAAACCATCACAGTAGCCACTAATAATTCCGCATAGTCTCATCTTCTGGTGGGCAAAACAGAATGGTATCATCAGCAAACTGAAGGTGTGAAAGCTCCACACTGTCTCGACCAACCAGCAAAGGAGAAATACGCCCGTTCCTGACTGCCTCACCAATCATCCTATGCAGTACATCGACAACCAGCACAAACAAGAAAGGAGAAAGCGGGTCACCTTGTCTCAAGCCCTGTTCCATTTTAAATGGTTTAGATGGCGATCCATTAATCAAAACCGACATCGAAGATGTGGTCACACACTCCATAACCCAAGCCCTCCACCTGCGCCCAAACCCCATCTTCTCCAGCACAATATCCACAAAGCTCCACTTCACTCTGTCATATGCCTTTTGGAACTCCAACTTGATTATGGCTGCCTCCTCTTTTCTCCTTTTAAGCCAGTGCACCATTTCACATGCTATGAGAGCCCCGTCATGAATTTTTCTACCCTACACAAAGGCACACTGAGTCTCTCCTACTAGCCCAGGCATCACTGCTCTCATCATCCTAACAAGCACTTTCAAAATGACCTTATACACACACTCAACCATACTGATAGGTCTGAGGTCTTTGATTTCTTTTGCACCAGTGAACTTGGGGGCCAGCGCCACCCACGTAATATTGAAATACGCAGGTAGCTTGGATGTCTGAAAGAACCCCATAACTGCTCCCGTAAATTCTTCCCCAATCTCCTCCCAGCACCGCTTAATGAAATTCATGTTGAACCCATCACACCCTGGTGCCTTCAAAGACTCACAATCCCACACTGCCTGCCTGATTTCCTCAACTTATGGCATCGCCTCCAGAGACACAGACTCTTCCTCAGCTATCTTAGCCACCAGACCATCTCTGAACCCCAGCAAAGGAGAACTCTCCTGATGATACAGATCTTTATAAAACTCTATTATAGCTATTTTTATTCTAGCTTGGTTCCTAACCAGTCTTCCGTTGACTACCAGAGCATCAATCTGATTATTTCGCCTTCTTACCGATGCTATATTGTGGAAGTATCTTATGTTTCTATCCATTTCCTTTGCTTGCGGAGATCGAGACATTTGCTTCCAGTGAATTTCTTTCCTCACATACCATCTCTCACAACAGATGACTAACGCCTTCTAGCCTTTATAGTTGCATCATACACTCCAGTACTTACCAAGTCATCAATCTTTTTTATCTCTTCCTCAAACTTTAATATCTTCTTGTCCATCTCACCAAAGTTGTTCTTGTGCCAACTTCTCAAAGGACCCGCTAACGCCTTTAATTTATCTATGAATTGCATCTCCCCTAGACCCCTCCATTCCTCCTAGACCATCCGGAGAAAGCCGTCATAGGTGAACCATGCGTCAAGGCTTCGAAAAGGCCGAGGACCTCCCTGCATCCGCTGCTCTACCACAATAATAGGGCAGTGATCCGATAAACCTCTAGGACCCCCTCTTAACCGAGTCTCAGGAAACTCTTCTAACCATTCCACACTCACCAAAGCTCTATCTAGTCGACTGTAAGAACGACCTCGAAACCATGTGAACTTGCAATCTGTAAGCGGCAAGTCCACTAGGTGCATATCTTGAATCCACGTCTTGAAGTCCTCTGCTGACACAGTAAGCTAACAGTCCCTCTCCGTTCCTCGACATTCACTATCTCATTAAAATCCCCCAAAAAGCAACAAGGAACCTGACATAACCCACTAATGTAACTCAACTCCTCCCACACCTGTCTCTTCTCATCTCTATTATGTGCACCATAAATCAAGACAAAAGCATAGTTGAAGCTATTCTTTAGCAAAAAACCTTCAACACATAACCATCGTTCCCCCTTATAGCAGTTATTCATATTAAAAAACGTGTCATCCCAAATCATCAAAAGCCCCCCGGATGCACCGTCCGAGCCTACATATTCCCACCCTATCCTAGTACACCCCTGGATCCTTTCAACGTCAAACCTCGTCATAGTCCGTCTTAGTCTCAATCAAGCCTACCAAGCTCAAGTTATGTTTATATTTTAAATCCTTCACCATTCTCATCTTCCCATCACCACGTAACCCCCTAACATTCCAAGAAAATAAAGTCATTTAGAAATAATTTTACACACCTGGCTTTTACTTTTAGGTCTGCCTCGTCGCAGCTTCGCCTTTTGTTTCGCCAATTTCCTCTTTTGTGCTATTTCTTCATTTTGAGCCTGAAGGATTGTCATGATGTCATCTTCCTCGTTGCACAGCACCGCCCCTGATTCCAAAGCCAGCTCCAAGGTCTTTTTATTTTCCAACAATTGTTCCTCCAAGCACTGGTTATCCGTATCTCCCTGTTCACTCCGATTTTCGCCTGCGTCCCTTACCCCGGCACTCCCATCAGCCGCGCTCACCTCTTCCACAGTAGTGTGGTCGTCTCCATCATCCTCGGCTTCCACCGTCCTCAACACAGCTTCATGACATTCCTTCTCAACCGGATCGTTGAGTGGAGGTGTTGCTTCGTCAATCTCAAGGCCAACCACCCCGTCATGGCTTGCACAAGCTCTGCCTCCGGTTCATGCCCAGTCGTCGTCATTGCTGCCCAGCCTTCTCCCTGGATTTGAGGCCAACCGTCGCTCTCCGTTCACAAGCTCTAATTTGGTGTCATGCTCCCCCTCAAGGCAGCGTAAGGAATCCCTGAGGGAACCCTGTTGTGCATTCAGGAGCTCCTTGGAGGGTTGCCTACTGCGCTTCCCCTGACCCAGTTCAAGCCCAATGGCTGAAGGGATGAGGCCCAAACCGGTAGTGCCTCCTTCCATACCCGCATAGCTGTCCCTGGCCCAATGCTTAGTGCAGCCCCCTTTTTTTGTTTTCTCCTTTCCCATAGAGCTATGCCTGGCCCAATGCCTAGTGAGACCCCCTTTTTTATTTTTTCCTTGTGATTAGACCGTAATGCAACGTACACAAGTCACCAGTCATGGTTCTATCTGAATCTGCTTCATAGCTGATACGGTTTTTACACTCAAAATTAGTAAGCCCTTGAATGCCACCGTTATATGGAGACGTTACTAATTTTCCGCGATTTTTTATTTTCACTACCCTTAATCCACTCATTTAAAATATCATCAGAAATTACTAATCTACCCTCCTCGTCTTCCCCTCCACACCGCCATTAAAGAAGCTTCATCTTGCTCGACTCCCTTTGATGAAATCAGCCGCCTTTTCTGCTCCTTTTCTCCCTCCGTACTCGTACTTGCTATGCTACGATTCAAGATCCCACCGGGGTTGAACCCACTCTCCAAAAAACACTCACTGCCCTGCATGCACCCCATTCCATGTCCATATTCTTTTACCAAAACGTCAAATCCCCCGGATCCAACAGAGACATGGATCCTCTACTGAATTACTTCCATAACACCCGTATCAACTAATACACAACCTACAGAGAAGGAAGTGCACAATTATGTCTCTTTTGCACAGCCTACTACTCCTCCCCATTGACCCCTATCAAATTAAACGTCTCGACTGACCATGCATGCAACGGGACTCCGTAACACTCGAGCCACACCCTTCTGGTCTCACTACGCTCCAACTCGTTCCACCTTCTCACCTTGTGAAAGATTTACAGGAGATAATTCAACTTAAAGGTGTAAGCTTCATCTGCACTCAGAACACTATCAAAGGTCAAGAGGACTTTAAAAGCTCCCATTTCTTGGATTTGGACTACAAAAGGAATATTCTTAGCTATCATATCCCTCAAGGAGTTAAAACTGATCGGCTTCGTCATAATCCCTATAAAGCTTCTCTGTAACCATCCAATATTTTCTGGCACCACGGCAGCTTCCAGCATCTTAGGCTCGCCAGTCCCATGGCGGGATTTTGCGATTTCCTTGGTCTGTCCCTCTTCCTCATTCAGCAAGGAGTCTTCGTCGCATATGATCCGATGTGGTTGCTGTGGCGATGCGTTTGGTGTACGATCTTCCCGTCGTCCCTTGTCACCATTCGTTGGTCCCGACTTTCTTCTGTACTTCGCCTCGCTTACATAGATGGTCTTACTTCTCAGCCTCAGGCGATTCATTTTCGCTATAGCTTTCAACGCCCCTCATTTCGTCGTGTATCGGATGAAAGCAAACATGTAAATGTTTCTGTTTTTCCATTCTCGAGACAGGTAAATATTATTGATGCGCCCAATCCAGTTAAACAACTGAAATAACTCTCTTTTTAATATATCTTCGGGAGTTCCGGTAAATTATCTACAAAAAATAGAAAAAAACTCATATTCTAGCGGTCGATTTTATTGGATTCAAGAGGAACTTCCGAAACATAAATATATACTTACATATCGCTTTTTGATGTAGTTATACAGAATTATTGAGGTCTGGAAAGCAATTGATAAACCAAATTGATTGATTTATATAAAAGCTATTTGGTCAACTGTTTTAAATCAATCCAATCAGTTTTCTGGAAACCAATGAATTTAATATCGAGTGCAATTAGAGGTTAAATTTAAAATTAAAATAATTTAAAACATTAAATTATAATTAACAATAGTTTGTGCATGTTTTCTAGAACGACCTTGTGCATGGCAAGACGTTACCGGCCAAACAACTACAATAATCTCCAGTACATTGGATATGGTTGTTTGTGAACATCCAATTCAATTGTCCCTGTTGACTTGGTGGCTTCTCTTATGAAAAAGATATATTGTAACACATGGAATCCATGACCCACAAGAATCAAAATATAAAAGCCAAGTGTGGGGGCTTGACCAACGGCCCTTTAATTTGACCTCGTCAATTTTTCCCAAAGGTGGTGGCTCTGACCACAAAGGCACCACATAGTGACACTACAAGTCTTTAATATATTTTCTTATTAACATCGATCTTTGTTATTTTATATTAATTAATAAAGAATATCTTTGTCCACTAAATAATTAATAAGATAAATGGTCCATATGGAATCCTGCCTGGATGCGGTTTTTTTTTTTTATGCCTAAGAATAAATATAATAATGTTTCTTAAAAAAAAACCCCGCGAAGATTGCTAGGGTTTGGCGCCACGTATTGCGTACAGACGCATCTGAGTCAAGAAGACTCGACTTGGGTTGAGTTGCAGTTTAGAAGTCGCAAAATCTTTCTACCGCGGTCCACGTAGACTCCGTTTATAACTGCTTTTTTACTTTAAAGTTTGATGAATAAAAGAATTTAAAATGTAAAATTTAAAATAAAAAATGTTATTTCAAAATTTTTTATTGATATTAACGAATATTTTAACTTCCTAATTGATTAAATTTTTTAAAATGTGTAATACTTTGTTCACAAAACAAATGATATTTTTATATAAATTTTATTAGGTAGATAATTTTTGTGAACAATATAAATAATAAATTTTAAAATTAGTCTAATAAAATAAAAATATAAATATTATCAAATTATTTATTTAAATTTTAATATTAAAATAATTATTTTTATACTTAATAAATTAAACATTTAATATATTTATTATCTTTATTATTTTTTATTTATTGTTCATTTTTAAATAAAAACAAAATATCCGATTCCATTATTCAGTATTTATTACTGTAAAGATAAGATAGAGTGGACACCTGTCAGTTTAGCATATATATTAGAAATCTCCTTCTCTCAGTACTAGATACTCTTAATTATATGGAATCAAGATCCATGGCAGATAATGCTAAAAGTGTTGAAACCAATGACATGGTGGAGACCAATAATGCAACGCTCGTTATGCATGTTGCAAAAACCTCCAACACCAAACTGTTGAATATCCCATTGGCAGAAAATCTTCATGAAAGCCATTTTGCTACACTTTCCATCAGCGGACAAGAATTACAAGACCAGTTAGATAAACAGGAGATTCCCCAACGATTTGCAACCCCTGAAGATAATGAAAACATCCAAAAAGAGACAAAGAAATATAACCAGCGGCGTGTCGATGATTACAATGTCACATCTTGGTTATTTGCATCTATTCATGCCTTCTTCGAACACAGAGTCATCAGATGCCACTTTGCACATGAGGTATGGAGTCGAATTCATACCTATTTTATGGCGATTTTGGTGAGACCCAAAAGCAAGAGAAGACGGAGAAGACGAAGCGGTCGCCGCCAAAGAAGAGGGAAGGGGAAGATATAGAAGCGGAGAGTGGAGGAGGAAGAGAAGTGTGTCTTCGTTGTGTCACTTGTCTGACTCGAGTTTTGGGGCACGCGTGCGCGTTTATTTTGAAGAGAAAATCGCTTCAATTCAAGATATATAATTTATTGTTGTTTAAATTGGGTTATTTTGGTTTTATTTTCAATCTATTCTAACTATAAATTAGTGTAGTTTAAATTAGATCGGTTTATTTAATTTTAAGAAATAAAATTTTAAAATTTTATTGTTTAATCGATCCAAATTAGTATATATTAATATGTTCATATTTAAACTAGAAATTTGGATTCTTTAAATTTTAAATTTGTACTTTAGAGGATAAAGTGTGATTTTCTATCCTTAAATAATTTCTCTCTCATATTTATTTTTGGTTTCACCTGTAAAATAAATATTAAAAAATTATATTTTATTGTTTAAAGTGAAATTCAAACTTTAGAGAATCTAAATCGCTAAACCAGTATATAACTATATACGAATATACTCGTTGTTACCGGTTAAAATGATATAAAATAAATCGCGTGCTGAAAAGTCGAAGCTTAAGGGCTTATTTAGGAACTTTCAAAAAAAAATTTTTAGTTATTTTTTTAAACGACTTTTTACTATTAGAAATTTGCCAAATATGCTTAAATAATAAAAAAATACTTTTTATTAAAAAAATATTTTTTTATTAACTTAGTAACATCCAAATAAATACTAAATAGACAACACAAGATTAAATTGAATTAACCAACTTCGATTTATGGATTTTTTATTTTTATAAATTAAATAAATATAATAATTATCGAAATAAATAATTTAAAAAATAATTATCGAAATAAATACTACTCTCTTATATCGTCGAGATAATTTTGCATGTATTTTGTTTACAGTGTAAACGAGATAAGAGAAGTGGATACGACACGTGTAAATTATCTCGTTTACACGGTAAACGAGATACATGTATCTTTTTTTAAAAAAATTAAAAATAATAAAAAATATTAATAATATCAATAATCCAAACTATTAAGCATGCAAATGGTACATAAAAAGATTGATAGAAAGGATTAAAATAAATATATTTGATCAATTAGTGCTAAAAAAAGTACAAAAAAAATTTTAGATTAAATTATGATCCAATTAGATTGATTTAAATTTAAAAAATTAAAATAACCATTTGTCATTGTTAAGAGACGTTGATGAGATAATGGAAATAAAATTCAAACAACTATCGAGATAAGATAACTGTTTTTTTGTGTATTTTTTATTAGTAAACAATTTTAAACTTTTTATTTTAATAAATATATTAAAAATTTATTTTTTTATACTTTTTATAAAAAAATTAATAGATAATCTTAACATACTAAATCATTTACGAAATTTCATAAAGAAATCGAGTGACGAGTTGGCTAAAAGAATTGTAAGAGTGAACTACCAATTTGACTCCTATCCATTTCTCAGAATGACAACGCGACCCCTTACCATAAAAACAACCCACTTCGATTTTTGTTGGTGTTTTTTCGTCAACTTTGAACGAAAAATGCTAACGTGTTAGGTTCAAAAATGGACAGGGTCCTAATTGTCTCTAAATTTAAATTGGTTAGGGGTATATTTGTCCCTATTCTTTAAATGATATTTTTTAAAAAAATTTATTTATTATATTAATATTTTTTTTAATAAATCATTGAATATATGGTATAATAAGTACAAACTAATTAATAAATTTTTAAATATATAAATAATAAATATTAAAATACGGTTAATACATTAATAATAATAATCCTATGATATAATATTAGTATTATAATCTAGATAATTTTCACAATAAAATAAAAAATAATAAACACATTATTTGATATATAATTTTTTTTGAGTTTTTCTCTCTTTAAATTAATTTAATAATTCTGTTCATACCATGCCCCAACACCAAGGCCCAGGACCAAATAAGATAAAAAGACCCAATCCATAGACTGGTCTCCCCTCGCAACCGACCTCCATTCAAGAGGTCGGACTCGATGAAAGCTCCACCACAAGAAAGTCGGGAACAGAGATTGGCTGGCAGATAATACCTATTTGAAAGGTAACTGCCCCTAAAATCTCTCAATCCACTTCTAGGAGTCAAATCTCAACTGAGACAAAAGGACGGTTATCCACCTTGAAATGTGGAACCATCCCAATGGTGGTTATGAGTTCACCACTATAAGTACACTAACACCCCTCAGGTATCTCTAAGTTTCCATACTCTCAAAACTTGCTCAGACCCTTGCTTACTTAGGCATCAGAGTGTCTTTGCATGTACCACCCCCATTCCTTCACACACACAAGTTGGACGGAGGCCCCTAGACGGCAACCAGGACAAAGGGCCTCCCTCTTCAAACGATCGGGCCAACCTTACAAGTCCAGCCCACTAATCTCTGGTTACCTATTGTAACATTGGCGCCGTTGCCGGGGACCCAAGAGATCGACCTTCGATGGCGGATAATTCGCCTGAACATGGCCACAAAACAACCGATTCAGAACAAGAAAATCTGAACACCGGAAATAACGACGCAGACATGACCCTTCACAAGGAAGCGAATGACCAGCACAGAGAAGGTACCTCTGGGTTAAAAAACCCAAAGGTAAACTCTTCGGAGGGACGCGAATCAGGAAAAGAAGGACCACTCCATGCAGCCGAGCTAATGGGATTGGTCCACGGCCACCAAGGGCGTTTGGAGCAGCTGGAACAGGAGTTAGAACGATAGCGAGAGGCGAAGAGGAACTTAAGGAATGAGATAGAGAGAGAAAAGAGTTAGAAGAAAAACTCTTAAAGTTAGAATCTTCCCTCAAAAGTCGAAGCTATCACAATGACAGAGAAGATTCGCCCTTGGGAGGAGATGATCAGTTCAGTGAGGACATAATGAGACCAAAGGTTCCAAGGAATTTCAAATATCCTGACATGGACCTCTACGATGGGACCACGGATCCAAAACATCATCTGAGCAATTTTAAAAGTCGGATGTATTTGGCTAACGCTTCTGATGCTACTCGCTGCAAAGCTTTCCCGACTATTTTGACGCAAGTAGCGATGAAGTGGTTCGAAGGTCTTCCCCCAAGGTCGGTGACTAGCTTCGACGACCTCTCGCACAAATTCCTGATGCGGTTCTCCATCCAGAAGGACAAAGTAAAACATGCACCGAGCCTCCTGGGCGTAAAGCAGGAGGCAAGAGAACCTTTAAGAGACTACGTGGAAAGGTTTAACAAAGCATGCCTGGAGATTCAGGACCTGCCCACAGAAACAGTAATAATGGGCCTAGTAAATGGACTCAGGAAAGGCTCTTTCTCTCAGTCCATATCAAAAAAGCACCCGACCTCCTTGAGCGATGTACAGGAAAGAGTTGAGAAGTACATCAACATGGAGGAAAATGCTAGATTGTGAGAGCCAAACTGGCGACCAGGACACTCTCACTCTTTGAAAGAGAAAGAAAGAGAGCCCAAGAAAAAAGAGGAGGTCGGCCTCGAAAGGTCAAGGAGATATCACTCTTATACTCCTCTAAAAGCTTCCCTAGTTGACGTATACAGGGAAATCTGCCATACTGAAAGACTACCACCCCCTAGGCCCATCAAAAACAAAAAGGGGGAGTCGCGGCTCCTACTGTGAATACCATAAGATGTATGGTCACTCGACAAACGACTGCTACGACCTTAAAATGTGATAGAAAATTTAGCCAGGGAGGGTCGACTTGACAGATATCTCATGGAAAGGTCGGACAATCATGGGAAAAGAAAGCGAGATGACGGAGACCAAAGAGATCCACCACCACAAACCCCAGAGAGACATATACATATGATCTGAGAGGGATTTGTGGGAGGGGGACTCACCAAGTCATCTCGCAAGAGACACCTAAAGCGAGTCTACCAGGTCGGGAGCGAGGCACCCGACCTTCCAACTATCTCATTCACCAAAGAAGATGTGCAAGGAGTAATCCCTGGACACGATGATCCAGTGGTGATAACCATGATCCTGGCAAATGCCCTTCTCCACAGAACTTTGGTAGATCAGGAGAGTTCAGCTGACATCCTTTTCAAGCTAGCATTCGACAAGCTAGGGTTGGATGAAAAGGAGTTAAAAGCTTACCCTGACACCCTGTATGAGTTAGGCGACACGCCAATAAAACCAATAGGGTTCTTACCCCTCCACACGACTTTTGGAAAGGGGGAAAAAATCCAAAACTCTTAGCATAGACTTTATAGTCGTTGACGTTAGGTCGGCATATAATGCCTTGATCGGCAGGACTACCCTAAATCGGCTCGGAGCGGTGGTGTCCACCCCTCATCTTTGCATGAAATTCTCAACACCTGGGGAAATAGCAACGGTACGGAGAGACCAGAAATTGGCAAGGAAATGCTACAATGAAAGCCTGAACCTGAGAGGAAAGGGCAAGGAAGTTCACACCATAGAGCTCGGCGGGGTAAGAGCCAAAGAAGAGTTGCGGCCGCAACTGGGGGGAAAAACTAAAGAAGTACAAGTTGGAGAAGAGGAAGGGAAAAATACCAATATAGGAGCCAGCCTAGGTGGAAACCTAAAATAGAAGCTGGTAAAGCTCCTACAAGATAATTCCGACCTCTTTGCCTGGCATGCTAGGG
Organism: Arachis duranensis; assembly: GCF_000817695.3. NCBI lineage: Eukaryota > Viridiplantae > Streptophyta > Magnoliopsida > Fabales > Fabaceae > Arachis > Arachis duranensis. The sequence continues at coordinate 74,301,832 of NC_029775.3, forward strand.
ATAGACCCTGAACTCATGTCCCACAGGCTTTCAGTATACCCCGGATCGCGACCCGTACAGCAGCGTAAGCACAAGCTCGGGCCATAACGGGCTCAAGTGGTGGAAGAGCAAATACAAGCCCTCTTAGAGGCCGGCTTGATCAGGGAGGTCAAGTATCCGGCATGGCTGGCAAATGTAATGCTGGTCAAAAAGCAAAACGGCAAGTGGAGGATGTGCGTTGATTACACTGACCTGAACAAGGTGTGCCCCAAAGACCCATATCCACTTCCCAATATTGATACTCTAGTAGATTCTAGCTCGGGGTACCAATACTTGTCGTTTATGGATGCCTACTCGGGATACAACGAAATCCCGATGTACAAGCCGAATGAAGAAAAAACATCATTCATCACGCTTAGAGCAAACTGCTGCTATGTGGTCATGCCTTTTGGATTAAAAAATGCTGGAGCTACATACCAAAGGCTGATGAATAAGGTGTTCTCTCCCCACCTTAGGAACTTAATTGAAGTCTACGTGGATGACATGATGGTAAAAACCAAGGAGGAGACCGACCTCTTGACAGACCTCTCGCAAGTCTTCACTATTCTCCTTACTAAGAAAAGGATGCCAGTTCAAATGGACTTCAGAGTGCGAAGAAGCATTCCAAGAGTTCAAAAGGTTTTTGAGTCAGCCTCCAATTCTGACCCAACCTATAGTTGGGGAAGAGCTCGTCTTGTATTTTTCTGAGCAGACAAAGCTGTAGCATCAGCTCTAATACGGGAAGATGCAATCGGGAAGCATCCTGTATATTTCACCAGCAAAGTTCTACAAGGCCCTGAACTAAGGCATCAAAAACTAGAAAAGTTCGCATACTCCTTAGTAGTAGCCTCACAAAGGCTACGACCTTATTTTCAAGCTCACACAATAAAAGTTCGAATGAACGAACCCATGAAGCAAATCCTTTAAAAGATGAATATCGCGAGCAGAATGGTTCAATGGGCAATAGAGCTCTCCGAGTTCGACCTAAAGTACGAAACTCAGACGACAATTAAAGCCCAATGCCTCACCAACTTCATAGCAGAATATGCAGGAGAGTAAGAGGAAGAATCCACTACATGGGAACTATACGTAGATGGATCCTCAAACAAGATGAGAAGCGGTACATGCATAATACTGGCCAGTAAATAGGTAATGCAAGTAGAAGTTTCCTTCAAATTTGAATTCCTAGCTTCCAATAATTAGGCAGAATATGAAGCCTAGATCGCAGGATTAAAGCTAGCGGAAGAAGTCGGTGCAACAAAAGTAACAATATTCAGCAACTATCAAGTGGTGACCTCCCAAATAAATGGAGAGTATCAGGACAAAGACCCTAATATGAGGAGGTACTTGGAAAAGACATTGGAGTATCTTAGGCGCTTTGCAGAAACCGAGATTAAGCATATAACTCGGGAACTCGACAGCAAAGCAGACGCCCTCTCCAAGCTTGCCAGTACCAAACCAGGAGGGAACAATAGAAGCTTGATCCAAGAAACTCTCCCAGAACCCTCTATGGTTAAAACAGAGTCCTATTAGGACGTCCTCGAAATTTCTGGATTAGACTTCGGATGGATGAATCCCTTAGTCGAATACCTGAAATTCGACATCCTACCGAAAGAGGAAAAAGAAGCTAAAAAGATTCGGAGGGACGCACAAAACTACACCCTGGTAAAAAATATTCTTTACAAAAGAGGAATATCAACACCATTATTAAAGTGTGTCCTGACCTCAAGGACAACTGAAGTCTTAGAAGAGGTCTACAATGGCATCTACGGAAACCATCTCGGAGCTAGGTAGCTAGCCAGGAAAGTTATCCGAGCTGGATTCTACTGGCCGACCTTGTAGAAAGATGCTACAGAATTCATGAAGAAGTGCCAACCATCTCAAATGCATGCAAACTTCCACGTCGCTCCCCCCGAAGAGCTTATTAGTATAACTTTTCCATGGCCTTTCGCAAAATGGGGATTAGACTTGTTAGGACCGTTTCCCCAAGCACCTGGATAAGTAAAATACCTAATAGTGGGGGTAGACTACTTCACAAAGTGGATAGAAGCAGAGCCATTAGCCACCATCACCGCTCAAAAAAGTCAGAAATTTCTCTACAAAAATATTATCACAAGATATGGGGTACCTCACTCCATCACCACTGACAATGGCACTAGTTCACCGACTCAACCTTCAGAAACCTAGTAGCAAGTATGAAAATCAAGCATCAGTTTACATCAATAGAACATCCACAAGCAAATGGACAAGCTGAGAAAACCAATTAAGTCATACTAGCAGGGTTGAAGAAAAGGTTACAAGACGCAAAAGGAGCTTGGGTTGAAGAGCTGCCACAAGTACTTTGGGCTTATCAGACTACACCTCAGTCTGCCACAGGAGAAACACTCAAATGTATGGGGGCACAAAGAAGAACTTGAGCTCCTTCCCGAAGTCCGAGAGCAAGCCCAGATAAGAGAAGCGGCGTTGAAATAAAGGATGGCAACTAAGTACAATAAAAGGGTCATTCGAAGAAGCTTCACCTCAGATGACTTGGTTTTTATTAGAAACGACATAGGAGTCAACAAATCTGGGGATGGCAAGCTCGCAGCAAATTAGAAAGGACCATACAAAATCAGAGAGGTCTTAGGAAAAGGCTACTATAAGGTGACCGACTTAAACGGCACCGAGCTACCTAGGTCGTGGCATGTTTGTAATATGAAAAGGTACTATAGTTAAAAGCGAACTCCACTCCCTAGTGTACTATTTTCCCTAACTTTGTGGTTTTTTTCCAAAGAAAGGGTTTTCCTGAAGAGGGGTTTTTAACAAGGCATCAAAGTGGGGACTAAGGGGCAACAAACTGTCAAAAACCCTTAGTAGCAAAAAAAAGTACTTTTACAAATAAATAAAGATCTTTTTCTTTCAAATATCTTTTTATAAAATTCCTTCTAACATTATCTTTCTACGAAACGCGCTGACTTAAACTCGACAAAACGTAAAAATCCCATGAACCGACCTAGAGGGTCGTCAGGATAAAATAACAAGGTACAAGTCGGTGTAAAGAGGTTATAAAAGTAGGTCATAAAATAACTTGGAGATTAATTGACTGACAAGTCGGAGATCCTGAGGAGGAACGAAATGCATCGCAAAAATAACCTAAGTTATAGAAACTCAATAGAGAAAAATTGAGTACCAGGAATACCAAAAAAGAGATAAGAAAACCTATCGAAAATGCAAAGGCAGAGGCTGTCCCAAGTCTTGGAGAAAAATTTAAAAGTAACTTAGACAAAGGACAGCCAGCCAAGGAAAAAGGTTTTCAAAAAAGCAAAAAGATCAAAAAGGTTTTTTCGAAACCTAAGCAGAAAAAGCATGCGCACAACACACAAGAAAGATATCCTAAACCCTTATCCAAAAAAAGGGTATTTCTAATATTTTGTTTATGGCCATAAAAGGCCAAAAAATTGTCAGCAAATACCACCACAAGAACATAAAAGAAAAATTGTTTAAAAAACAGGGGACCCACAGGCCGGGCCCTCATATAGCCATCATAATTTAGCTGGAAAATGGAAGGTCACCACCACCAAGAGAAGGACCATCACCACCAGAGGCAGGAAGAGTAGTCGGAGCACCATCGGGACCAGGGAGAGAAGTCGGAGCAGCACCAAGGGAAGACAGAACAAGTTGATCGGGACCCTTCTCAGGACACTTTGAAGAACTCGGGGCATCTTCTGATCGGGGGGATTCCGCTATCCTCTGTCCATGAGTCTTCAGCTCGGATTCGGAAACAGGTCGGGGAGGAGAAACAATGGCCTAATCCACCACGATATTGTCAGGATCCAGAGGAGAAAGATCCAGGTTTGGAGCAATAACCCCGACCTGTTCCTTGAAGATCCTCCATGCCTCCTCGGCTCCTTCAGCAATGGAGTCCTCCAGATCCAAATAGGCCTCCCGACATCCCGCTAACTTCTTCTTCAGGTCCACGTTATCCCCAAATAAACTTATATAACTCTGCTCCGCCTTCTCCTTCAGGCCCTCCGTCGTGACACGCTGGCCCAGCAACTTCTTCTCCCTCTCTCGGAGACGATTCCACTCCTCCTTCAACTCAGCGACCTCCACCTTCAACCGCTTTTCCTCTTCCTGATATAAATAAATTCTCCCCTATAACTCCTCAACCTTTAGGAATGAACCCAAAGAGCTGAGGGAAATCTTTTCAAAAATATCTAGAAGTTTGGTGCACACTCCAGCCGCCCGGACACTCCCCTGGACCAGAACATTAGGGTGGTTTTGAACGGAAGCATCATCCATATTTATATGAGTATGGGGGTAGATATGATTCCGAACGAACTGAGGCCCGTTGAACTTGGCCTCACCCTCAAACGAAGAGCCAGACTCAGAAGTCTTACACTTCTTCTTCTCTGGCTCAGGGGAAGGACGGGGTGGAGGAGAAGCTGAGGAGGATACGGTAATAGGTCGGAAAGAGGTCCCCAAGTCGCAAGGAGAAAGAAGAGGGGGAGAGGAAGGAGGAGGAAGAGGGCCAGAAGCCCTGGCGGCACCAACCCTGGCACGAGACCTCGACTTAGCATCCTGAACCTTCTGATAGGAAGAGCTGGAATTCTTCTTTGCCATTTCTACAAAAAACCAGCATGCAATAAAAGAATCAGCATGCAATAAAAGAATCAGCATACAAGTCGGAACAAACAACTCGGACGTTAATCATGTCGGAAAACAGCAATAAAACAAACAAAAAATATAAAGCTACCTATTTGGGCCTGCACAAAGGTCGGAGACCCCTGGAGGAACTTTTTCGTATCAAGATATGGGGCTCTCCCCCACACTTCTCGGAAAAACCTCACAATGGCCGCCTCCACCTCATCCAGGGTATCCAAACTATATTTTTCCACCGGAGAGGCCTCCAACCAGTACAGGGAAAAGCGAGGAGATAAAGTTTGATCCAGGAAAAAGGGGTGGTGACCTTCTACAGCTCGAACTTTAAAAAAGAATTTTTTGAAATCATGAAAGGATTCATCAAAGAGAGTAAAAACTCTCTGGCCTTGTATAGCCCGGAAAGACACCAACTGCTGCTTGTTATTTTTCCCACTAAAGGGCTTAGTCATATGAAAGAGGAAAAATAAAATCTTCAAAGAAGTCGGAAAATCTAGTGCATGACTGATGAATTGATAAATTTTCAGAAAACTCCAAGAGTTGGGGTGAAGCTGGGTAGGGACGACACGACAATGAGATAAAACGGCTATCTCGAAGTCGGAAAAAGAAAGAAAAGCACCCAAACGGGTGAACATGATTTCATACATAAAGAAAAAATGAGGGTCTACGTCAGATGCTCTCCCAAAATAAACCCGGTCTTCTGGACCCGGGACAACCAGTTCGTAGTTTAGCTCATCCTCATCAAGAACACAGATTCTGTGATGAGTACGCAAATCAGTAAGATAATCGGTATCTACCAGAGGGCTCTCCCCTAGAACAATGCTATCAACCCATGGTGAAAGAGACTTTTGGGTAGACATCTTTTTAAAAAAGGGAGTGACGAATCCTACAAAGCAAAAGAAAAAGAGTCAAAATAGGGTCTCTAAGGGTTTGAGGCAAGTTTTTCAAACCAGCAGAAATCACTAGAACTATAGCCAACACTCCTTCAAATAAAGACATGCAAGTAAAAAGCACTCTGTAAAGGAAGAGCAAGGAAAAGAAACTGGTCTTTTTGTCATGCAGAAGGCAGATGCAACAACACTCGAAATAAAAGGAGTTTTCTTCTTTCAGCAAAGGGTGCAAGTAAGAAATTTTTCAAAAACAAAACAAAGAAAGAGAGGGATAGTATTTATAAGCACGTTAGGGGCACGATGGTAAAATGATAGTCATTTAAGAGATGCGCCGTTACCAATGTAACTGCTCCCCACGTGTAAATGCTAAAATCCCTGAAGAGACGCGACGTTTGATTAGACACGACAGTTGAGGACTTCAAATCACGTTGGTTCCTGAAAAATCACGTCGATTCCTTACCACGTCGGCTACAACCCCGAGCTGAATACTCGAGCCCAACTCACGAAAAAGCTTGGACTCGAGTAGGGGCACTGTTCATACCCTGACCCAACACTAAGGCCTAGGACCAAATAAGATAAAGAAGCCTAATCCATAGACTAGCCTCCCCTCGCATCCGACCTTCATTCAAGAGGTCAGACTCGACAAAAGCTCCACCACAAGGAAGTTGGGAACATAGATTGGTTGGCAGATAATACCTATTTGAAAAGTAACTGCCCCTAAAATCTCTTAACACACTTCTATGAGTCAAATTTCAACTCCTCTAAGATAAAGGGACGGTTATCCACCTTGAAAGGTGGAACCACTCCAACGGTGGTTATGGGTTCACCACTATAAGTACACTGACACTCCTCAGGTATCTCTAAGTTTTCATACTCTTAAAACTTGCTTAGACCCTTGCTTACTTAGGTATCGGAATGTCTTTGCAGGTACCACCCCCCATTCCTTCACACACACAAGTCGGACGGAGGCCCCTAGACGGGAACCAGGACAAAGGGCCTCCCTCTTCAAATGATCGGGCCAACCTTACAAGTCCAACCCACTAATCTCTGGTTACCTATTGTAACAAATTCTATTTGATATCTTTACACTAAAATACACCATGAGTAGGCTACTAATACTAAATAATATATATATATATATATAAGAATAATGTGGTTTAACTAAAATTTTATGCATATTAAAACATAATTAAATGTTACATATATTTTACTCAAAATATTATTCATAGATTAATAATAGTATTGATGTTTTGAGTTTGCTGAGTTTATAAATGGTCTCCATAATATATATATTATGTTTTATTTCATTTAGTATTAGACTATTAGTAGCCTACCATAGTGTATTTTAGTGCCAAGATATCAAATAGAATTATTAATTTAGTTTAAAGAGATAAAAAAATTAAATTTGTTATTACTTAAAAATTTTACTATATATCAAATAATGTTTTCATTAGTTTTTATTTTATTGTGAAAATTATTCAGATCATCATACTAATAATATATCATAGGATTATTATTAATGTATTAACCGAATTTTAATATTTATTATTTATATATATTTAAACATTATATTTGAGAATTATTCATAATAAATGATATTTTTAAATTTGAATAATTTATTAATTAGTTTGTACTTATTATATCATATATTCAATAATTTATTAAAAAAAGAATATTAATATAATGAATAAAAAATTTAAAAAATATTATTTAAAGAATAGGGATAAATAAACTCATAACCAAATTAAATTTAAAGACAATTAGGTCCCTGTCCATTTTTGAACCTGACACGTCAGCATTTTCCGTTCAGAATTGACGGAAAAACACCCACAAAGACTGCGTTGGGTCACGAAAGTAAAGGATAGGGACCGAAGTGGGTCGTTTTTATGGTGAGGGGTCGCGTTGTCATTCTAAAAAATGGACAGAGACTGGATTGATAGTTCACTCGAATTGTAACTCCAATTTGGCTAAATATTTGGGATGCATTGAAAAAGATGCACACTATTTGGAATAGAGGGGGGGAGAGTTGCTCCTGAATCAAAGAAAATCATCGGTCAATGCATGACTGAAAGGAATCGGATATGGTATTGCTAAAAATAAAAGGGATATTCCTGCTTTCAAAATATTATCAGCATATATTTCTTATTTAGTTAAATTTAAAAGTACTGATGTAATTTTGTTTTTAAAGTTGATTTAGATTTTGACTTTTGAAAGTGTTAGTACTAAAAATAAAATTTTTCGATTAAAGGATATTTCGACTGCCAAATTGTTTTGACTACAGAAGTAGAGATGGGTAAGCTAAAGTCAATCGAAGAAAGAAAGGGTAAAAGACGTTGAATTCGAAAAGTAGTTATTGTCCTTCCTTGAACATCAAGACTTGTTATTCGACCTTCAAGTTGAGTGGATAACATTAGTCCAAAATTTGAGAATCAAACTAAAGAAAACGTGGGACTTGAAGATCAAAGAAGATTGGGTGTAAAAACTTGAGAATTAAGGTTCTTTATGGTCAAGGCAAGATTATGGTCTGAGAAAAAGGAGGGAGTAAGATCATGGACAACATAATCTATATAAGTCTATCTTCATAGTCTATAAATAGGAGAAACTCAGAAGAGTTCTGGAACTTCAATAAAAAATACTACATCACACAAAACTCTAAAAAAATTCTCTGTCCAAATGATGCAACGAAAGATCATGGAATGCATGTGTATGTGAGTGTATGAAGTCCACCTTCATTTTATTTTCTTTTTCTTTTTTTTATTTCATTTCATTTCTTTGCTTTAACTACTTCATTGTTATTTTGCTTTCTTTCAATTTCAATTTTATTCTTTCATTTATTTAAAGCTTTTATTTATTTTGTGTATTCTTTTTATTTGCTACAATTTATCACCAGTATTCCAATGCATTTTGTTTCGATATAAATGCTAAGTAATTTTTGGGTCGACCCCACTCTTTTTTAGAGGAGTCGTATGTTCTCCTCGAACTGAGATCTTAATACAAGCTTGATTCCACACCCTGTCGAAATTTACCAAAAATCAAGTAAAACAAATTGGCACGCCCGATGGGACACTGCATTAAGTAACGTGTCAAATTTGCATGCGATTATGCAGTGACAAATTAATGATGTCTCATAAAGCCTCTACTTCGACGGATACGTCGAATAATGACATTAATGAAAATACAAGAGGCCCAGAGATAGAAGCTGGTCCATCAGGTTGAACGACGAACCCTGTTATCACAGAGAGAATTCCTCGACTGTGCCCGCTACTTACCCCCATATGGGCTGTCTCCAAATTACTTTCTACCATTGGAGAATCCCAATATGAAATATATAGGAGGTACAACCACTACAAAGAACAACCCTTTGTATAATCCTACACCTTCTCTAGGATATCCTTCAATGGGTATGCCAGCCGATTGTAACCCTAATATGAAAAATTACAATACTTTTCAGTACTTGATGAATAATCTCCCATATCTAGGGTTAGTACCCATGTCCTTACAATCTAATGTAATTGTGCCAAATGTTGTTTCGACATAAGTCACAAGGGAAAACCTAGTAAGGTTGCCAGTTAGTGGAGGCTGTGTCTTCAGAGATGTCGAAACAAGTTTCTATCAAAATAACGTCTCCTGATACAGTTAAATTTTTGGCTGTGTTTAGACAACAAATTGAGGACAGCTATCATGATTTGGTCAATATGCTTATACAGTAGATGGATACAGTTTTAAATCCTATAATAAAAAACAATAATGCCAAGATAGAGCAGATAGCTTAACGTATCGATGATAATGCAGAAGTAGTTAATCGACCGTTTATACCACCGATAGGTGGAATACAGGTTAATAATCCTCTCTTAATGTTAAACAGAGGAGATGATCCAAATAGAATTTTAAATGAGGCAAGACCAAACAATGTTGTTCAAACTTATGGTCAGAATATAACCTAAGCTATCGAACAGATTTTGAATCGAGCAGGGTTAAATATATGGGTGACAAATCAACCTTATTTTATATTCTCTTTTCTAGATTATGTTTTGTAAGTTGAGCTTTCCAAGCGAGTCAAAACTCCTAAATTCCTTACCAAGTTTGCAGGAGAGAATGGAGAATCGACAATCGAGTATATAGCTCAATATATAGTCAAAATCGGTGAATCAACTGGCAATAAATATTTGAAAATAAGATATTTTTCCTCTTTTCTAACAAAGAATGCATTCACATGATTTTCAGACCTACAACCTAACTCAATCCAGAATTAGGTTCAATTAGAAAATTTTTTTCATAATCAATTCTTTAAAGATGAAATAAAAGTAACTTTGTCTGATTTATTCACAGTGAAAAGGAAAAAATTTGAGTCGATCGATGACTATTTGATATGATTCAAGAATACGAGAAACAAATATTTTACTCTTGTTCCTCCTATTCCTGAACTTGAAATAGGCAAAAAGGCTATTAATGGTCTCGACTTTAATATTAGAAAGAAATTAGTAAACCAACAATTCCTCGACTTGACTCAGTTAGCTGATAAAGTTAAAAAAATTGAAAAGTTGAATATAGAAAAAGAAAAACTTGAGTCGAGAAAAAGGAAATCTTTCTTTAATAAAAAGTTAAATTATGTCGGCTGTTTGAGTGAAGAAGAGTTGAACAATAAGTCTGTCTATGCTGCAGAAATAAAAGATGGATCCCATATGTTTGTCGATCTCTTAATCCAACAAAAGACAAAACTACTTTGTCAGGAGGAAGAAGTTATTCTTTTAATTTGACAAAAAGCTGAACAAATCTTCGATATGTTATTAAAAGACAAACAACTTGTACTCTCTAAAAGAAAAAGAATGCTATCTGTTTCTGAAATTAGGAATAAAAAGTTTTGTGAATTTCTTTAAGCATTTGGTCATTATACTAATAATTGTATCCATTTCAAGGACCTAATACAGAAGGCTATTGAAGATGGTCGACTAAAGTTCGTAGAGAAACTTGAGATGAAAATGGACTTTGATTCTTTTCAGGTCACGTCGAACTTTGTAGAAATAGAAGAATTGACTTTCTCAATCAACATAGCCTCTGTCAAGCCTACAAGAAAAAATGATCAGCTCGATATGTTTAAAACAGAAAGGCCCATTTATCCAAAGGCAAGAAATGACATATTGGATTTTTTTGATAAGGCAAAGAGAAGAGGAAGGAAATATTGCTATTTGTCCTTGATGCAGTGCTTTATTCGACACCTCAACTGTTAAGGCTATTGACTCATACTAAAAGAGTCAAGAATGCGTTTCTCAAGAGGAACTAAGGCAAGCTCCACTGAAACAAAAAAGTAAGGGTCAAGACCCTGCAAATATCCCTGTTAGGCAGCAGATGCGTACAGTGTCACGGTCGATCAGAAATTTTATGGGGTGTTAAGTCGAACTAGAGTTCCACCAGCCAATGTGTTGAACGATAAACGGGTGTAGAACAATGCTCCAAACTATTCAAAAAATTATAACTTTAACGTTACCAAAAGAGGTTGGGAAATTGGACTGGAAGCTAGAAAAGAAGCGCTTTTCGACGTAGGGTCAGCAGAAGAGGTGGTGGTCGAGGTAGATCTTGACAAAACTTGTAAAGAGATGTTTTGATAGGAAAACAATAACAAAGATGCCAACAACAGTGTTACGAATGAAGTTTTCCTATAAATAGATAGTGTGTCAATTGTAAAATATAATGGTTAAAACTTTACTCATATATATAAAATACATTTAAGCTGCATGGATATTAAATTAGTATATTTGTGTCCATCCTGACAGAAAGAACACAGAAATACTAACAAGGGACATAACTTATTTTTCATTTTTTTCTATCGTTATTCTTGTTAATTTTTTAAAATTATATTTTTTATTATTATATTTTTCGTTTTAAATTTTTTGAATAAAAAAAAAGAATAAATTAGACATTCATAATTTGTTTTAATTTATCACCAAATAGGATATAAAAACACAAAATTTTATGTCTCTGTTTTTTATGTCTTATTCTCAGTGTCTTATCTTATCCTGGTCTTAGAGACAAACACGACCTTACTAATCTATTCTTTCCATTTCCTTCTAGGGACACAAACGATTTACAAGTTGCCTGTTACAAATATGTTCTTGCCTGTGTTGTTTTAATTTCATTTTTTCTATTCAATTTTCCTATAATGTTTGAATCTTTGTCCAGGTCAATTCTGTGATTTTCTTTATGTCTGCAAAAAACAAACACAATTCTTAATACTTTGAAATCCTATAAAGATTAAGGTTTGTTCTAGATGAATCCATTCTTTTGCCAGATTTTGAAATTCTGTAAAGACAAAGAGAGTACTTGATAATATAATTTGATAGGATATTATCCTCTTTGACATATTTCTATTCATATTTATGTTGTATTTCACTTTTTTTTATGTATTTTTTTTACAGGTATTCAAGAAAACATTAGATTTTAAAAGTGCCTATAGTATAAGGGAAAAAAAATCTTAAAATAAATATAAGCAATCTCATACCTATGAAAAAGAACCTCAAATCCAAGCTTCCAGAGCTAATTAAGAATCAATAAACAACCTGTTGAAATACATTTTTAATGGAATGTGTTGAATATCGAAAGTTTATTTGATTTTGAATTTCTTAAAGTGGTAGGTTCCCCTTATGGGCTGGCAAAAACGACATGCTTAATGGAGGGACAAGAATGGCCACTGCAAAGTTGAACTGAAGGCGTTAGTTGGACATATGGATTGTGGGCTACCCTGGACTTTTATGTCCCTCACTAATCGCAATTTCAATTTCAAAATTCAAATTAACAAACGAGGGAGGGTTATAAACTGATAAATTTAGTATTAAATGATAAGCTGTTCATTCAGTACTACAGGCTATAAACTGATATACATGCATGTGATTAAAAAAATTGAAAGTGCATTCTATACCAAACTTGCATTCCATTATCATTGTACTTGATGGGTGCTTAACCTAATCTGTATATTACTCTTAATGCTTGCTGTTAGATTTGTGGTTGAGTTAACATATATTACTCATGTGACGTCCAAATCACTTTAATATTAAGATGCTATATTTTCCAATCAACTATATTAGATGACCCTAGAAAATGAAACCTAGACAGGAATTAAGAATTCTACAAATTCAAGTAGTTTTATATAATGTGTTTTCTATCTTGCTAGAAAGTGTTAGATTCTCACCCATGATTATTAATATATTTTTCAGATCACAACGAATTCCATTGAAAAACGAAGTCACTGCTTGCAAAATTCATGTTCTTCACTAGTTATTTAGATTGGAAAATTCTATGGTGCTAACAGTCAAAATAAGCATAGCATGCTGAACATATGTGTTTAAAACAGAGAGTGACATGTGGGAGTTTTATTTTTTTATAGGAGCATTGCTATAAATCTTGTTTTGTTCTATTCCCTTTATTACAAAGCTAATTTTAATGTCAGCAACTATTTTTTTTTTTTGGAACTGATCTTGAGTAACTCTTGACCAATAATTATTTTTGGTATTGGCCTGAGAATTATTTTAAATGATTAATAGAGATTGGATAACAATAGGTGATGATTTATTGGCTACTTTTTCAAGTTTAGTTGAAAATGTCTTTTTTTTTCTTAATTAAAAAGTAGGAATGTTTATTGATTTTAATAGTTTTTATTTATTTTAATTATGGTGAACAAGTATAGAAAGTTTTCATTTATTTTAAGTTTTTAGAAAATAGTAATTAATGTGTGCACGCAAATATTTCTATTTATGTTGAGAGAATTTATTTTTTCGTTCATAATTTATTTTGTTTTAAATTTTATTGATTTCTATGAGTAGTTATTGATTGGATGAATTCAATTTAAATTTAAAATTTTATTGACTGAAAAAATTTAATTTAAATTAAAAAAATTAAACCAATATATTTTTACATTATATTACACATTTATTTAAATTTAAATTAATATAATAAAAATTAATATAATTTTATAAATATTTTTTTAAATTTTATATTTGATAAATAAAATATTTAATTTATTTATTTTAAAAAATCCAAAACATTAATATATATAAGATATCATAATATAGTCCAAAATTTAATTAAGTATTACTAACAAGTATAGCTATATTTTTATTTTTGGCAATCGTAAGTATAATTGCCTATTTACTTAGTGAGTGAAAGGAAATTTCCAGCCTCTATTAGTCATTCACAAATAAATTTTCAACCCAATACCAAAAGCAGATATTGTCCAAGAATTACACAAAACATTAATTATTAATAATTAATTTTGTAACAAAGGAAATGGAATGAAACGGTGTTTAGTAGATTCTTATAGAGAAACTAAATCTCTACGTATCACTCTCCTCTTTAAACGCGCATATTTAGCATAGTATGCTTATTTTGACCGTCAGCATCATATAACTTTTCATTTAGATTAGGTTAGTTTTCTTTCTCTGTAAAAGGTGATTCACTTAGAGAATTTGACTTGAGAAATATGATTTTATTTTATTTATATTATTCCTCAAGAATGTTCACTCGTGTATTGTTCTGTCTAGACTTGTTATACATACAAGTTTTTTTGGCATACAAATTTATACAAGTTGGTCCAAACCTAACAAAAACAACTCTCAATTTAGATTGCGTGTAAACACGCACTTCCCAACTCTTGAATAGCGCGAAAATCATTATGACAAACGGTTCTTCTCCCTCAATCAAAACCGCAACACTCAAAATTCAAACAAGAATAAAAATCTCTCAAAATCTTCACGAAAAGTGAAGGAAGTTTCGAAGTTGAATTAAAAAGAATTATGAAAAAATGAAATAAGAAGATGAAGAAGAAGAAACAGCAGCAGAAGATGAGAAGGAGAAAGATGAAGAGTTTTAAATTATGCAGAATTTATCAATACAAATACACAGAAAACTTATTAACATAATGCTGTTTTTTTATTATTCATTTCTTTCTTTTAGTTGAATGAAATAAGTTCATCTTCTTCTAAGTAATTTTGCAGCATTATATCTTTCTTCTTCTTCTTCTTTGTTTGATTTTTTTGTTTTTCTTCTTGTTAAAAGAGTAAAATAAAAAGAAACTTAAAAGGGTAAAACAAGAAAGAAAAGATGAATAAGAAAAAGAAGAAGAAGATAGTGATGATGATAAAGAAAAAGAAGTAGCAGAAGATGAGGAAGAGGAAGAGTTTTGAATTATACAAAATTTATCAGTACAAATACATCGAAAATTCTTAACAATACACATAAATGTCTTAGTTTTTTACCGAAATTTGTTGCAAATATACAAAAATATTTTTTTTAATGTTGCATTTTTTCTTCTTTTTTTTCTTATTTCTTTTTTTTCTTTTAGTTGAATGAATGGAGGTTCATCCTCTCCAAGTAATTTTATAGCATTATGTATTTCTTCTTATTTTTTATTTGATTTTTTTGTTTTTGTTCTTGTTAAGAGAGTAAAACAAAAAGAAATTTAGAAGGTAAAACAAAAAAAAAATGAATAAGAAAAAAGAAAGAAGACGATGATGATAATGAAAAAGAAGAAGAAGTAGCAGAAGATAAGGAGGAGGAAGAAAAATAGTTTTGAATTATGTATAACTTATCAGTACAAATAGACCGAAAATTTTTAACAATACACATAAATATCTTAATTTTACACCGAAATTTGCTACAAATACACAAAAATATTTTCTTTAATGTAGAACTCCTACATTACATTCAATTCACGATAAACAATAATTTTCACAAATAAAAACAATATTTTTCACATACAGAATTATAAACTACTAACGAAAATCTTAACTAGAATCGAACCACAACTCAACCACTTGATTGGATTCAAAACAATAATCCACTTCGCTTTGGTTCAATTGGTCATCTGAACTTAAATCATTTATTATCTTCAACAATGAGATAACTGTTCAAAACTGATTTCAGAATTTGATTTCAAAAATGTAGAGAACGAAGAAAATCGTAAAAAACAAAGAAAAAGAACACAGAGAATGAATAAAGAGAAACACAGAGAACGTAGAGAAAACGTATGTCGAAAATGTTAAGAAAAATTCGAAAACGAAAATAAAATCCTTTTAAAAAAGGCAGTTATATATACTCACGCTTTAATAGAAAAGTTAGTTAGATAATGACGTGCAAGGTGAATTAAATTAAAAAAATTTGTATAAATTTATTTATGTAAATAACTTGTATACGAAGAATATTTGTTTATATGGAGACTCAAGATTTTCTTTCTTGCTGCTTAACACTGTGTTTGAAACAAAAGAAAATTAAAGGAAAGAAAATGGAAAGAATGAAAATGAATGAAAAATTTAGTTTTTCTTTGATTGGATGTGAAAGAAAATTGGACGAAAAGAAAAAAAATTGACGTGGGATCTATGTTTAACTTTTCACTTCTTCTATGCCAAGAAAACTGAGGAAAATTTATAAGTATAATATTATAAATTTATCCTTTGTTATATTAATATATTATAATTTTTATGTAATATAAATAAGAATATTAATGTAATTTTATTTAAGTATGATTTTCTTTCTTCTTATTTTTTTTTTCATTCAAACAAAAATTTTTTTATTTTTTTTATTTTTTCTTCATCTAAACAAACACAAAAAAATTAATTTTTTTCTATTTTTTTTCTTTTATTTTTTTTCACCCATTTTCTTTCTATCTATTTTCCATTTTTGCATCAAAACAAAGTGTAAATGTTACTTGTGATCATGTCGATTTTGGTTTTTCTTTCATTAATGTCATTCGTCTTTTGAATCGATGACATGCATATGTTGATGATAAGAGAAATTTTATATAGACGCATATTGTTTTTATTATTATTATTATTAGTAGTAGTTATATTGTAGGGCTGCAAGTTAAGGAATATATAGCAATACTCTCATTAATAACTTGTTTTAACTGGAGTATAATGAGATTCATTAGTTAGGATATTACAAAAAGTCACTAAGATAATAAAGCAAAGACTTTTGTATATTTGAGATATACAAAATAAGTCAACGTAATGTGTTTATTGTTGATAGCACCATGACTTGAGTGTAATATTTTATTAGTGGGATTGTTATAATGACTTTCTTTTTTTATTTTATTTTACAAATCTGATGTTTTTTCATTCTTCTCTTATTTGATTTGCAGATTTAAATTCTTTTTTCAATTTTTTTTTTCATTTGACCTGTAAATCTATTTTTTTTTCTCCACTCATCATCAGTTTTTTAATTTTATTTTTCCCCTAAAATTATATGTTTGCATTGATTTTTTTTGTTTGAATCTATTATTAGATTATAAAAATAGAATTATAAATTAGTTTTTTGTTCTGCAATTTGTTTTTTTTTCTAAAAAAAATAATAAGATAGAGAAAAAAAGATAAAGGATAAATGATGAAGATGATAAAATAATACTATTTTTTTTAATATTGAGGATAAAATAGACTTTTTTAAATATTGTTTTATTTATTGTAATTGTCAAGCATGTAATTACATTTTGATAAAAAATTCAACTGAAGTTAATTTTATGTAAAATTAATAATTAAAAATTATTAAATAATAATTTAATCAAATTTATCATATTATTTAATAATTTTTAACTTTTAACTTGTGTATGTGTTTCTGTCTCTCCCTGTTTTAACCTAAGAGACAGGAATTGAAATAAATCTCAATATTCTGTTTGGTACAAAATAGAGAATAAAAATTGAAATAAGAATAAAACTCTAATTTAATTTGCACAAAGAGTAAAATTGGAATTAATTAATTGAAGTAAAAGTATTTTAGGTATAAAATGTTATTAAAGTTTCAGTCTCCATCTTTAAAAATTTCAATCCCCTGTGTTCTTACGTTTTGAAGATACTGAAATACTGAAATTTTAGTACCAGTCTCTGAACTAACAAACATAATACTGAATATCAGTCTCTCAATCTCTATCTCAATACCTCAAAACAAAGGCTACCTTTATGCTTCCTTTTTTTTTCCTTTGATATGAGAACAATCAATACCTCTTCGTAGTTTATGCTTTATTTTGCTTTTGTATTTCCAATATTTAAAGAAGAGCACCAAAACATAGTTTTTGCATCTCATCTCTTTGCATTATATTTGAGGAATACCCCTATAGAAACAATCGCAAATTCACATTGGACATTCTATTAAGCTAATTCAATATTTTGTGTATTTAGTTTTATTTCTTTTGTCCGTTACTTTTATATTTTTTTTGGGATGTTGCATGTGATTTTAGTACAATTATAGATAGTATTAAATGAAAAAGTAGGTTAAGATAAGAGTTAATTATTCAGTAAACTATTATTCTTCACGACTTTAAAAGATAAAAATAACATTTTAATTAAAAAATATGAACTAAATCAATCCGCGTCAAATTTTTCATACGGTTATTTTGACAAAACTATCCAATTAATGACTCATTTTTTAGATAGTTTGGTTAAATTAAGGATAATGCTAGGGAAACAATGGAATATGTGTACAATGGCTATAATGGATCTTTTAAAAGGCCCAAATAGGTTTAACAAAGTAAACTAGCCCATTAATAACCCTAATCTTTTTTAGATGTTTAGTTAACCATACCCTAAATTTTTACAAAATTACATTTTTCCCCCAAATCCCAATACAGTAAATTGAAACCCTTTTATCCCCTATTCCAAAACCCTTCCAAAGCTTGGTGAAAGGAAGACCCGTCAGCGCTGTCTGAGAAGGAAGACCCCTCATCTCCGGAAACGGCAACCACGGTAGGCGAAAAGGTTAGGGAACCGCACCCAACGTAGCCGTCGAGACCACCCAGCCGTGACCGCCCGAGAACGTCGCGTATAACACGCCGTGATCGTCCGAGAAACTCCGTGCTCCACCTCTGATCAGATCCGAAGGGAGTGAGGCGGCTGAACATCCCACCGTCGCCGACCCGGAGTGTGTTCGCGGTGTGCCTCCGACCAGAGCTGAAGCATTTGAGCCGTTGCACTCGTGTGGGCACCCCCGTCGCCGGTAAGTATCTGTAGTTGTTCATCTTCCAACGGTTATAGCTGTTGCATGTCGTGTTAGAGATAGATATTGTTGATTATATGAGTGATTAACCATGGTAAGGAAGCTATGGGTTCGATGGTATCATCCCGGAGACTGTGGGCTAGGTAGTTCATTTACGTTGTTCTAATTCATGATGATTTAACTTTAGCGCGGGAAAGAACCGAAAAAGTTTGTTCGTTTTGATTTCATATCATTTTAAATTAATTTTTTTCCTTTTTTTTGACTGTATCTGTGTGGATCATGTGCATCTAATTTGTCGTTTTGTTGCTTGACCATTGTTGACTCTGCGTTGATATTATCTCGGATGGTTAGTTTAGTATGACTTTGGATGGTTAGTTTAGTATGATATTGGATGGTTAGTCTTGAAATTTTTTTGACTCTGCGTTGATATTATCTTGGATGGTTAGTTTAGTATGGTCATGTTATTTTATGTTCTTCAAATTTTGTGAGGCGTGTCTTGATTTATCTTAGGTTTGTGCTGGGCATGTGTGGTTACTTAACATAACTCTGCATTTTGGAATTATTTTCCTGTCATCCGCATAGAATAGTATCGTTGAGTAGTTTCTCCTCTTCCACCTTCACGCAGACCACTGGACCCTGTTCATCAACTGCAGAAACTCTGCAGTTATCCTTCCTCACAAACTCAATTTGAACATCCCTAAAAATGCTCGTGGTATACTCTTGCTGAAACTGTTTCTCTATAGGCGAGGTAGTTGCACAAGGGATAACCCCCCTCGAGTCTGCAGCATCATCCTCCAGTTCCCTCTGCTCCTTGACTCCAAGCACATTGTCATATTCATGAACAAATTGGACCAAGCTAGTTTTACTGTGTAAGTATCCACCGTAGAATGCGTGCATGCTCTCACTCCTCTGCGTACTCCGCATTCCTGTCCAAAATTCACCCTTGAAGTATATTGGGACCCACATGCGTCGGTCATCATATAGATCTACAAGAAATAAATAATACCAAATTAAGCATATAAAGCTTACACCAAACATATTACTAAACCTGAGAAATGAACATCCACATTAACTGATATATTAATCATCCAAATATTTACTATAATGAACATCTAGCTAATTGTCATCCAAACTTACTGATAAACTAAACATTCAGAGGCCGACCAATTGCAATTAAAGCGCGAGAAGTAATCTTACAGAAACAAACCTGACAGCCATGTGTTGTTATGTAAGTTGTACTCATCTATAAAATCAGCCCAATCATCTTCAAATGACTCCTCCGTCCGAGAGTTCCACACAATGTCGTTTAGGTCACCATACAAAGCTCCGTACCGGCGGTAACCCCCAAGCTTCGAAGGTAGCTTATTCATAATATGCCAAATGCACCACCGGTGGCGTGTGTCGGGTAAAGTATTTTTGATCGCACGGTAAAGGGATCGACATTGATCGGTTATGATACACTTTGGAGCAGTTCCCATGCACTTCACCCATTGGAGAAAAACCCACTCATAACTTCCGATTTCTTCATTCCCCAACAAAGCACAACCGAGGAGGGTCGACCTACCATGGTGGTTGACCCCAACGAACGACACAAACGGTAATCCATGCCTACCAGAAAAACCAACCAGATGTAAGAAATGCCAATCAAGATCAAAATTCGTATTATCAAGAAAAGGTAAAAATACCAACTTAACTAATACGTACCTATTTTTACTGTACGTGCTATCAACTGACATGACGTCTCCATAGTATTCATACGACGCCCTACACCTTGCATCAACCCATACTGCACTCTTAAATTTACACTCATCGTCCAACTTCACCGCGTAAAAGAAGTTCGGATTGATGTCCTTCATTCTCATGAAGTAGCTCATCATCTCCCTGACATCCGCATTAACGTTGCTACTTCGGAGCCTTGCTGTTATATAATTTCTTAAATCCTTCTCTGAGAATCCCAAGTTAGAGGGGCCACCAGCCTCATTTGACAAAGCAAGGAATGTCTTGTTTGGTCGAATCCCAGCCTCATCATTATCCTCGATCACGCACTTCGCATGCATGGTCAACTGCCTATACTCATGATAGTGCACTGCCTTTTTCGGTGAACAAGGGTGAGAGTGCGTCAAGTCAGCCTTGAGCAGAACCCAGTCTTGCACGTCTTTATCAAACTTTACATATATCCTTGCCTTGCACCCAGCAGCTGAAATCGTATTCTTCCGTGTTGGTGCTTTAACACGAGACTCGCGGATCCCATCGCGATTACAGTGTATAGCCTGGTTAATGGGAGCCTTTGTGATCTTGTCAAATGTTGTCGTCCTTATCTTAGTTGCAAATCCAGCTTTCTTTGCATAGGACACATAAAAGTCATGCGCCATCTGTAGCTGAGGAAATCGCATTCCAACTCTTGGTATCTCATCTTCTTGTAGGTTACCATGATCTGGTAACTGTATTTTATATTAATCCGAAAGAAAAATTAATTACCATTAGTCTTCAAATAAAACATGAACATTATGACTAAACAAAAGTAAGCTAGACTGCAGTACCTCATCACCAGGCTCCATCTCTTCACTTTCAACATCCATAACATCCGACAACTGCATACCCGATAATTTCAAAACAAACAGAGTAACCAAAAGGAGGAAGATCCTTATCAAAACTCATTTAAATAAAATCTCAAAACCAATCACCGAAAACACATCAACAGCTACAAAATCAAACCATGAGAATTATTTTTTTCATTTCATGTATTATTTAATTAATTTCAACCCTTTAGTTGTTTTTTTTTAATTCAATGAAAATTATGTAAAATTATTTCTTTTATTTGGGCTATTATTTAAGGGCCTTAATCTATCTTTAGTGGCTTCTTTTTTCACTCCATAAAAAAAATTCTTTTCCTGTATATTTAGATACACACACTCTTTTCTTCATGTGCAGGAAGAAAAATATTAAAATTTTAACATTATTTATTCCTATAAGCATGAAAAATATTAAAATAATATGCCGGAAGCATATGAGCATATAACGTTACAAATATGGAGTGAGCATATAAGCATATCATTACATGATTAAAACACTCATATAAGCATATCATGGTTAACATGTTGCAAATACAAATAACATTTCCTTCAATTCAGTAAACAAGTTCAGCCTCTGCATCACACTATAGTTATCTATTTTACATACTTGTATGGTCATCATGTAGATATAATATAAACACACTGTAGATAAAAATAAATTCATATAAGCATCCCAAAAAATTAAATTATGCTATCCCATCATGCATATAGGCACATAAGTCCATAATAGGATGATTAGCAAATGAAGATGCCATTTAACATGATGACAGCATAAATTCACATACAAAAACACGTAAGAAAATATACTTCCTGGATATAATCATATAACCATAAAATGATTAATTAATTTCAGCTAATCCTCAATGCATATAATCATACTATTATAAATAAAACAAACATAACTTTAATTACATCTCAACTCATCGATTACAAGTGCATGTTTCAATAAGCATACAATCAAAAAACTTATTTATGGTAGAATTAAACGCGAAATAAACATCCATGGCAGAATTTGAGGATCCTAATTGCTCACCTTGTTTAACTTGTGACCATGCTCTGCGACATTGGCGGCTAAGTTTTCTTGTTCGTTTGATAAATTTTCAGAAACTTCAGAGGCAACACAAACTAACGGTTCAACTATATCAACCTCCATTAATGAATTTCGGCTAGGTGATGTGCATAAATGAGGACCCTCGCTTGCAGCACGTTCTTCTTGCGATTCTGCCATTCTGAAAGAGTGAACACCGGCTGTGTTGTGTGCAGATGAGAGGGCGGCGCTATCGAACGTAGATGAGAGGGTGGCTGCGTTGGAAAGATCCTGCATGGGGCAGCCGTGCTGCGTTGTGTGCAGATGAGAGGGCGGCGCTGTCGATCGTAGATGAGAAGGCAGCTGCGTTGGAACGATCCTGCATGGGGCAGCCGTGTGATCGTTGAGGAGAGTGTTTTAACCTAATTAATTGATTAGAATCTATAATTACTAAATGGTTTTAAATTTCAAATAAGAAATAATACAAAATTAATTGATAACCCATTATTTAATTTAAATTTCATTTAAACCCCCATTGTATGCATTGTACAACTAGTCTATTGTTTCCTCATACTTTTCCTTAAATTAATGCAATCTCTAATCTTTAATAGTATTGTATAAATTAAGTTAGTTAAATATTCTACATTATATGTATATGTAATTCAACAAAAATTGTTATTTTCAAAATTTAAAATCAAAACTTTCGGTGATTATTGTTCAAATGCTAATGCATAAATTTTTCTTTAAAACTGAAGCCATTTCCTTAAAATTAATAAATTTTCAAAAAAAATATTTTTTTATTATATTATACACACATAAAAATTAAAAAATCAGTTATATATATAAAATATATATTAACATGCTAAAATCACTGTTTCTTTGTATTTAATTATTTATATACATTTATAAGAAAAATACACTATGTATTTAATAAAAGAGCAATGCTAGGGGGCCAGCAATTTTTGTGATTGTTAGCCATCAACTAGCCATTAATAATGATTTGATGGTGTGAGATTGGTGTGAAATTTCATCCAATGGCTCACCTTCCTCTGCTGGTTACATGCTGGCCAACATTCAATAAAACTGCTGGTCTCCTAGACTTTTCCTTAATAAAATAGTATATATAGAAAACAAAGATACAATTAAGGCTATTGTTGTCTTTATCCATAAATGAGAGTTTC
The DNA here is from genome assembly GCF_000817695.3 of Arachis duranensis. NCBI lineage: Eukaryota > Viridiplantae > Streptophyta > Magnoliopsida > Fabales > Fabaceae > Arachis > Arachis duranensis. The sequence goes on from NC_029775.3 coordinate 74,325,128, forward strand.
TTAGTAAGAAGAAGAAAAAGGAGAGAGAAAGGGTTGCGACTTGGAGGGTCAAAGGAGGAAAAGTATATATGTCTAATCTAGAAACCACCCACTTTCTCACTCCACAATCTCACCTTCCCTGTTTTTTCGTTTTTCAATTCAAACTCCAAAACTAAAAAGTCCTCTATTTTAGTATTTTGTTTTTTTCCCCTAATAAACAATAAAATAGAAAAAAACAAAAAAAGGAAGTTGCTTTTATATATAGTTTCGTTTCTCTTCGTCTTCTCAAAACTATCTCTCTCCGTGTTCATCTCGCGTTGCATTATAGTCAAGGCGAGGCGAGAAAACTCGAAGAGAATAGACTAGAGAATAATAGAATTAGAATTTCACGCATTGAAGAAGAAGAAGAAGAAGAAAAAGAAAAAGGAAAAGAAAAATACCCAGAGAGATAGATAAAGAGAAAAGAGAGAATACAGAGAAAGCAAAAAGCCCAAGCTACCCCTTTGATCGGTTTCGGAGAAAGGGGGAACTTGGTTTCTTTTGTGAATCGTCTTCTGGCTTCTCTCTATCATTTTTATCTTTCTGGGCTTCACTTTTTTGTCTTAATCAAATCCTCTTCTCTCTGTGTTCTTTTGAATAATACTCATTTCTTCGCGGTGGGAATATAAACAAAAGAAGGAAAGAAAGAAAGAATAGAATATTGAAGTGGTGCTCACAACATCGTAATCATCATTAACAACGCCAGAGGAAACAAAAAAGCTACATAGCAAGTACAAGGATGAAAATGTCGCTTTACATTGGTCGCGAGGCTTCCAAGGTAGGTTGGTTGGTTTGGTGTTCTCAATGCTTATTGTAGCATGTTCTTATTGTTATGTTATCATGTTTTATTATTGATTATGGATAAAAAAAATGAAAGTAATGAGTGTTGTTTTTGAATGTATGAATAATGTGTAGCTATGGAAGAGAGCTTCTGCGGAGGCAGTTACAGAGGGAATCCTCCTTGCCGATAATTGGAAGTACCTTCTCGCTGGTATTTTCTGTCAGGTATCATGAATTATGAAAATATGAAATACATCTTTTTTAAAGAAAAATAAAATTTAATTTGTGGGAGTAGTTATCGCATGTGGTTGTGGAGAGTCTGGCAACGTTCCTTGAACGCTAAAAAACGTGTTTTTTTTTTTGTGTGAGTGAACTTTTTTTTTTCTTTTTCAATTGGTGTGCTTACTTTAATAACCAAGTCATTTACGGTTATTGTAGAAATCGTAATTGCCTTAAATTTGAATAACAGAAACCTCTCTTCATAATTGTGTTCCCTCGCATTTGAAATGCTCATCATTGGCACACAACTAATGTACTCCAATAATTTTATTATTATTTTCTTCTTAAAATTTAATGGAATTCATTCGCTAAAGTTGCTTTAAGAATCTGTCAAGCTGTTTTGAATTTCTCTTTTAATAAAAATAAGAAAGAATCTAATTTAAATGCGCAATTACTTTCTTTTAATACTTGATGTCTAAAACTAAATATGTATTGAGCTTTTTTATTTTTATTTTACACAGTACCTTCATGGTTTGGCTGCACATGGAGTTCATTATTTACATAGACCCGGTCCTACATTACAGGATACTGGATTCTTCCTTCTTCCGGTTTGTAGTACTCTTCTCTCTCTCTCTCTCTATATATATAATGCACACTGAATATTCCATTCTAGTTGGAATTCCTTTTGAACTTTAATTTGGTGTTGCTGATGTCACAGGAACTTGGCCTCGAGAGAGCTTATGTTAGTGAAACGTTGTTTACCTTTATCTTCGTATCTTTTATCTTGGTAAGTCTTCTCTCTATCAACACAAATGGTTACATTCAAAACTAATTAGTGTTTGTTTTTTAAAATAGGAAACATTCCTTTTATTTCAAATTCAATGCCATTTTCACTATTCTTTATTAGGTATATTAAAAGATAAAAGTATTTAAATGTAAGAGTAAAATATTATTTTAGTCTCTAAGGTTTGAGTTTAATTTTCGTATATTTTATTTCGTCCAATTTCAATTTCTCAGTCAAAATTAAAACACAGAAATGAGTTTTTTTTCTTTCTTTTCTTCCAATTTTTTTTTTTAATGTGGTTTATGCTTCTGCAGTGGACATTTCACCCATTCATATTCAAGAACAAAAAGATCTACACAGTTCTACTATGGTGCAGGGTTCTAGCTTACTTAGTTGTAAGTGTTTTCCTTCTCATTTGTTTAATGAAGCATTTTGCCTAACATTATTACTTTTATTTTTACAACGATAAAAAGATGAGTGCTTAGATTCAATGATGACAGATAATTTCATTATTGTGTTCAACATAAAAATGCAGTCCTTAACCAACAATAATTGTAACGTCTATTATTAAAGCAATGCCATGATTTGACAAACAAGTTATACTTCCATGCATTTGTCTAATAGCTTTAGAATAGAAATGTGAAGAGACTTCTGTGGTCCCTTTATTTGATTTGTTCTTTTCCCTGTTAAGTTGTGCAAGTTATGTTTAATGCTTAATATAGTGCAACTAAGCCTTATCTGACTGGATGGAGTCGAAAATTAAGTTTAATGCTTAATATTTTGAGTATTTTAAGAATCAAAATCAAAATCAAAATGAAGTGTATTCAAGAACTTGCAAGAGAGTAAATTTGTAATATATTGCAACTTTCTGATTATTTTTTTGCTCCTATGTAATTCTTTACTGCAGGTTTGTCAAGCTCTTCGCGTAGTGACATTTTACTCTACACAGCTTCCTGGTCCAAATTACCATTGCCGCGAGGTATATCCAAATCACTATTAAAAGTTTGTCAGTTTTCTTTTATGCGTATGAGTTCATTCTTTCTTAAACAATCTTTTAAGTTTAAGAGTTTTTCTATTATGATACAGGGATCTCCTTCTGCTAGGCTACCTCCTCCAAAAGATGCAATAGAAATCATAACAATTAATTGTTAGTATAGTATTATTGCATTGAATTTGTTTAGCTTTAATGCCATCTCGCGATTGTTTTGATTTAGTTCTGATTTGATTTTGTCACTGCGCAGTTCCTGATGGTTTGGTACATGGCTGTGGAGACTTGATATTTTCATCACACATGATCTTCACTCTTGTCTCGGTTATCACATATTACAGATATGGCACAAACAGGTACAACAAATTTCTATCAGATCGTGTTGTGTTATGTTATAAGTTTTGAATGATGACTTAATTGTGATTTTTGGGAACCTCCACAGGTTTATTAAGCAGCTAGGGTGGGTTCTTGCGGTAATCCAGAGTCTTTTGATCATTGCATCGCGCAAACATTACTCGGTCGATGTAGTTGTTGCCTGGTGAGGAGCCTTTTTCGACTTCTACCTGAACTGATTCTGATCCATGTCCTTCTTGTTAGTTAATGCTTTCTTGATTCCTTGCAGGTACACGGTTAATTTGGTTGTATTTTTTGTTGAGAAGAAATTGCCAGGTTAGTGCATTTGTACATAATAATTGTTAAAATAGTACATGTTTGTTGAACACTTACATTTTGGTAATCTAGTTCATTCATTTGTTTGTACATTATAAATAAAAAAAATATTGTGAAATCTGTAAAGTAGTTGGAATAAGTAGAGAAAAAAATTGTGCTGTCTCTGGACACAAATATAGATACGGCGAGATATAAATCTATAAGGTAGTTAAAATAAATACAGAGATAAAAAAAAATTATGCTGTCTCTTGATACAAATATAAAAATAGCGAGATAGAAATATATAAGGTAGTTGAATTAAGTACATAGACAAAAAATTTTGTCCTGGCAAAAAGTGAGAACAGTATAGATGAAAATTTTTGTACTGTCAGCGTCTCATTATCTTCGTATTTGTGTTCTAATTACAAGATGTCTTACTCTCAAAACAAAATGAATTTAGTGTTGGTCCTGACCAAGTTATTATTATTATTGTTGCAGAATTGCCAGATAGAATGGCCATGACCATGCTACCATTGAGCACCAAAGACAAAGATAGCTGGTCAAAAGAAGAGAGCCACAAGTTGAGCATGAGTGCTCTAGTAGACCCTTCATCAGATAGGGTAAGAATTAAGATGAAAGAATAATACTAACCAATCTGCTTTCTTGTTTATGATCGCGACATAATGCGCTTGTTTCTCTTTCTCTCTTGGCTTTCTTCAGAATCAGAGGCTTAGATCTCCGGCAAACGGCAAGACCACCATAGAAGACGGCAATGCACTCCTCATTGCTGATTCTCAATGACCAAAGAGGTTGATCGTTGTTGGAAAAGCCACAACGTTCGGTTAGATTTTTTGTTAAAATTTGTGGAGTTGTTAAGTAGAGCCTTGGTTTTGTGTAAGCTTTTTCATTGTAATTAGAATGCGTTTAATTTGTTGCCATGTTGAAGCCCCCGATTCATTCATTTCTTTTATGAATTTTGTAAAGCTTCAACAGGGGCCACAGAAATTTTTTCTTGTCCATATTTTTGCCTCCATTTTATTATGTGCATAATGTGTTCCCACTAATCTTTTTTACTTAAACCATAATTGTGTTAGATGGTGATTGTGGGATGAAATAATAACGAGAATCACATGCAACGGCAATAATTGAATTCAAGACTAGGACAATTGAGAGAATTTGTTACTCTTAGCACAAGCATTTTATGAAGTTGAAGAGTGGTGAGAAAAGGTCATAATATAATGTTGAGTTTAGTAATTACCAAATAATAATGAAGACTTGAATAGTTTGTAAAACTGAAATGAAGAACGTGTGCAATTTTTTCCTTTTTGCCCCCCAACCATTGAGGGTAAAAGTTAAGTTTATGTAGTTTTAACAATGCTAATCAATTCTTGATTTCGGGATTTTTAATTAATGTAATGTAAACTAAATGTTATCAGGTTTAAAAATAGAGAAAAACCAACCATTTTCTTAAACAAAGAAACTAAAGTTGTACCATAAAAGATGAGTTTTGTCATTTGTGTGATAAAAATACTAAAATTCTAATTTTTTATTAATTTTTTAATGAAAATTTTAAATTATCCCACCTTTTTAAAAGAGACGGTGGTAAAATTGAAGTTAAAAATAAATGGTTAGAATAATTTAAAAATTTTATTGAAAATCTAATAAAAAATTAAGATTTGCGTATTTTTATCACACAAAAATTTATTTTTTATGGGTACAATATTAATTTCTTTATTTAATGAATACTTTTATCGTAAAATTCATAGACACATATGACTGTTTTTCCAAAAATAAATTACATAAATTTTTGATAAGTTTGGATAGCCACACGCTTTGTTACCATCAAGATTATAAAATTTATCCTTAATCGTTTTTTTATTAAGAAATGATGTATTCTTTATTAATAAATAAATGTTAACTATATTTATTATATTTTAAATCAATAATTTATATTTAAAATTTAAAAAATTTAGAATGTTTATTTTTGTTTTTTTTTCTTTTACTTTAATAGCAAGAAGCATTGCACTCCTTAATTTTGTTAAATGCATTAACATTCGTCATAATAATACTTCTGAATTCTATTAAAATCATTATAACTAGTGTCGTTGCTTATTTCCATTTTGAAAAACGTTGCACTGTCTTACGAACTTTGTATTTTAGTATAGAAGGCATTTAAAAATATATCACCTTAATGCTCTTAGGAAGTTTGTGTGCTAAATCTCAACTAAATTGAAAATAAAAAAAAACGTGCATACAAAAAATTAGTAATTAAATTAATTATTATATATTTTTGTATAAATATATGTGATGTATTTTATTTTAAATGTGTATTCAAGATTTTTGTTTTCTTAAAGTTATGCAATGTAACTATAACTAATTGTGTCCGCAGAAAGATCAAAATGAAATAGATCAAATTATTGTTTTCAGAATCTTCACAATTAAATATGAATTTTAGATTTTTCACATTATCTCTTATTAGTTTTGATAAGTCAAAAGTTAATTTATCATAGATCTAAATTTTATTTAAAGATTTGTCCTGCTAATGGGTTGCTTCATATCAATATAAAATTCAAACTCTCTTAAACGGATAAGTGAGTTGACTATTTGACCAACTCAAATTGGTTATAATTAAATATGACAAAGCTATCCAAATGCTAAAATTCCAAATTACCCTTTCTTTCTCTCTCTCTCTAAATACAACATTCAATTCAGAAGAAGATTTAATAACAACAATAAAAACAAAAATACTTTTATATTCAAATTTAAAAGCAAATATAATAACAAGAATAACAATAAAAACAAAAATAGTTTCAAATTAAATAAAAATTTGAATGTCGGAGGGAGACCATGATAGTGAGGTAGTAGATTTGTTAGGACTTGAACTGAAAAAGGTGGAGGTAATACAACGACAAAACTGGGTTGGAAAATTGCTCCAAGCATTTTGTGCTTCATTCTAACCTTAGTGTCTTCCCTCGCCAGCCTCCTCACGGCAAAAGCAGCGGCGACTCGCCTTACCAAATCTATCACATGAAGCTGAAGCTCTGATAGCTTTTCTGTGCCTGCATCCAAAGTTGCCATCTCAAGAGATTTAAGAGCTTGACTTAATGTTGCACTTCGGGTTCATTAAGGTTGGATCTTCAAAGTTGGTCATGGATCTCTCAATGGAGGAGGACTTTGTCATTGTCGTAGTTGAAAATACAGAGAATGAAGAGAGAGAGAGAGGGATGCGATGGAAGAAGAGACTAAGTTACCGTTTTCTCACCCGTCATCATCACATTACTCTCTTGCTCTCTCGCTATATGTAAATCTTCAACTCCGACAACCCTTCACCACCTTGCAGCTCCCCCAACTCCAACTCAAAGCCATTCTCCTCTCTCACTTTTTCGAAATCAAAGCCACACAATGGGTCCATGTATGGCTCTGATATTTGAGTAAGTTGCACCCCTTTTCTCCTACAACTCAGCACCAACGTCATCATCATCACCTTCATATTCCACAACAATCGCCCTCTTCCTTCTCCATATCAGTTCTTGTTTCCAACTCTTGGCCCACCACACAACCCTCTTCCTTACCCTCTTTCTTCTTTTTTCTTTGCCTGGTGATGAGCGGATATTTTATACGCTTTTTGGTGGTATTTTCATGTAGTTTTTAGTATGCTTTAGTTACTTTTTAGTATATTTTTATTAATTTTTATGAAAAAATTACATTTCTAGACTTTACTATGAGTTTGTGTGTTTTTCTGTGATTTCAGGTATTTTCTGGCTGAAATTGAGGGACCTGAGCAAAAATCTGATTCAGAGGCTGAAAAAGGAATGCAGATGCTGTTGGATTCTAACCCTCCTGCACGCGAAATGGATTTTTTGGAGATACAGAAGCCCAATTGGCGCGCTCTCAATTGTGTTAGAAAGTAGACATCTTGAGCTTTCCAACAATGTATAATAGTCTATACTTTGCCTGAGATTTGATAGTGCAAACTGGCGTTTAAACGCTAGCTTTTTTACCATTTTCTGGCGTCAAACGCCAGAACTGGCATAAAAGTTGGAGTTAAACGCCCAAACTGGCACTAAAGCTGGCGTTTAATGCCAGGAATAGCCTATGCACGTGAAAGCTTCAATGCTCAGCCTAAACACACACCAAGTGGGCCCCGGAAGTGGATTTATGCACAATCTATCTTAGTTTACCCATTTTCTTTAAACCTAGGTTACTAGTTTAGTATAAAAACTACTTTTAGAGATTCATTTTATACCTCACGATATTTTACATCTGAATTTGTATCTTCTACGACATGAGTCTCTAAACCCCATGGTTGGGGTGAGGAGCTCTGCTATGTCTCGATGGATCAATGTAATTATTTCTGTTTTCTATTCAATCACGCTTGTTTCTATTCTAAGATATTCATTCGCACTTCAACATGATGAATGTGATGATCCGTGACACTCATCACCATTCTCAACTTATGAACGCGTGCCTGACAACCACTTCCGTTCTACCTTAGATTGAGTGTGTATCTCTTGGGTTCCTGGTTCACGAGTTTGATTGCCTCTCCTGACAATGGAGTGTTCAAATCCGTGAAACCAGAGTCTTCGATTGGCAGCACTCTTGAGATCCAGAAAGTTTAAACCTTGTCTATGGTATTCCGAGTAGGATCTGGAAGGGGTGACTGTGACGAGCTTCAAACTCACAAATATTGGGCGCAGTGACAGTGTGCAAAAGGATCGATGGATCCTATTCCAGTACGAGTGAGAACCAACAGATGATTAGCCCTACGGAACCCGTAGTTGGACCATTTTCACTGAGAGGATGGATGGTAGTCATTGACAACGGTGATCCACCAACATACAGCTTGCCATGGAAGGAGCCTTGCGTGTGTGAAGAAGACAACAGTAGGAAAGCAAAGATTCAGAAGACAGAGCATCTCCAAAACCTCAACCTGTTCTCCATTACTGCATACAAGTATTATTCATTTCATGTTCTTTTACTTTTTACAAACAAAACTCTTTTCATTATTAATCTCCTGACTAAGGCTTACAAGATAACCATAGATTGCTTCAAGCCGACAATCTCCGTGGGATCAACCCTTACTCACGTAAGGTATTACTTGGACGACCCAGTGCACTTGCTGGTTAGTGGCACTGGAGTTGTGAAAAGTGTGAATCACAATTTCGTGCACCACCTGGTCTATTTCTTTCTCTCTACATTTTTTCTTTAAAAAAATAAAACATAAGATTGAATGTTATTGCAATTTGTTGTTGTTGAATGATAAGATGCTGGTGATGGTGGGGTTGTGCGATTGCAGTTGGAGATGAAGAGGCAGAAGGTGTTAGTGACGGTGGAAATTTAAACCCCACTAAAATTAGTAAATAATCAGTCAATAAATTAAATTTTAATAAGAAAAATTAGAAATGAAAATCTTATATTAAAATAGGATAGAGCTCTTTAAAACGAAAATTTTGACACTAATTTCAAAAAATTTGGCCTAAAATTGGACCGAAGGGGCGAACCGGTTGAACTGGACCCAAACCAGCCCGTGGGCCCAACCGAACCCATCACTTAAAAGGGCAGAAGCCCATCTTCTTCCCCATTTCCGTACCGTTTGTGGCCACGCGTCCACCGCATCGAGCTTTACGATTTTATCAAATCAATTTCATAGGTAAGCTTCAAACTACCCCAGCCTCTCTACTCCTCAATTTTCGAAATTAAAGTGAACCCATGTTGAGATTTTGTTTAATTTGGTACTCTAGGTTCAATTTAGCTTGTGGAGCTTGACATATTTAGTTCGTGGGCACGGTGAGAGTCCTAAACCCTAGTTATTTATTGTTTGGATTATGTTTTATATTGAATGGTTGGGTATATGTATGTATATATATGTGTTAGGTGTATGAATGCATGATATGAAGACCTTAGAATCATTGGAAGCTTGATTTGAGAGCTTGGTGGAGTTAGAGTTGAATCTTGGTGATTGAAATCTTGCCCTTTTCCCTTGTGGATTGCCTTGGTTAATACATTGAAATCGGCTAAGGTATGGTTTAGGTTTCACGTGTATAATATATAATATCGTGTGAAAACTTAGGCTAGAGAACCATATAATAAGTTGGAATGATTATGTGTATTGGATGATTAGTAACAATGATATGGTTTGAGTATGTGTGGTGTTCCTTTGGTTTTGTTGGTATTGGAATGATGAATGATGATGTGATGATGTTTGAAGAGCTTGTGATTATGGCATGATGTAAATAAACATGGGTTGGTTTGTTGATATTTGATGATAAACTTGTGAAGTTTAGGTTGAAGTCAGATGTTATTGAATTGAGAAATGGTAGGATTGTAGAGATTATTGTGATATTGTCAAAAGTGTGTTATATTGATGATTATAGATTTGATGAGCTGGGTTGGATAGAGTTTTAAAAAGAAAATGAGGTTTTGAGGTCTTTTGTGAAATTTAGTTTTTGGCCAAACTTCGGCGACCCATAACTTGGCTTTCGGACCCCCAAATAGTTTCAAACTTATTTTGTATGAAAATTAGGTCCGTGAAGTTTACGCCGTTCGAAGAACAGAGGAAAAATGATTTTAAACGAAAAAGTTATGTGCATCGGAAGTTTAGGATTTAAAATGGCAAATCTACAGATTTCAGACTTGGTAAAAGTTTTTGGAAAAACGTACCGCGTACGTGTAACATGAGACTTTCGCGTACACATAATCCTCATTCACGGATGGTAGCTACTGCCTCTTGCGCATGCGTGCGCGAACGAGCCTATGCGTACACGTAATGGGCTAAAATTTACACCCCCACGCGTACGCGTGGCCTACGCGTGCGCGTGACTTGAGGTTTATGCGTACGCAAGATCTTCATGCGCGACCATGCGCTACTGCCTGGCGCTAATGCATATGCGTAATCAGGGAATGCATACGTGTCTTGGCTTAAACCTTACCCATGCGTACGCATGACCCTACTTTCTGCAGAAAACTAGATTTTGAGTTTTAAATTGAATTTCAAACTTCTAAACCTCTATTTTCCTATTGTTAGTTCTAAACTTGGTTAGGAAGCTTAGTAATGAGGTGAAGTTAGTAAATTAAGATAACTTGAGGGCAGTGACGGATCTAGAAAATTTTGATAGTGAGGGCAAAAAATATATATATATATATATATATAATAATTTTTATAATAAAAATATTATATGTATATAAAAATTAGTTATCAAATTATTTATTAATCATTATGTATTTATATATAAATATATATATATTATTTAATAAGTTTTTAAAATATCTAATTTACAAATTAAAACACTAAAATAATAATTTAAATAATAACATATAACTTAGAATTTTATTATTTAGGTTTCGTATTTTAAAAAAATTTAGTAATCTTTTTTCTTAACAATACAATTGAAATATCTGTCTTTTTATATAAGATAATGCTACATATTCATGTTCTTTTGTTAACCAAGTCCACCCAAGTTAGTCTAAGATAACAAAAATCAGTTATTACTAATATTATTTCAAATATTATTGTTTAACTTGGTTAGACTTAGTTCATGAAAAGACTTGGATGTGTAGTATTATTCTTACATATATATAAGTAAATACTTATTTAGAAATTTACTTCTCATACAATTAGAAGCCAATTCTTATTGAGATTCATAGTTGAAAAAGTTCTTTCGATTAATGCAATTGTTATAGAAAAAAATTAAAACTAATATAAAAAAGATAAAGAATACTCTTTCGAATCGATTTCTAAAAAAACACAAATTTCATTTAAATTGAGAATTGATCATTCTAATGACATCTAATATGAAATTTTTAAATTGAGTATGAAGTACCAAAAATTGAATAAAAAATTGTTGTGGGGTCAAATTCAATAATTTAGTGGGAGCAAATAAATATTATTATCATATACTACTCAAAATTTTTTTAAATTGTAGTGGGGACAATTGACCCCACAAGTATATATATGCATCCGTCCCTACTTGAGGGTGAAGTAAATGTTAAAATGATGAAATCATGTAAAAAGGAGATGCATGCATGAATGATTGAAGATGCTAAGGCTTGAATAATTGATTTCTATAAATACTATGAAGTGTATGAGGCTTACACATTTAAATTATCTGAGATACGGGTTTCTCTAGGTAAAGTACCGTGACTTGCAGCCACATGTTTCAGGTTGAGACTCGATACTCTGTTGACCCTGCGACGTAAGATGTGACCGGGCACTCTAAATTCCCGGGAAGGTTGACCCCCATTGAGCAATTTATAATATGAGAAAAAGCTATGCATAGACTCTTGGGGATGCGCGTCGGGGAATAGTCCAAAGGTTTAGCAAACTAGACTTGTCGGGTTGGCTTAATAACTGACAAATGAGACTCATCAGCCATAGGATAGGCATGCACCATATGCATATTACCTGAATTACTTGTTTGTGCATTAATTGATTATTCTTAAATGTATATGCTATGCTAATTGTATAATTGTTATCTGTAGTACTTGTACTCTTCTTGTGTTTGATTTTATTTGTTTAACTGTGTGTGGTATTACATTGGAGATGGAGGTACAGAGGAAAGGCGGAAGAAAATAGGATTAAGGTTAAGTTATGTTAGGCTTGGATATTTCTAGAAAGTCACGCCTTTTATGGTTTCTGTTTAATACTTTAAGGCTTTTTAATCTGAGTATCGGCGTTCTAGGATTGCCTCTGGCATTCTCAGGACCTTATATATTATATGCGTGGCACCTTTACCATGCTGAGAACCTCTGGTTCTCAGCCCATACTGTGTTGTTGTTTTCAGATGCAGGTTGAGAGGCACCTCACTAGGCGTCTGGACTTCTGAAGCGTAGTAGTCTTTGGGTTTATTTTGATGTGCAACTTTATATATATATGTACTTAACTTTCTCTCCAAGAAACTGGTTTATTTTGTCCCTCCTAGAGGGTTGAGGAGAGTTAAGTTTTCAGTTATGTATTTTGGATTTTCGAGATATGTATATGTATGTAAATATTCTCCGGTTAGCCTTAACTTCGCAGGCTGAGTTAGGAGCTTGTTATTCTGTACTTTTGTCCCTCCATTCCCGTTTTCTACTTAATTACACCTATGATCTCTAGGTTTCTTAGCACACAAGTAATCTCGTTTTCTGAGCGATGCGCTTTTTATTTTGCGATTTTGTTTTATCTATTTTCCAAGACTCCTCGTATATTTCTCTTTTTCAGATACTATTGTGTATATATTTTGTTTTAGAGGTCGTAATACCACACCACCTCTACTTTACGGCTTAAGCGTAAAGTTTTGTATAGTAAGGTGTTACAGGAAAGATAGAATTGTGGTATTGAGAATTTAGGAGGGCAACAAGGAGAAGGTGGTAGTGATGACGACATCGCAGTTAATGTTGAGGTGAGGGCCGGGCTACCACTACAAGAAATTATCAGTATAGCGACCGACTTAACGATTGATTCTAGTAGTTGCCAAAATCTTGGTCCCGAAATTTAAAACAACGACCGGTGTTGATCGCTAATCATTAGCGACTGATTTAGTGACCGATTTTCAACCAAGACTACCAAACCTTCACCAAACAAAATTGGTCGCTAAATGGTGACCGAATTTTCTGTCACTAAATCGATCGTTGAGGTAATCGGTCGCTAATTAGCAACCAACCATTAGTGACCAAATTTTTCCTTGCTGATAACGACTAGGCTTTTTGGTGGCTAAATCGATTGCGGATGCTAATTTTTTATTTACCTATTTTTTACTAAATTTTACTTTTATTCTTAAACCCTGATTTTTATATATAATTATAATTTAACAAAATATAAAAAATCATCAAATATAGATATATAAAAAGTATTACTTTTAAAACTAATTATATCATTTTTATTGTCTCTAATTACTAATTACATTATTTATATATAATTATAATTTAACAAAATATAAAAATGATCAAACATACATTTATAAAAGTATAGCTTTTAAAATTAATTACAGCATTTTGATGTCTCTAATTACTAATCACATTATTTTGTAAGGTTGGATCGATATTCAATTTTTAATTACTAAATTCTATTAATCTTCAAATTTTAAAAAATAAAAAGAAAAAAAATCTGTTAGACCTTAGCTTTTTCATACCTTTAAATCTATCTTTAACGTTAATTTATGTATTATTAAACGATAAAAAGAAAGTAATTAATGATTAATGCAGCATAGTATAGTTTCTGCATAAAATAGTAGAGTTGTAATAGGCGTAATTGTAACTTATTAGTTAGATAATTGGAGGTGCAAACCTTTGGGTGAAGCAGATTTAGTGAAGAATTAGATCCGTTATCATCACAAGCATAAAGGCAACGAAGTATTTTAAACATAATCTCAGAGTAACACTAGGCTCTTGAAAACATAAAAAAATGCAATATAGGCATAATGATGTTAAATGAAGAGTATACACATGTAAACATACGTCAGGGATTTTTCTTTGAATATTATAGGAGGAGCAACTGCAGCTAAGATGCAGAATCCAATGTGAATCTATAAGCAGAAAAAAAAATGATCGTAATATTGAAATCCATCCTACGTTGGAAGCATAGCTTTACATGCGTTAACCATTAAGCATAATAGAGGCAAAATTACAACCATTCAGCAGAAAAAATAAATAAATAAGAAAAAAAATAACCACCACTTTAGATATAAGAATAAAACTGCATATTGTTGTGTGAAGAATACATAAAAATTTTTAATGAACTCAAATTTTTTTTTCCTTGTACAATGCCTAAGAAGGAGGAGGAGGAAAAATGCACATTAGACCATATATGTGCTAATTTCCAAATGGAAACTAAGATGGTAACATCAACACATAATGATAAGTAAAAGAAGTAAATCCATAAGACTGTTGAAAGTGGCAAGTTAAATAGACTCATAAACTAAAACACAGTTTCTGATATTGTAGTCTTGCTCATAAACAAAAAAAAATGATAAATAAAAAAAAAATTAAAGCACTATCTTTCCTGCAAAAGTAGCATAGGGCAGATTCAAAATCAACATAACATTATTCAAAATCAACTGAAGTTCGACTTAAGATGTTTTGTTCCATTACAAGAAAAACGTGGAGTAATATCGAATTTATCGTCGAATTTAGTATTGCAAAATACCATTGGATCTATCGGGAATAACGGCGTCAAATTTGTAAGGTTAAATAAATATCGGCGGATTTACGTTTCCAACGATAAATTTGTCGGTAATAATTGGTGAGAAACAAAAATAAATTGACACCTCCTTTAGGGTCGGATTTACCGTCGAAAAAAAATGACAGTAAACCCAAATAAGTGAAATGCTGCGTTTTGGTGACCTACAATGGTTTACTGTCAGATTTTTTCACAGTAAATCCGATGGTAATTTTACCCTAAATCGAAGTACGAATGCTCTCCCCCTTCATTTCGATTATGTCACACACTCTCTCTCTATCCTTTCTTCTTCACTCTCTCTAACCCTCTTACAATGGCAATCTTAGATGATAAGTTTGATGGAGTCAACTTGGACTTGGGTTGGTTTTCTTCTTCTTCAGCCCAAGTGATTTTTTTGCTTAACACTTTTGGGTTTTTAGTGCTTTATAATCCTTTTTGTTTCTGGTTTAATTTCCATTATATTGGGCTGCTACAACTATATTTTTTTGTTCAAAATTAATTTGGGCTTTATTTAAAAGTGTAGCACACTATGAAAGTTTCAGATTTTTGTTTATTTATTTGAGTTGTTGCATTATTGAAATTTAGCCTGCATCACTTAAAACAAAATTATCAAAATTAATTGAGTAGTTAGCCCAATAAAATTAATGCTTGTCATCATTCATTATGTTAGTTAATTTCTTAACTTAATATATATATAGTATAAACTTCTATTCGGGACAGATAAGCCACCCTGTTCATGCATGTCGATGGATTAAAGTATCCTAGAAATAGAATGATCAAATTTTAGCATTCGAGGTGTTAGTTCCAGCACTGCACCAAACAGCTAAGATTTCCATTAAAGAACCAAAAGGGTCGTGATTGCATAATTCACGCTGGCAAAGTTAATACCTGCAGAAAAGATGAGACCAAAGAACCTACTCATTCATATTAGGTGACAATAATCAAACACAAACAACCACACACAAACATAAATGCTTTGTGGACACATATTCTTGCATCCCCACTCTTGTAATACTTTTTCTTTCTTTCTTTCTTTATTATTATTATTATTATTATTATTATTATTATTATTATTATTATTATTTCTGTACAAACAACACAATTATTTCGCATAAACATATTACCCTATTCTTAGATAATGCAAGATATAGGATGTTTGAGCACTCAACGGAGATAGAGAAATGAGAAATCTAATGTACTCCTCTTCATTTGTCTCTTTTATTTATAAATATTATTTAAGATAATAATTAAAATTTTATTGAAGATATAAATAATTTTTTCAAAAGGGTATTGAAATTGACAAAAGATGCATGACAATGGGAAGAAGAATAGTGCATAAACATTTCTATTGAATCAGATAAACTATAATTACGTATCAAATTTTAGGATTTGTAATATGTGTTGGCATATAATTCAAGAGATCCTTTACTTGTAGATTAAGACAACTTTTAAAGCTGTTGTTGGAAAATAGTAATAAATCATGTTTATGAGTTGTTTTAAGGAACAACTTAAAATTCTTTTAAAATTGAGATATCTAAATTTATACAAAAGATTTTTGAGATTTTGGTAGACTTCATATTAGTTTGATAGCACTTTTAATTTGTAGTATCCACCAAGTTTAATCCGAGATGTATTAAATGGAAGCTTTTTATGAGAAAATAAACGATATGCTCAAAAGGAGGAGGTAAGAATTTAAAAGATGTACACAATAATATATACCAGTTCGATTCAAAATGCTTACGCCCAATAATGATTAAGAAAATTTGAAAATTTTACTGATTGAATAAATATACAAGTAAATATTCTTTATATTAAGTCTTTCTGGATTAAAAGTTTGATTCAAATAGCATCATAATCCAATCTAAAAAGTTTAAATATTATTATTTCTCCAAACCTTCTCTTTGGTCTGCACAATAACTTAAATTTGTTTTTTTACCAATTTAAGAACTTCAAATATTTTTTTCTTAAGCTTTTTTAAGTTAAAGCAATAACTTATATTGACTTCTCACCAACTTAAAAACTTTAAATATTTTTTACTCAATTTTTGGCAAGTTTAAATAGTGACTCAAATTACTAATCTATAAATTTTAAATATTATTTTCTCAAATTTTCTTAAAAATAACCTCTAAATGATTTAAAAATATGACAAAAATAACCAATAAATATTATATTTATAAATGACAAAAAACTTTTTTATTTAACAAACAACTTATCTATTTGATCCAAATTTTTTAACAATATTTCAATAAATATTTAAAAAGTGCAAAAAAATTCGGAGTAAAATTTAATATATAAATATTTCTTTTTATTTTTCAAAATAACTTGGTCATTAATAATAAAATATATATATTTTTAAAAAATTCATTTGACATTTTTTTAATAGTGCTTGCAAAAAATTACATCAAAATCTAATTTCTAAAATCTTTTATTAAAATATATATTTAATTTGTAGTTTTTTTGTCGTATTTTTAAGTTTTTCGTAAACTTATTTGTCATTAACATTTTTTAAAATTATTTTGTCATTGATGTAAATTTTTGAATACTATTTTAGTAATTTATTCAATTTAAATAATTTTTTTTCTTAAACCTTTTTAGAACTATAGATCACTATTGGATAAATATTGCAAGGTAATTTATAAAAGTTCAAAAACCCAAAATTTGTACACAGAATTTTGAGAAGTTTGCAAATTTAGTGTTTTGTCGATTTTTAACAAATTGATGGTGGTTCAATTTTAATGGTTTGGGAGCGAAATCTACTCCTTTTTTGTAGGTACTAATTCTATAAGTGCATCAAAGGTTCTCGAATTAGACGAGTATTAAAATGGGAAATAAGTTCAAAAAATGCAAAAAGAACAAAAGAAGTGTAAAAGGAAAGATTTGAAAAGTAAACTGACTGAAATCGAAATAACTTGTGTTGAATCATAAAGAAAGCGATTAAAAATGCCTTCAATTTAATCAAAGGACTTTTGACAAAAAAGTTAAAGATACTGAAACATAAATTGGGCAAATAAGTAAAAGAAGCTTTGAATGTAAATTTGTCAATAAAATTAAAAGATGCTTTGAAGATAAATTTGACAAGGAAAAATAAAGTT
The DNA here is from genome assembly GCF_000817695.3 of Arachis duranensis. Classification (NCBI taxonomy): domain Eukaryota; kingdom Viridiplantae; phylum Streptophyta; class Magnoliopsida; order Fabales; family Fabaceae; genus Arachis; species Arachis duranensis. The sequence goes on from NC_029775.3 coordinate 74,342,809, forward strand.
CACAGAAATTGTAAATGGAAATTTAAAGGCAATGGAAGGAACCCTATGAAAATCGAGCTCGAATGCAAACTCAGAAAATTGTTGGGGATGTGAGTGTGCTTGAGTGTATTTTTGAAGAAAAGTTCTAATATTTATTTCCTAAAACTTATTAATATTTATTGCCCATATTTGTAACCGACCATTAATTACACGAACTTCTGTCACCGCTCGATTCTCTATTCGAAAATACTTTTTCAATTTGTTAAGATATCGAAATTGAAGATGCATCAGATAATTTCTATTTAACACTTACACGCATATCTTTTCAATTTCTATTTCCTTTCTAATATCTTTTTATTTTGAATTAGCTTATCTTTTGAAAATATTTTTCGACCAATACTTTGTAATCTAGATTCGGAAATCTTTTTTTGTTTCTGAGATATAATTCATAGATATTTTTCTCTAAGTGTGAACTTATTCTCATGATTATAAGAATATAAACTAAATAAAAATATAAATATCCGTCCTCGATTAGAGATTTGTTTTTCTTTTCTTTAATTATATGAGTAGAGAATATACGAGGTGAAGGGAACAAAGACAAATCTCTCAAAATAGGTTCATCTATTCTTTAGTTTAATTTAATTTTCTTCTTTTCACAATGTTCAATTTATTTAGTTTCTAAAGTAACATTTCATATATCAGTTAATCCCTCTCTAAAATTATAGTGAACTTAAATTAAATTAAAATAATATCCATTATTAGAAGTAAGCTAATAAACGACACTACACCGTTTTTTTCCTTAAAATACATACAAAAGGCTATTTTTTTTATATTGATTATATATATATATATATAATCCATTGTTATTGAAAGATTAGATGTTATTCTTTGATATAATATTATTGTTTTAATTGATATTAATTAAATTAGAAAATCCAATTTGTTTAAAACAGGTCAAACAAACTATAAATTAGAGAATCTAATTTATATTTTTAAATTTTTTATTTTTAAAAATAAAAATCGAAGAATCTGATTTTAATGTAAATTCTTTTTTATTTTTAAAAAAACACAAATCGAATAATCCGATTTGTGATCGTTTATAAAAAAAACTAAACAATTCAAAAAAATCGAAAACACTAATTTATATAATTCACACTAGAATAAATCACTTTTTACATCATTTTATGATACATATCCCTCTTTAATACAGAAAAAATAGTAACCGCATAATTTTTTTTTATTTATCATTCTTAAAGGATTTTTTTTGTTTAAGAAGCAAATATTTACTGTTTGGATAGATGATTCAAGAGGTACTTTTAATTATTAAAAACTTTTTTCATACATGTGCTATTACTGCTATACCACCGTTTCGGTCATCTTCATCATTATAACTTCTACATGTGCTGCGTCGATTGTGTCATCCTATTTTATTACTATTATTATCTCTTTTACCACAAACACCATTAACACTATCATTTTCTTCTTCCATTTATTGTTTGATATTTTTTTGAAAGGTCTTTATATTACAGTTATTTTTTTTGTGACGTTATTTTCAGTAATAATTATTTTCCACCAGATAATCAGTGAATTATTGTTTTAAAATTAAATTTACTAATAAGTTTATGGAGGGTTAAAAACTCCACATATTACAAATAAAATTGCTATAAAATCTATTAATTTCTGTTAGTGTTTGACATACTTTTTAAGGGATTGCATTATCTTAAAAAAATAAAGTCAGG
>NC_029775.3:74344567-74356990 GCF_000817695.3 Arachis duranensis
GTTAGGTGTCGTCGTATTATGATTTTATACATAGAAAATGTTAAAGCACCAAAACTTTTAGTAGGAAAAGAAATAAAAATTAGCTAATATTACCTCAAATACAAAACAAATAAAAAAATATTAATGACCTAACTTTCTCTTTTTATATATTCATAACATCTTTCAGTCGGAATCGTCAAAGTATGTGCTGCATGTTAAACAAAATGATATATTCTAAAAAAATTACATGTTGAATTGAGTTAAACTTATAATCTCTCGAACGAAACTGGTGCTCTGTATACTTAATATTTTTCTTATTAACATTGTCATTCCCACTTTGCTTAAGCTTAACTCGGTAACACAGCTTAGTCTTCAAACACACATTAGTTACCGCCTAGATTTAGATTTTGTTTTGCCATGAGAGAATATGATGAAGGAATACATTTTCGTCCAAAATAGTAGAGACAATAATTGTAAGCTTTTAATTATAACTGCATTGTTTAGGATGATCAATAAACAGGTTCTATTCTAAACGTAGGTCCAGATTAATTGTACACTGACGAATCTAAATTATTAAAGTAACTCACGTACCTTCTATATATATCATATAGATGGAAATTTCTTTTAATTTTGGTGCTCATGATTCATGAATTGTATGTTAACTTGTTTGGTTCCTATCCATGAACAAACAGTGCACGTGCCACGTTTCTTCATCATGGCCCATTATGTGTTGTACTCTTGAAAGGCATATCGTTTGGAAAATGGAAATCATGACTTGCTGAAAGTCGGAAGTATCTTTTTTCCTTTTTACTTTGATTCAAGTCCATTTTACATTACATAAGATGATGCTAGTGCAGCCCCGAGTTGCGAACGGTAAGCCTCTAGGGCTAGCTACCTGTCAAATAACAATAATATTTGACAGATAATATAATAAAAAATTAATTTAAAATTATTTTATTTATTTTTTAATTATTACTTATTTTATTTTATATTTTTTAATTATTGTTTGAATAATTGAGTTATTATGTTAACCAGTTTGACATGCCGGATAAGATATAATTTACTAGGAGTTAATATTTAATTTTGTCTCTAAATTTGTACACAAATTTTAATTTGGTTATCAAAATTTAAATTTTTTTATTTAATTTTTAAATTTTGCAAACGTGACTCATGTTAATCTTTGAGACAATTAAATATTATGTTAGAATTTGTAAAATGACACCGTTTTAATTTTGGCGTTTAAATAACTCAAAAATAACTCAAATAATTTATTTTAGGAGAAAAAATTTTAATAAATACTACTTACATTTTTTTAGACTATTTAAGTGCCAAAACAAAAACAACGTCGAGTCCAACGTGACATCTGGTTGTTGTCCATGTTAACGTTCAGTAAATATTTGTACATCAAAAATTATTTTAGAGACTAGCATGAGTTACATCCCTAAAATTTAGGGACTAAGAAGAGGTAATTAAAATGTCAAAAACTAAATTAAAACTCGTATACAAATTGACGAACTAAATTGAATATTTATTCAATTTGCAAGCAGTAACGGATCCAAAATTTTATAAGAGGGGTAAATTAAAATAAATTAAAATAAATTAAAATATAACATAACAAAAAATCAATAAAATATAACTTATAGTATATAGGTTAAAATTAATAATTATATTATATAGAAATCAGCATTCAACTACATACTTATTTTTGAATTTGTTCTGCGATATTTCATATAACTAAAATTGTGAATTTATCATTTGAAATAAAATTTGAAGCATTCTCTTTTCAACATATACAATCATATAATTTGCTAAAAATTTGTCTTTTATCTTGTTTTAATAATTTTTATTGTTTAAAAAGTCTATTCAATTATTACTATTAACAAAAAAATCAAAATAAACAATTTTTTATAATTATTATTTTTTTTTATATTAATCCAAACCTAAAAAAAATGGAGAGGGAGGACCATGGCCCACCTTAACCCCCTTAAATCCGCCACTGTTTGCAAGGATAGATAAAAAACTTGAACATATAAAACCTTATAAAGTTTTAACATTAGAGAATAATATTTGGTATATTACTATAAAGCACATACATGGTGCGAATAAACAAGAATTTAATTATATTTAAAAGTAAAAATCTACTATAAGACAACCAGCGGATCTGGTCATTTATCGCAAAAACTCCAGTTATTTTCCTATATGCACCAAAATTAGCATGTTAAAGTGTAACTAAATATACTTGGTAATTAAACTAATTAAATAACACAAATTTTTGGTTTTTTATTCTTTCTTCATGCATCTTAATCCTTAGGTGTAACAATCTTTGCACAATTTACTAAAAATCAAGATATGAGTTATAGAGTACGTACATTGTTAATTGTTGCTTGAAACTAATAAAGATAGCCTGTGATTGTCATATTATTGCTAAAAACTACTCAAATATAATGATTACTTATATTTCACTTCAAAGTTTTAATTTATATATATGCAAATTGGATATGTAATTAGTAATTACGCCTAAACATGCTAAATGTAACTATGTAGGCCTGTGTCGCAGGAAATAACTATTACAAATACTTTAGTTTTAACAAAGTAATATAATGATAGTAGTGGAGAGAACGGTGTGGAGAAGAGGAAAAGGTGGTTTCAATGTAACTATCTTAGAGTGCATACAGTGGATATGACGGATGTGTTTAGGGCAGAGGACCATAAAGTGTAGAAAGTGTCCTTTAAGGATAAGGTTGTCGGAGCGACAATCTCCAAGACCTTTGTGGTGGCCGAATTTTCGGATATTATTGCATGGCTATCGTTATAAGAAAACAAGAAAATTGATAACTACTTAACGAGAGCATATTTTCACATATATTTTTTCGTTTAGCAATCCTTCAATGTCATCGACAAATTTTTGCTGGACTTCAATTTCTTTGGAATTAATATCGATGGGACTTATCCTCTTGTCATGGTGAACTCACATAGTGTAATCTCTTTAAAATCTCTTACTTAATTATTAGATGATTATAAATTTCATCCTTTTGCCTCCAACTAAAGTTGTTATTGAAAGTTCATTCTTGGTTTAGAGAGAGAAGAGTTGAATTTATGACATTCTTTTAACCTTGAATAATAACTCTTCAAACCAGAAAATAAAACTTTATTTTTGTTTAGTATGCGAGATTGATTATACAAGAGACAATTTTATTTTGTCTCATAAATTGTAAAAAACAGAATCATGATAGGAAAGAAGAAGATGACACAACCATGTATCCCACAACTAAAAAACTGCTTATTACAGATAGATTTATAGACAGATTTGGTCTTTATTTCAAACAGATTTTTGGTTGCCGACAAAATTACCGACGAATTTCGTCCTGTAAAAATCTCGTCGGAAATTATTTACCGACAGATTTTTTCCATTGATAATTTACCGATAGATTTTTTCTCGTGACAGACAGAATTTTCCTCGGTAATCGTCCCCCTCCTTCGTGCTAAAACGTCAGATTTTTCGACAGATTTTCTGTCGGTAATTTACCGACAAATTTTTTTCTATTACCGATAGATTTTTCATCGGTAACTAGCGTCAGACTTTTCGATAGATTTTTCATTGATAATTAGAACCTGGGAAAGCATTTTCAAATCTAAATACAGACGAAAAATCTGTCTGTAAATCCGTCAATAAGGTAAAACAATATATTTTTTAAATTTTTTCATTGCAAAATAAACCTATTTTCATACAAAATATCCTCAATCCAAAAAAGTTGATATGCTTATTATTGAATTTGATATGCTTCTAAATATTAGCAATATCAGTGAATATGTAAACCACAAATTTTACTCATATATAGAAAAAATGAAACCTCGGACAAGAAAAAATGAAACCTATTTGATCTTTATCCCCTGTCTTTACATCTTTTTAGTTCTCTCATATCGACCTGACTTTTTCCTTTATATAAACACTGAAAACCTAATGCCTTTGATGTACAGAAGATAGCTTTGAAACACATAGCCTCAAAACAGTGAGAAAAAAGAAAAAATTTCACCTAAATTACAAAGCTGTTAATGAGATCTACTATGAGAATTAGATCTAGCTTCCAAAAGGTCTTGGTTGCAACTAGGATTTTATCTCTGCCATGTGATTCGGGTTCTTTATCATATATGGTAGGCCTCCACCTCACTGTGCAAGTAATGCGAGCTACTTTGTCGATGGCTTCCGGGGCATCCCTCACCACAACAGTTCCTTCTGGTTACATTTGCAATGAAGCAAATAGAGTGGCCCATCATTAATACAAACTATGATTAATAGGTTTTCATTTAGCACCTTAACAGATTGAGATCTAAGTTCAACCTAAGAATGTGGTTATCAAACTTAAATGTTCACCTAAAATTACTGGAGCTTAAGTAAAACTGGATCATTGAATTCAGCTCGTAAACTCGATTTTGGAGACCTAACGATTTATGAGTTCTTCAAGTTAGATGACCTTGTAGGAAACAGATGTAAGAACCGCGATTAATTAACCGTTTAATTAATTAATTAAATTTCCCAAAAAAGAATCTAAAAATTTAGAATGTGAATTAGAAATTTTAAATTTGATTTTCGGACTCAGTAGATTTTTCTAAGTTGGAAGATGTAATTTTCTACGAAAAACTGCATAAAAATGCTAACCGGTAAATGAACCAGCAGTACCGGCTTAAATTGATCCGATACTGTGCGAGAATAATTAAAAACAATAAAAAACCTTAGAAAAATATTTAGAGTTGAAAACCGGACACTAATTTTAAAAGTTTGGCTTGAAATTTAGGCAAATGGAGTAAAAACACTAACGGGTTAGACGGAGCCCAAATTGGGCCCAAGCCCAACATTATATAAGTCCATTAAGTGGCAATTTCAGCCACTTTTACAACACAGCAGCTGCAACATAAGTTAGAGGAATAGAGGAGAGGGTTTCACAAATATTATTCACCCCATCATTCATTTGATCATAACTCGAGCTACGGTGCTCCGATTAACGAGCCGTTTGCGGCCACGCGAATGTCTTGCCGAGCCCGTCGTTTCTAACTAGGTATTGAAGTACTTTTCAAAAATCTCTGCCCAGTTCTCAGCCCTTAAGAATTTCAAAATTTAGGTTTTTGTTTTGAGTAAATTTTTGTGATTTGGTTGTTTAGGTGCCAACCAATAGTGAGAAATTATTGGGTTTCACCCAAATTTGTAGTGGGTAAGGTAAAATTTCCTTAAACCCTCATGAAATTATGATTATTGAGGAACCCTAGAATTTATGTTGTGTATATTAATTGCATATAGCTTGGAATTTATGATTATTGGAGCTTTTGGGTTGTGTGTGGTGGCTTGTTGAACTTGGGAACTTGTCAAAGCTTGGTTGAAGTCAAAATTTGGTGTTTGGAGAATATTGGGTATTAGCCAAGGTATGGTTTCAGTTTTCTCTATATAATACATAATATTTTTAGAGACTTAGACTAGTGACCCATAGGATATGTTTGGATTGAATTGATTGTTGGATTTGAGAATGCATGATGGTGTTGTTAAATTGATAATGTGTGATGATGTTAATGCTTGTGATGGTTTTGATGTGTTGAGATAAAAACTATGATGAGGTATGATAAATAAAGCTTATGAGTAGTGAGGATTGGTGCAAGTGATTAGTATTGAATGTTGATGTGCTAATTTATGTAATTGTGGGGTTATAGAGGTGGAATTGATTGTTATTGGTCTGGAATTGGTTGAAATGTGATGGAAAGGTAAAGTGTGATATTTGGTAGTGTTGTATGGTGAGATGGAATAGGCTTTGAATTGGTTTGGTTATAATTTTATGGTGTTGAGAATTTAGTGACCTTTGGTAAAAAATAGATTTTTAGTGAACTTTGACGGATCATATCTTGAGCTATAGTTTTATATCAAATTAAAGATACCTTAAAGAGCTTTAAAATGGTATAGATTTTGTTGAAATCTGAATTTTGTAGAGAAAGATATGATTATTAGAAGTTGTGTCAAAAATTTGAATTTTGTGATGTTGCAGAATTTGTAATTTCTAGTTTGCGTGCGCACGCACATCGCTGTGCGCATGCTCTGATCAGTGGCTATTTATGACTTGTGCATATGCACAGCCTTGTGCGCACGCACACACAGGGTGGTGCCTACTGTTGGGAGCGCTAGCACACTCTGGTGTGCACATACCCCCTGCGAAATTTGCGAGTTGTGCGTACGCACAGCCTCGTACGCACGCACACGCTGGGAATGGCAGTCTGTTCAGGGCGATCGCACGCATCTGTGCGCGTGTGTAAAATGAAAATTTTTACCTTTTGTGTGTACGTACACTTCTTGAAAATCTTTCTGTGCATGCATACGCGCAACCCTATGCGTACACACATTGCCCTGTTTTTCAATAAAAATCTTGTTTTTGTCTGTTTTACCTTCCCGACAAGCTTGTAAACTTCCGTGACACTTATCTTAGATCCTTTAGCTTGTTTTTAGGTGTCAAAACATGGGGGATGCTTTAGGTAAGTTTAATTAGATATTTTTCGTGTAAAAAGTCTAGAAAACAGAGACTTAGGTTTCTAGATTACCGAGGATGGATTTGTTGAGAGAGATGATGAAGTGCTGTAATGACGATTGACATAATGAGTTGTGAAAATTATGAATTGATAGTGGTTGAGACGAGTCTGGGACTCGAAGTGGAATGATGGACTATTGATGTACTGAAAAATATTTTCTGAAAACCACTGAATTACTGTTTTATACTGATATTGTTGAGACGCTATGCGCCTGGCAGGGATGGTGGTTGGATCCCACCTGTCGAGATCGCGGCAGTGGCGTAAGGGCGGTGGTTAGTCTCGCTTACGTTGAGATGTGAGGTCTGTGGCAAGAGTATCCCGCTCACATCCCTTCGGAATCACGATATATAGTGTGTAGGCATTGACATCCTGGACCGTGATCCGGGCACGATATCTCGGGGGTTCCATTATGAGACCGAAGGGCGACATCTCCATGGAGATGTGTCGGGTTGGCAGTTGAACCGATTATGTGATATCACAACCAAATAGGACAAGCATTCATCATGTGCATCTTCTATCTGTTTGCTTGCTTTACCGACTTGAATTGCTTGCCTAATTGTATAACATGAATAATTACTTCCTGAATTTTTTGATATATATGCTATACTTGTGCTTTACTTGCATTGTTATTACTTGTTTTTCCTATTGGGATTGAGGAGGTTTGGTAGGCGGTGGTGATGGGATCGCATGGCGGTTAAGCTGGCGAAGGCTGTGGGACAGTGGAGAATTGTTAGTTTAGAAATTCCTTAAGTTAGAGTACCCTTTTTCATTGTGGTTTTAAAGTTAAGGTTTTAAATTTATTTATGTTTTAAGCTTGAATCTCATGATGGATATGAAGCTCTAGGACTGCCTTTGGCGTTTAGGAGTCTTATATCTTACATCTTACATCACTGAGTACTGTTCTCATATTGAGAACCTCCGGTTCTCATTCCATACTCTGTTGTTATTTTTTAGATGCAAGTCGCAACCCACCTCGATGAGTTGCATAGAAGGTGACAGAGCAGAGGATCCTTGCTATGTTTTGAAGTCTTTTGGTTTATTATGTGTAGATCTCTCAGTTTTGTATTTATTTTTGCCTAGAGGCTTACTTTGAGAGGAAGTTTGTATAAGCTGTTTTACTTTCAAAACTTTGTATGTATATAACTAGTTGGCTTAAACTCCACGAGCTGTGGTAAGACTCTTATGACTATTATACCCTTATATATCTATATATGTGACGAGTGGACTCTCGCGCGGTCTAAACTTTCACAAATAAATCCTCGTTGAAAGTATAACTTCTAGACTGACAAAGAATCCCTTTCGTGAAAAATTTTGGTTGTCACAAGTAACAAACCCTAATAAAATTGATAATCGAAGTATTTAAACCTCGGGTCGTCTCTCAAGGAATTGCAAGGAAGTGTTATTATTATTGGTTATGAGTTGTGTAAATTGGGATTTTGGGGATGAGAAATGAGAAGAGTAAATTGTAGAGAAATTAGAATGATAACAATAAAAACTCTTGGCAAGGTATGAGAATTGGAAGTCCTATCCTAGTTATCCTTATCAATTGTGATGAGAGTTGTCCGTTGCTCCCACTAGGTCAACCTCTAACTATGAAGGTAAGTCAAGTGGATAAATCAATATGAATCCTCAAGTCCTAGTCAACTCCCAAGGAAAGACTAGAGTTAGTGGAATTCAAATCAACTAGCAAACATAACAATTATCCATCAACAAAGGAGTTTGATAACTCAAGCGTTACCAATTACTCAACCAAGGCCAAAAGGGTGAAAATCTAAATTAAAATCCTCCCAAGCATTTTATCAAACACTTGGAGGGAATAACACCAAATAGTAGAGAAGTAATAGGAGATAATAACATCCAAATAACCAATCTCAAATATCAGCAACATAGATCAAAAGAGAGCAATCTTAAATATGAAATACCTCAAATTATATTAAATAGAGAATCCAATCACAAAAGGGATGTATAGATCAAAGTATTAAAGTCAATAAGAGTAGGAGAGAATTAAGTTAAGGAACATTAAACCTGGGATTGAGAAGAGATAATCCTAAATCTTAAAACCTAAGAGAGAAGAGAGAGCCTCTCTCTCTAAAAATACATCTAAAACCTAAAATTATGTGAATGAAAAGTTGTGTGATGAATGAATGGATTCTCCTACTCTATAGCTTCTAATCTGGGTTTTTTGGGCCGAAAACTGGGTCAAAAACAGCCCAGAAATCGCCGCTGATACGTACAAGTCGCGGCTTTGTCACGCATACGCGTGGATTGAACTTTTGCCAGGTCACGCGTACGCGTGATCCACGCATGCGCGTCGCCTAACAGCATGGCAACTATAGAAAATTATATATCGTTGCAAATCCCTGGACGTTAGCTTTCCAACGCAACTAGAATCGCCTCATTTGGACTTCTGTAGCTCAAGTTATGACCGTTTGAGTGCGAAGAGGTCAGGGCTGATAGCTTTGCAGTTCCTTCAACTTCTTGTATTCCTTCCACTTTTGCATGCTTCCTTTCCATCCTCTAAGCCATTCCTGCCCTATAATCTCTGAAAACACTTAATACACATATCAAGGCATCGAATGGTAACAAGAGAGGAATAAAGTTAGCAAAATTAAGGCCAAAGAAGCATGTTTCCAATCATAGTACAAAATCAGGAAGGAAAATGTAAAACATGCGGTTTATATGAATAAGTGTGAGATTAGTGGATAAAATCCACTCAATTAAGCACAAGATGTACCACGAAATAATGGTGCATCAAATCTCCCCACACTTAAACATTAGCATGTCCTCATGCTAAGCTCAAGAGAGACTATAAGAGAGTGAAGAGGAATGGTAGAATGTATGAAATGCAACCTATTTGTATGAATTCAACTATATGCTAAAATGTTGTTACCTACTTGATTAAAAGTAAATAAATCTTTCAAGAATAAATAAGGAATGGATTTCACTAATTCAAATAATAAAAAATGTAGTACAGATAAACTTGCAGAAGAAAATAGCTCATGAAAGCCGGGAACAAAGAATCGAGCATTGAACCCTCGCTGGAAGTGTATACACTCTAATCGCTCAAGTGTTTAAGGTTCGATTCTCTCAATTCTCTACTAATCTTGCTTTCTAAGACTTTCTCTTCTTCTACCATTCAACAGAAATTTAATGCACAAATACACATATCAAGAGGTCTTTTCAAAGGTTGTAATAGGGTCAAGGTCAAGGTAGGATTGTTTTTGGTCAAGTGGACTGAAATCTGAATCCTTAATTAACCTAAACTTCTCACTCAACTTAAGACAATCCATATAATCAGAATGTAAAATCTAACTACCCATTAACTATCTTTTGCCACATATTCATGCATCCCAAATTGAGTACACTACATATGCATTGTTATCATCATTTACTTTGGGGCATTTTGTCCCCTTTTTATTGGTTGCTCTTTTTTTCTTTTTTTTTCTCTATATTTATTTTTTTCTTTTCTTTTGTTTTTTTTTCAATGCATATGATTAAGGTATTGAATGCAAGAATATGTGCTTAACCATCTTTTTCACAAATTCACAAAAATATACAATGCCCAATTCTCAAACCAAATATTGGCAAACTCAATTTCCCCACACTTAAATAATGAACACTTTTACTAGTCTAAGCTAACCAAGGATTCAAATTATGGACATTATTGTTTTCTACTTAGAGTTAGTGATGAGTTAAAGTAAAGAACAAATAGGGTAAAATAGGCTCAAATTAGTTTGCAAAGGATAATGAAAGGGTAAGGCCATATGGGTATGTAAGCTATAGTGAAACAAGGCCTCAATCATATAAGTTCATGCATACATCAAACAATGGAAATATAGAATCAAGCAAGACAAAGATCACAATTTTAGAGAGAACAACACACACCAAAAATAAAATATTGGTTGATAAGATGCAACCAATCAAATAGGCTCAAAATCTCACAAGGCTGTATGTTCGAGCTCTAAACCATGTTTCAATATAATATTTCTTCAAACAAGTTTATCAAAAATTTTAATTCAAACTAATGAAATACTCTAGAAAGTTTCTTGAAAAGGAAAATATTACTTCAACCAAGCAGTGGTAGAATATGCACCAAATCAAACAAACATGCAATCCAACATGTAAATGCAACAACTAACTATAAAGAAGAGTAAGCATTGGTGTTGAAAAGGAAGAAACTGACCCACGAAAGTCGGTATCGACCTCCCCACACTTAAATATTTCACCGTCCTCGGTGCATGCAAAGATGTGTAAGTGGACAGGTTGCTCCAACTGATGCCTTTCTCCAAAGATCGTGCAGCAGACTTGTTTATTGGTTTAGTTAGAAATTTTTCTTTTTCCTTCTTGGTGGCCATTCTGAAAGAAGAGAAAAAGGAAGGAAAATAACCCACAAGAAAAGATATGAAAAGAAATAAAACATATGTGAGCCAGTGTCAAATAATAAGGTTCTCAACTACATGGTAGCTACAACATGTAAGTGAGAAAAATAATAGAAGCACAGGGCATGTCAACTAAATAGCAAAATAGTTAAGAGGCACCTAAAATAATGCAGAAAATATGCAACAGTTGAGTAAGAAAATTTTTTAACACCAATGTGAAAACAACAAATATAAAAAAGAAAGGGAGAAGAAACAATGCAGTTAAAATGCCATGAATACGAGTTGATGGTGTGGAAGATAATCCAACACAAAACTCACCGGTAAGTATACCGGGTCGCATCAAGTAGTAATAACTCACATGAGTGAGGTCGATCCCACAGGGATTGAAGGATTGAACAATTTTAGTTTAGTGGTTGATTTAGTCAAGCAAACAAGAGTTTATTTGAGTGATTTGTAATTGACAAAAGCTAAATTGCATGAATTGTAAAAGGAGAGGGGGAGAATTGCAGTGAATTAAAGAGAACAGAAAGTAAAAGTGTTGAATCTTAAAGAATAAGTAAAGTAAATAACAGAAACTTGGAGTGCAAGAAATGTAAATTGCATAAGCTTAGAGTGTAAGAAATGTAAATTGCTTGAATATTAAAGGGCTCAGGATGTTGGGATTGCAGAATCTGTTTAGAGTAAATTGCAACAAGTAGAAGAGTAGAAGATGAATTGAATTGAAACAGATCTCAAACAGAAAAGTAAATTAGCTTGAAGAAGCATTCAGCAGATGAACTAAAATGAAATTGCAGATCTCAGGGGTCAAGAGACTAGAAAACTAAGTCTATATCTCACTACCTTCCTTGATCCAATTCAAAAGATTATTTAAGAGAATTGAAGATGAAAATCAGTAAAGAAGAACACAAGTCCTTGAATCATGCAGTAAAATGGACAAAGAGATCTCAAAGTGAGATTGAGACAGAATTTCCTCAATTCTTCACACTCAAGACTCAAGCAAAGCTTTGTAGAAAAGAAAACAAGAATACCTAGAGGAAGAGAACTCAATTCTCCTTCCCAATTCAGTTCAAAGAAAATCAAAAATGAAAACAGAAGCAAAAAATGAAAAAGTTCTCAAATTTTTCAAGAAAAAAAACTCCAAAAAAAGGTCTTCTCTACATCTCACTAACACGTATTTATATACTTCCTAATTTGGATCTAAATTTGGGTGGACTCTAAAATTTGGTGAAGAAATGAATTAAATTGGATTTTTGATGAATTTTTGGCCCATGGAAGTTTCTCCCAGGGCAAGGCTCGGGTGTCACCAAGAGCCGAGCTTGGTGCCTTCTGGTGCACGAATTTGTGATTCGCACAACTAACCAGCAAGTGCACTGGGTCGTCCAAGTAGTACCTTACGTGAGTAAGGGTCGATCCTACAGAGATTATTGGTTTGAAGCAATCAATGTTTATTTTATTAATCTTAGTCAGGAGGCCAATAAAGTTATTTGGATTTAGTTGTAAGAAG
>NC_029775.3:74357234-74357641 GCF_000817695.3 Arachis duranensis
GTTAGACTTTCCGGATTCTCATGAATGCCGCCATCGATCCGGCTTATACCACGAAGATTCTGATTAAGGAATCTAAGAGATATTCATTCAATCTGATGTAGAACGGAGGTGGTTGTCAGGCACACGTTCATAGATTGAGGAAGGTGATGAGTGTCACGGATCATCACCTTCTCCACAGTTAAGCGCGAATAAACATCTTAGATAAGAGCAAGCGTGTTTGAATGGAAAACAAAGGAATTGTATTAAATCATCGAGACACTGCAGAGCTCCTCACCCCCAACAATGGAGTTTAGAGACTCATGCCATCACAAAGTGTATAATTCAGATCTAAAAATGTCATGAGGTACAAGATAAGTCTCTAAAAGTTGTTTAAATAGTAAACTAGTAACCTAGGTTTACAGAAAATG
>NC_029775.3:74357785-74358400 GCF_000817695.3 Arachis duranensis
ATTAAACTCCAGGTTATGACGTGTTTTGGGCGTTCAACTCCGGATCATGACGTTTTTCTGGCGTTTAACTCCAGACAGCAGCATGAACTTGGCGTTCAACGCCAAGTTACGTCGTCTATCTTCGCGCAAAGTATGGACGATTATATATTGCTGGAAAGCCCTGGATGTCCACTTTCCAACGCCGTTGAGAGCGCGCCAATTGGACTTCTGTAGCTCCAGAAAATCCATTCCGAGTGCAGGGAGGTCAGGATCCAACAACATTAGCAGTCCTTTTTCAGCCTAAATCAGATTTTTGCTCACCTCCCTCAATGTCAGCCAGAAAATACCTGAAATTACAGAAAAACACACAAACTCATAGTAAAGTCCAGAAATATAATTTTTGCCTAAAAACTAATAATATTCTACTAAAAACTAATTAAAACATACTAAAATCTACATGAAATTACCCCCAAAAAGCGTATAAAATATCCGCTCATCACAACACCAAACTTAAACTGTTGCTTGTCCTCAAGCAACTAGATAAATAAAATAGGCTTTAACAAAAATTAAGAAGTAATAATATTTTAGAGTTTTAAATGAAGCTCAGATTCTTATTAGATGAGCGGGGCTTGTAGC
>NC_029775.3:74358797-74359472 GCF_000817695.3 Arachis duranensis
CTTTCAGGAGCCAATATTCATCAAATTCAAAGTACATATTATGCACTGTTCAAGCATTCATTCAGAGAACAAAAAGTATTGCTCACCACATATAATTAATTATAATTTTTATTATTGAGAACTCGAAAAATATAGATTACTTCTTTACTCTAAAAAAAATCTACTACTTTATTCATGCCTGATGATGATGAGAAAAATAAATTATAGCTTAATTGGAAATAAAATCAAAATAGACATACTAATTACTACTAAACATATCCTAAGGTGAATTTCTATAATAATACTATCACTAAGCTAAAGCAGAAAAATTGGAACTCAGCAACCTGTTGTTTTGAGGAGTAGATGTTCCTCTAATCTGTGGGGTGCTGTTCAAGGAATAATTTTTGGCGCTTCAGCTCCCTTAGATCACGCCCTTGCTCCTCCTGTTCCTTGAGCAGTTTGCAAAGCATGCTACTTTGATTATTCTGTTCTTCCTTTATTTGGTCCATAGCTTCTTGTAATTTGGAAATAGAGGCTTCAAGATGTTCCCAATATTCGAATTGGGGCAGTTCTGGGAGGGCTTCTTGTGCTCTTCTCTTGGTTGAATCATCTTGCTGCTGTTGTCTGACCATTGATATTCCAGTAATGGGCTTTTCAATTAGGATATATTCAGTTATTCCCATCTTTACTCCAGCA
>NC_029775.3:74359512-74360281 GCF_000817695.3 Arachis duranensis
CTTTGCAGAGCATAGAAATTAGGCTTGGATAAGCCAATCTGGCGTCCTTAGAATTCCTGTTTGCTATTTTATATAGCTCACATGAGATCAGCTGATGGACTTCCACTTCTTTTCCCAACATGATGCAGTGAATTATTACTGCTCTTTTAATAGTGACTTCAGAACGGTTGCTGGTGGGCAATATGGAACGCCCTATGAAATCCAGCCAACCTCTGGCTACTGGTTTCAGATATTCCCTTTTGAGTTGAACTGGGACGCCAGTCGTGCTGGTGGTCCACTTGGCTCCAGGGATACATATATCCTTCAGAACTTTGTCCAGCCCTTTATTGACCCTCATCATTCTCCTATTAAAGGAGTCTGGGTCATCTTTCAGTTGGGGGAGCTTAAAGATCTCCCTGATTTTGTCAGGATGGGTATGAACAATCTTTCCTCTGACTAAGGTTCGATGGTCATAGAGAGCAGCTCCAATTATTCGTTGCCTGTCTGTCTGCCATAGATTAGCATAGAACTCCTGAACCATGTTCCTTCCCACTTTCGTTTCAGGATTGGCCAGAATTTCCCAATTCCTGTTTTGAATTTGCTCTTGGATCTCCGGATATTCATCTTCTTTCAGATCAAATCTGACTTCCGAGATCACTGATCTGTGACTCATTATCTTGTAGTAATGGTCTGAATGTTCTTTAGTTAAGAACTTCCCTTGATTCCAAAGTGGCTTTGGAGTATTCTCTTTCTTGCCTCTTGGGTTGGGTTGTTTTCCTTTAGGGGCCAT
>NC_029775.3:74360313-74361358 GCF_000817695.3 Arachis duranensis
CCACGGATAAAACACACCAAACTTAGAGCTTTGCTTGTCCTCAAGCAAAAGAGAAGAAAGAAGAGGGATAGAAGGAGAACAAGAGTGGGATGATGATGAGGAGGAGGCGCCGAACTCAAAATATAGGGAGGGGGTGGGTAATTTTCGAAAAAAAAGAAAAAGATAAGATAGAAGATATGATTTTAAAAGATATGATCAGAAAAAGATATAATTTAAAAAGAGAAAGATATGAATAATAATTTTAAAAGATAAATCTAAAATTTTTAATTTTTGAAAAAGATTTAAGAAGAAAATTGAGTTTTGAAAACAAATTTTAAAAGAGATGGATTGGATTGGAAAGCCATTTGTTTTTTTGGGTTAAGATATACCTAAAATATTTGCAACATGGAATTTTAGAAATTAGGGTTTTTGGAAAACTAACTTGATATGATGGATGACAATTTGGAACATGTTGATGCAAGAAATCATGAATTGAAACATAAAAATTTTGAAAAATTAGGATTAAAAACGAATTTGTTACCTCCTCCCACCATCCTGGCGTTAAACGCCCACATGATGCATGTTTTGGGCGTTTAACGCCCAAATGTTGCTTCTCCTGGGCGTTCAACGCCCAGCTGATGCTTCTTTCTGGCGTTGAACGCCAGGAAGTCCTTTGTCACTGGGCGTTTTTCTGAACGCCCAGGATGCTAGCAGACTGGCGTTAAACGCCCAGAAGGTGCTTCTTTCTGGCGTTTAACGCCCAGAAGATGCTCCTTTCTGGCGTTTAACGCCCAGATGGCTACCCTTACTGGCGTTAAACGCCCAGTGGGTGCTTCTTTTGGGCGTTCAACGCCCAAAGTATTTCTTACTGGCTTTTTCACGCCAGTGAGCTTCCAATTTTCCTTGTAACTTTGTGACTTCAACCAATTGCTATTTCACCTTTTGAAGATACTGTAGCATCTACCTGTAAAACTTCAAATTATTAGAAAAACGAATAAAATTAAATTTTGTGATTGGCTGGGTTGCCTCCCAGCAAGCGCTTCTTTAATGTCATTAGCTGGACTAT
>NC_029775.3:74362263-74363068 GCF_000817695.3 Arachis duranensis
TCTGCAAACCATGGCACTTCCTGGATGGCAAACAGTTGCTCATCCGGAAAGGTTTTCAGGATCTCAGTGAGAGGGGGGGCGCCCCTTCCACTGGTTCTATTCTGGACAGGTGATCTGCCACTTGATTCTCTGTCCCTTTTCTGTCTCTTATTTCTATATCAAACTCTTGCAGAAGCAACACCCATCTGATGAGTCTGGGTTTTGAATCCTGCTTTGTGAGTAGATATTTAAGAGCAGCATGATCAGTGTACACAACCACTTTTGATCCTACTAAATAGGATCTGAATTTGTCAATGGCGTAAACCATTGCTAGTAGCTCTTTTTCTGTGGTTGTGTAATTCTTCTGTGCATCATTTAGAACACGGCTGGCATAGTAAATGACGTCCAGAAGCTTGTCATGCCTTTGTCCCAACACTGCACCAATGGCATGGTCACTGGCATCACACATCAATTCAAATGGTAATGTCCAGTCTGGTGCAGAGATGATTGGTGCAGTAACCAATTTAGCTTTCAGAGTCTTAAATGCCTGCAGACACTCTTTATCAAAGATAAATGGCGTGTCAGCAGCTAGCAGGTTGCTCAGAGGTTTAGCGATTTTTGAAAAATCCTTTATAAACCTCCTATAGAATCCTGCATGCCCCAGAAAGCTTCTGATTGCCTTAACATTAGCAGGTGGTGGTAATTTTTCAATTACCTCTACCTTAGCTTGATCCACCTCTATCCCCTTGTTCGAGATTTTGTGCCCAAGAACAATTCCTTCAGTCACCATAAAGTGACACTTCTCCCAGTTTAAAACCAGGTTAGT
>NC_029775.3:74363539-74363978 GCF_000817695.3 Arachis duranensis
ACAGGAAAGGTATCACCTTCTCCTAGAAATGCATATTTCAGGGATGGTGGCAATGGTTTGAGCTCGGGTTTTGGAGGTTTCTCCTCTTCTTGAGGGATTTTCAGAGGTTCTATTATTTTCTCTGATTCCTCCAAATCAGGCTGAGCATCTTTAAATATGTCCTCTAGCTCTGATTCAAGATTCTCAGCCATATTGACCTCTCTTACCAGAGAGTCAATAATATCAACACTCATATAGTCATTTGGGGTGTCTGGATGTTGCATGGCTTTGACAACATTCAACTTGAACTCCTCCTCATTGACTCTCAAGGTTACTTCCCCTTTTTGGACATCAATAAGGGTTCGGCCAGTTGCTAGGAAAGGTCTTCCTAGAATGAGAGTTGCACTCTTGTGCTCCTCCATTTCCAGCACCACAAAGTCAGTGGGAAAGGCAAATGGCC
>NC_029775.3:74364042-74365029 GCF_000817695.3 Arachis duranensis
CTGATGGGTATTTAATGGAGCCATCAGCAAGTTGAAGACATATCCTGGTTGGTTTGATTTCTTCAGTTAAACCAAGCTTTTTGATAGTAGATGCAGGCATTATGTTGATACTCGCCCCAAGATCACATAAAGCTTGCTTGGTACAAGTACCTTCTAATGTGCATGGTATCATAAAGCTTCCAGGATCTTTAAGCTTCTCAGGTAAGCTCTTCAGAATGATTGCACTGCATTCTTCAGTGAGGTAAACTTTTTCAGTTTCCCTCCAATCCTTCTTATGACTTAAGATCTCTTTCATGAACTTAGCATAAGATGGTATTTGCTCAAGTGCTTCTGCAAACGGAATCTTTATTTCAAGAGTCCTGAGATAGTCTGCAAAGTGAGCAAATTGCTTATCCTGTTCCGCTTGGCGGAGTTTTTGAGGATAAGGCATTTTGGCTTTGTATTCCTCAACCTTAGTTGCTGCAGGTTTATTACCTACAGAAGTGGGTTGGGAAGCCTTTTTAGAAGGGTTGTTATCAGCACTTGTATGTGACTGATCACCCACTGGTATTTGAATGCCAGGGGTGGAAGCTGGAGTGCCGTTAGACGCCACTTCCTTATTTGTTACTGGCGTTTGAACGCCAGAACCATGTTCCCTTTGGGCGTTCAACGCCGGATTCATGCTTGTTTCTGGCGTTGAACGCCAGGAATGAGCATGGTCTGGGCGTTCAGCACCAGCATCATTCCTCTCTGGGCTCTGATTATCCTCAGAGGGATTTTGAGTAAACATCTGTTCATTTCTTGGCTTCCTGCTGCTTTGAAGTGAGGTATTTAATGTTTTCCCACTTCTTAATTGAACTGCTTGGCATTCATCTGCTATTTGTTTTGACAGTTGCTTTTCTGTCTGCTTTAATTGCACTTCCATATTCCTATTAGCCATTCTTGTTTCCTGTAATATTTCCTTGAATTCGACTAGCTGCTGAGTTAGAAAGTCTAATTGCTGATTAA
>NC_029775.3:74365143-74367592 GCF_000817695.3 Arachis duranensis
GCAACTGTATCTATGAGCTCTTGAGCTTCTTCAATTTTTTTTCTCATATGTATAGATCCACCAGCTGATTGGTCTAGAGAAATCTGAGCTTTTTTTGTAAGCCCATAGTAGAAGATGTCTAATTGCACCCATTCTGAAAACATTTCAGAGGGGCATTTTCTTAGCATCTCTCTGTATCTCTCCCAAGCGTCATAAAGGGATTCATTATCTCCTTGTTTGAAGCCTTGGATGCTTAGCCTTAGCTGTGTCATCCGTTTTGGAGGGAAATAGTGATTCAGGAATTTTTCTGACAGCTGTTTCCATGTTTTTATGCTGTTCTTAGGCTGGTTATTTAACCACCTCTTAGCTTGATCTTTTACAGCAAATGGAAACAGTAATAATCTGTAGACATCCTGATCTACTTCCTTATCATGTACTGTATCAGCAATTTGCAGAAATTGTGCCAGAAATTCTGTAGGTTCTTCATGTGGAAGACCAGAGTACTGGCAGTTTTGCTGCACCATGATAATGAGCTGAGGATTCAGCTCAAAGCTACTAACTCCAATGGAGGGTATACAGATACTACTCCCATATGAAGCAGTAGTGGGGTTAGCATATGACCCCAGAGTCCTCTTGGACTGTTCATTCCTACTTGCTTCCATATTGGATTACAAGAGATAATTTATATGTTGATTTTATTTATTTTATAAGAGTGGAGTAAATAAAAACAAAATATATAAAAAGAAGTTAAAAATATTTTTTTTTGAAAGTTTTTCGAAAAATTTGAAATTAAAATCTGAAATTTATAAAAAAAAAATTTCGAAAATGTAGTTTTAAAATTAGTTTAAATTTTTTTTTTGACTTTTATGATGAAAGAAAAAAACACACAAAAGGCACAAGACTTAAAATTTTTAGATCTAATGCTCCTTATTTTCGAAAATTTTTGGAGGGAAAACACCAAGGAACACCAAACTTAAAAATTTTTAGATCAAAACACAAGAAAGACTCAAGAACACCTTGAAGATTCACAAGAACACCAAGAACAAAAGAAAGAACACCAAACTTAAAATTTTTAGAAAACCATAATAAAATTTTCGAAAATTATAAAAAGATTAACAAGAAAACACCAAACTTAAAGTTTGGCACAAGATTCAATCCAAGAAAAATTATTTTTGAAAAAGGTTCCAAAGGGTATAACCAATTATCAAGAACAACTTGAATATCAAGGAAGAACCAAGAACACTAACACGAAAATTTTTAGAGAAAATATAGAATAAGCAATTAACACCAAACTTAGAATATGACACTAAACTTACGAAAAATTAACAACTAATTAAGAAAAATAATATTTTTGAAAAGAAATTTTTTTGAAAAGAAACTATCCTATCAAAATTTAATGACTCTGTAGCAACAAAAATAAATTATTCCTGAACTGAGAAATAAAATATGCCTTCAATTGTTCAAACTCAATAATCCCCGGCAACGGCGCCAAAAACTTGGTGCACGAATTTGTGATTCGCACAACTAACCAGCTAGTGCACTGGGTCGTCCAAGTAGTACCTTACGTGAGTAAGGGTCGATCCCACAGAGATTATTGGTTTGAAGCAATCAATGTTTATTTTATTAATCTTAGTCAGGAGGTCAATAAGGTTATTTGGATTTAATTTTAAGAAGTCAAAATATTTAAAATCGTAAGAAAAATAAGAGAGAATAATAGCGTTACTTGTTAAGCAGTAATGAGAAATATGTTGGAGTTTTGGAGATGCTTTGTCCTTTTGAACTTCAACTCTTCCTTGAAATCCTTCAACACACGCAAGGCTCCTTCCATGGCAAGCTCTATGTAGGGTGTCACCGTTGTCAGTGGCTACTTCCCATCCTCTCAGTGAAAACGTTCCTATGCTCTGTCACAGCACGGCTAATCATCTGTCGGTTATCGATCATGTCGGAATAAGATCCATTGATCCTTTTGCGTCTGTCACTACGCGTAACACTCGAGAGTTTTAAGCTCGTCACAGTCATCCAATCCCAGAATCCTACTCGGAACCACAAACAAGGTTTAGACTTTCCGGATTTTCAAGGATGCTGCCAATGGATTCTAGCTTATACCATGAAAATTCTGATTAAGGAATCTAAGAGATATTCATTCAATCTGATGTAGAACGGAGGTGGTTGTCAGGCACACGTTCATAGATTGAGGAAGGTGATGAGTGTCATGGATCATCACCTTCTCCACAGTTAAGCACGAATAAACATCTTAGATAAGAGCAAGCGTGTTTGAATGGAAAACAAAGGAATTGTATTAAATCATCGAGACACTGCAGAGCTCCTCACCCCCAACAATGGAGTTTAGAGACTCATGCCGTCACAAAGTGTATAATTCAGATCTGAAAATGTCATGAGGTACAAGAAATGTCTGTAAAAGTTGTTTAAATAGTAAACTAGTAACCTAGGTTTACAAAAAATGAATAAA
>NC_029775.3:74367628-74375820 GCF_000817695.3 Arachis duranensis
TAAACTAAGATAATTGGTGCAGAAATCCACTTCTGGGGCCCACTTGGTGTGTGCTGGGGCTGAGATCAAAGCTATCCACGAGTAGAGGCCTTTCTTGGCGTTAAACTCCAGGTTATGACGTGTTTTGGGCGTTCAACTCCGGATCATGACGTTTTTCTGGCGTTTAACTCCAGACAGCAGCATGAACTTGGCGTTCAACGCCAAGTTATGTCGTCTATCTTCGCGCAAAGTATGGACGATTATATATTGCTGGAAAGCCCTGGATGTCTACTTTCCAAAGCCGTTGAGAGCGCGCCAATTGGACTTCTGTAGCTCCAGAAAATCCATTCCGAGTGTAGGGAGGTCAGGATCCAACAGCATCAGCAGTCCTTTTTCAGCCTAAGTCAGATTTTTGCTCAGCTCCCTCAATTTCAGCCAGAAAATACCTGAAATCACAGAAAAACACACAAGCTCATAGTAAAGTCCAGAAATATGATTTTTGCCTAAAAACTAATAATATTCTCCTAAAAACTAACTAGAACATGCTAAAATCTACATGAAATTATCCCCAAAAAGCGTATAAAATATCCGCTCATCACCTTCCTTGCCAAATTGTTGCGTGCCTTTCTTCTTGTGACCAGGAAGTAAAGCTCTTTGCAAGAGCTCTAGGCTCTTGGCAAGAGCTTTGCTTGCTTCTTGTGCTTAGTGAGGGTCCAAGGTTCAAGCCTTTGGGAGAGCAAATGCTGGTCATTCTTCTTGGCAACAAAGTGGCGCCTAATGCCTAGCTTCCTTGATGCCCTTGGTTCGATCCTTGGTGAGTGAAAACAAGCCAGGGCAGCGCTACCTCACAAGAAAAACAAGCCAATATATTGGCTTGTTTTTCTTGTGAGGTAGCGCTGCCCCCTCCCCATTGGTCTTGAGTTCGAAACTTGTGGAGTGCATTGGCAAGCTTTTCTTCCTTGAATTTCTTTGAGATATGCCTGATAAAGCTCTTGGTAAAGCTCTTGGCAAGAGCTGAGCTTTGAGGTTTGCCTTGCTTCCTCCCTTGATGTAGCGCTCGATTCTTGTGGGGAGCCTAGCTCTCCCCTTGCTTGGCCTTTGGTTTTTGAAGTAAAGCTCTTCACAAGAGATCTAGGCTCTTGCTCCTTGCAATGCGCCACACTTTCTTTCTTTCTTCATTTTCTTCACCTACAAGTAATCAAAACAACCAATCAAAGTATCACAAAATTCACAATGCTTAAAATTCATTTAAAAACCAATTAATTTTAGCTTAAACCTCATGATTTTGTGTCAATTAAAGGGTTGTTGATTGATTCAATAAAACCATGCAATTCTACTCCAAATTACTTACTTACAATGCAAGAAAGTGCATAAAACCTAATGAAACAAGTGAAAAATGCTTGCAAAGCTAGCATATGATGACTTGTCATCACAACACCAAACTTAACTCTTGCTTGTCCCCAAGCAAGCATCAAACATAAGAGGGAATAAAATGAAACAGAGAAGTGTGCATATCCTTATTTAGCATATAGTTGAACTTGGTTCATGGGGTTTTTATGCAGACAATAGTGGCTCATGTATTGCTTGCTGTTACATAAGAGGTGTTTCCTCAAAAGGTTCACTTAGTTTGCTGCTATAAGGCTTTACTTTTGCTTGTTCCCTTGCTAAATTTTCCTTCTTTGTTTTGCTCAGAGAGCTTATTATTCTTTGAAGGTTTGGTGGCAAATATTGCAGCAGCCTTTGGCTTAAAGTTTACTCAACATTCCTTCACCATAGACACATGGCTCACCCTTTTCTTCCTAGGATCATTGATGCCCACATCTCTTTGGATAACTAAGTGTTTTGTAGCTAGGTTTCTCTTTATTGTAGACTTTCGGTTGGCAATCCCAAATCAGTTGATCTAAGTGGCCAAGTTTTGAAATACTCCTCAGAACTTACTTGTCCAATCATATCCTAGCACAAAACACCACATGCATGTGTCCTATGGTTCAAGCTATTGGTGCCTAGCCTTATTGTTTGTTTTCTTTGCCACTTTTGGCTTTTTCTCTTTCTTTTTCTTTCTGTTTTATTTCATTCTCAAGGGATCTTTAATGATACAAGCCTTTATAACAGCAAACTAGTTTCTTCTTTAAAGAACATATCATTATGCAGCATTTATTTCATGAGCCAGGCATTAAATCAACAAATACCACCACTAACTTTCATTCTAACTTATGCAACATTGGATATTTACTTCCTAATTCAAACAATTCTCTTTTATTCAAGTATATGGGAAACAAAACAAAACTCAAGCTAATGAACGGACAACAAGCATTATGCAGATCAGCATTCTTGACAAACAATTCCACTTGCAACCAAATAAACACTCTAGCAAGACATACAAGAATTCCCAATTTAAAGTACTTTTTCAACGAAAAGGATTAAGTGCAGATACAACCTTTTGGGTTGCATCTTTTCATTCTTCCTCCTGTTGTATCCCTTTTGAGTCATAATGCAAATTGTCTTCAAATGTTGGCTAGTTTCCTGCATAATTCTCAAAAGTTGCTTGCTTCTCAAGCCCTTAAGTGAATGATTAGTATGCATGAATTGAGTGTGGCTTTTGGACTTATTTTGGTGTGGGAACACCAAACTTAATTCCTTGCCAATGTCTCTGATGTAACAAATTAACCACTTATGAATTCTCTTGACCTTGCTAAAGGTTATGGAATTAAAAACTAGAAAGCAGCTAAATGGTTAAATGATTTGTCTGATTGCTTGGAGCTAGCATCATGCAGGAAGTGAGAGTGTGCTTTTTAGATAAAATGTTGGTGGAACACCAAACTTAGAATCCTTCATTCTCCCTTAAATTGTTTTGGTGTGCAACACCAAACTTAGCTCATTGCAATACAGAGAAAACTACTCAACCTTTTTATTGAAATAGCTATGAAAAGAAAACTATCTCAGGTTGGGTTGCCTCCTAACAAGCGCTTCTTTATTTTTACTAGCTTGACATTGGGCCCCTCATTGGGTTGATTGACGACTGTAGTGTCTTAGCTTGTCCCCCCTCATTGTGATCTTCCTTTTAGTGCCTTGATGCTCAATTTCAGCATGCTCTAGTGAGAGTATTTTGCTGATAGTGTAGTAGTCATAAGCTTGTTAGCTTGTTCCCAACTATTGGTAAATTAATTGTACTTTATCACCTTTGAAAAACCCCTCAGTTGGAATCTTCTTGTTCTTCCACCCCTTCTGAGTCTTTTTCTTACTTTTATTTCTTCTTTTTGTTGATCCTTCTTCTTTGATAGTGGACTTTATTTTGGGATTTTCCTTCTCAGTGGTCACTTTAATTTCTTCTTGAGTTCCTTCATCACTCTGCACCATCTCATTCTCTTTTTTTCTTGCTGTGTTGTCTGTTTCTTGCTTTGGAAGGTAATTACTGGTTGTCTTGTTGATTCCTTCCTTCCACTGCAAGTCTTCCTTGTCAGTTTCCATGCAATTCTTCTTTTCATCAATGAGCTGTATTTCTGGAAATAGATTCAGAGTGATGCTTTCATCATGCATTCTGAGGGTCAGCTCTCCTTGCTCCACATCTATAATGGCCCTAGCTGTAGCCAAGAATGGTCTTCCAAGTATAATGGAATCACCTTCATCCTCATCTGAGTCTAAGACCACAAAGTCTACAGGGAATATAAATTTGTCCATCTTAACTAGAAGGTTTTCAATCACACCCCTGGGACAGATCACTGACTTGTCCACTAATTCTAGAGACATTTGTATTGGCTTCACTTCCTCTATGCACAGCTTTCTCACCAGAGAAGAGGGCATCAAATTAATACTAGCCACTAAGTTGCACATTGCCTTGTTGATGACCATACTGCCGATGGTACAAGGTAGAAGGAAACTTCCAAGATCTTCATGTTTGCGTGGAAGCCCTTTTTGAATTAATGCCCTGCATTCTTCAGTGAGCAGCACTGTTTCCTTCTCTTGCCAACTCCTCTTTTTGTTGATGAACTTTTTCAAGAATTTCGCATATAGAGGCATCTGCTCTAATGCCTCAGCCAGGGGGATGTTGATCTCCAATTTCTTGAAGACTTCAAGGAATTTAGGGAAGTGTTGGTCCTTTGTCTCTTTGTTGAACCTTTGGGGATATAGCAATGGAGGTGTAAAGTTCACTCCCTGCCTGTGATCCTTGTTTGGTTCTTCCATTGCTTCCTTCCTTTTTCTTGAGATTTATGGTTGGTCTTCCTTTTCTTGAGCCTACTTGCCTGTTGTCACTTCTTTGCTGGCTTCCTCTTTCTCAGCTTGCTTCTTATCATTTTCCTTTAGCTTCTTGGTTGCTCTTTCATCTTTCACCAAGATCTTTCCACCCCTCAACTGTATAGCTTTGTACTCTTCTTTTGGATTAGGAATGGTGTCGCTTGGTAATGAGCTTGATGGTCTCTCAATAGCAATTTTCTTAGAAAGCTGTTCAATCTGCCTTTCCATATTTTTCATGGAGGCTTCTTAATTTTTGGTTGTAAGCTCTTGGTTCTTCATCATTTTTTCCATCAAGAGCTCCAAGTTGGTGATCCTCTGAGAGTCTTGTGAGATTGGTTGGTTGTGAGATGTTGAGGGTTGATGGTAAGTGTTTTGATTGGTGGCTTGGTTATTAGATGGATGATGGTTGAATGTGGGGTAATTGTTTTGGGGTTTTCTGTAGGAGTTTTGGTTAGTGTTCTGCTGGTTGTTTCTTGGGTAGTTTTGGTTTGAATTTCTTTGCCATGGTTGTTGGTTCTGGTTGTGGCTATCTCCCCATCTAAGGTTTGGGTGGTTCTTCTAGGATAGGTTATAAGTGTCACCATAAACTTCACTTGATCCAAAACCTTGATTGTGCACATATTGAATTTGTTCTTGCTGTTGATCCTCTTGATTCTCTTTATTCTACCCCCAAGGGGTTGATGGTTGGCTTGTGACATTCACTGATGCAACTTGTAAGCTATCAATCCTCTTAGCTATTTGTTCAAATTGTTGCTGAATTTGCTGCTGCATCACTTTGTGTTGAGTCAAGATTGTGTCCACTCCTTCCAACTCTAGCACTCCCTTTCTCTGTGATGGTTACCGTTGCCTTTGGTGAAAAAAGAAATATTGATTATTCGCCACCATATCAATGAGATTTTGGGCCTCCTCTGCAGTCTTCATGAGTTGCAAAGAGCCTCTAGCTAAGTGATCCAGTGCTTCTTGAGCCTTCAAAGTGAGGCCTTCATAGAAGTTTTGAAGCTTGTCCCATTCAATGAACACGTCTAGTGGACATTTCTTAAGCAAAGCCTTGTATCTCTCCCATGCTTCATATAGAGATTCAGCATCCAATTGTGTGAATGTTTACACTTCAGTCTTTAATATAATAATCCTCTGAAGTGGGTAAAATTTGGCAAGGAACTTGCTCACTAGATCTTCCCAAGTGTTAATGCTCTCTCTTGGAAATGTCTCCAACCATTGAGTAGCTTTGTCTCTGAGGAAAAATGGGAATAGCAATAGCTTGTAGATGTCAGGATGCACACCATTACTTTTGACAGTATCACAAATCCTCAGGAAAGTGGATAAGTGTTGGTTTAATTTAGATCTTCAAGTGGCCCTCCTCCAAAAGAACAGTTGTTTTGGACCAATGTGATGAGTTGTGGCTTTAATTCAAAGTTATTTGCATTGACATTTGGGGTAAGGATGCTACTCCCACAATGTCTAGGATTTGCAAATGTATAAGAAGCCAATACTCTCCTTGGTAGTTGACCATTGTTGTTGTCCACTCCTACTGGTGGATTTGTTGGATTTGTTGAGTGTTCCTCCATCTCTTGGAATTCTTCTTCTGAATCCTTTTCTCCAACAATACCTTTCCCTCTTTCTGCTCTTCTTAACCTCCGAATGGTTCTTTCGTCAGTTTTAGAGAAAGTAGGGATAACCCTCCTTGTACCTGACATACAAACAAAACACAAGAAGAAGACAAAACCAGAAAACCGGTAGTACTTCAATCTATTGCTAGAGTGAAGTTTTGGTTAGCTTAAGCAAAAATTCAAACAGTTAATGTGTTAGTCAAAAGAAAATAAAAATGCTTAATCTAGATCACCACCTCACTTAATCATTGTCAATCTATTTCAATCCCCGACAACGGTGCCAAAAACATGATGGTGTGGAAGACGATCCAACACAAAACTTACCGGCAAGTGTATCGGGTCGCATCAAGTAGTAATAACTCACATGAGTGAGGTCGATCCCACAGGGATTGAAGGAGTGAGCAATTTTAGTTTAGTGGTTGATTTAGTCAAGCAAACAAGAGTTGATTTGAGTGATTTGTAATTGACAGAAGCTAAATTGCATGAATTGTAAAAGGAGAGGGGAGAATTACAGTGAATTAAAGAGAACAGAAAGTAAAAGTGCTGAATCTTAAAGAATAAGTAAAGTAAATAACAGAAACTTGGAGTGCAAGAAATGTAAATTACAGAAGCTTAGAGTGCAAGAAATGTAAATTGCTTGAATATTAAAGGGCTCATGGAGCTGGGATTGCAGAATCTAAACAAAGAAGAGTAAATTGCAACAAGTAGAAGAGTAGAAGATGAATTAAATTGAAATAGATCTCAAATAGAAAAGTAAATTAGCTTGAAGAAGCATTCAGCAGATGAACAAAAATGAAATTGCAGATCTCAGGGTCAAGAGACTAAAAAACTAAGTCTAGATCTCACTACCTTCCTTGATCCAATTCAGAAGACGATTTAAGAGAATTGAAGATGAAAATCAGTAAAGAAGAACACAAATCCTTGAATTATGCAGTAAAATGGACAAAGAGATCTCAAGATGAGATTGAGACAGAATTTTCTCAATTCTTTACACTCAAGACTCAAGCAAAGCTTTGTAGAAAAGAAAACAAGAATACCCAGAGGAAGAGAACTCAATTCTCCTTCCCAATTCAGTTAAAAGAAAATCAAAAATTAAAACAGAAGAAAAAATGAAAAAGTTCTCAAATTAAAATTCAAGAAAAAAAAAACTCCAAAAAAAGTCTTCTCTACATCTCACTAACACCTATTTATACACTTCCTAATTTGGATCTATGAATTTGGGTGGGCTCTAAAATTTGGTGAAGAAATGAATTAAAATAGATTTTTGATGAATTTTTGGCCCATGGAAGTTGCTCCCAGGGCAAGGCTCGGGTGTCACTAAGAGCCGAGCTTGGTGCCTTCCTTGCCAAATTGTTGCGCGCCTTTCTTCTTGTGACCAGGAAGTAAAGCTCTTTGCAAGAGCTCTAGGCTTTTAGCAAGAGCTTTGCTTGCTTTTTGTCCTTAGTGAGGGTCCAAGGTTTGAGCCTTTGGGAGAGCAAATGCTGGTCATTCTTCTTGGCAACAAAGTGGCGCCTAATGCCTAGCTTCCTTGATGCCCTTAGTTCGATCCTTGGTGAGTGAAAACAAGCCAATTTTGGCTTGTTTTTCTTGTGAGGTAGCGCTGGACCCTCCCCCTTGGTCTTGAGTTCGAAACTTGTGGAGTGCATTGGCAAGCTTTTCTTCCTTGAATTTCTTTGAGACATGCCCAATAAAGCTCTTGGTAAAGCTCTTGGCAAGGGCTGAGCTTTGAAGTTTGCCTTGCTTTCTCCCTTAATGTAGTGCTCTGATGAGCGGATAATTTATACGCTTTTTGGCATTATTTTTAGTATGTTTTTAGTATAATCTAGTTAGTTTTTAGTGTATTTTTATTAGTTTTTAGCTAAAATTCACTTTTCTGGACTTTACTATGAGTTTGTGTGTTTTTCTATGATTTCAGGTATTTTCTGGCTGAAATTGAGGGTCCTGAGCAAAAATCCGATTCCGAGACCAAAAAGGACTGCAGATGCTGTTGGATTCTGACCTCCCTGCACTCGAAGTGGATTTTCTGGAGCTACAGAAGCCCAATTGGCGCGCTCTCAACGGCGTTGGAAAGTACACATCCTGGGCTTTCCAGCAATATATAATAGTCCATACCTTGCCCAAGATTTGATGGCCCAAACCGGCGTGGCAAATCAGCCTCAGAAATTCCAGCGTTTAACGCTGGAACTGGCATGAAAATGGGAGTTAAACGCCCAAACTGGCACCAAAGCTGGCGTTTAACTCCAGAAAAAGTCTCTACACATGAAAGCTTCAATGCTCAGCACAAGCACACACTAAGTGGACCCAGAAGTGGATTTTTACGTCATTTACTCATTTCTGTACACCCTAGGATACTAGTTTACTATTAATAGGATC
>NC_029775.3:74376473-74377228 GCF_000817695.3 Arachis duranensis
GGTTGCATGTAGAACGGAAGTGGTTGTCAATCACGTGCGTTCATAAGTGAGAATGATAATGATCGTCACTTTCATCATTACACTCATCATGTTCTTGGGTACGAATGAATATCTTGGAATAAGAATAAGAGAGATTTGAATAAAAGATAATAGAATTGCATTAATACTTGAGGTACAGCAGAGCTCCACACCCTAATCTATGGTGTGCAGAAACTCCACCGTTGAAAATACATAAGCAAAGGGTTCAGGCATGGCCGAATGGCCAGCCCTCTCCATGATCAAGTGACCAAATGATCAAAGACTTAAAGTGGTCAAAAGATGTCTAATACAATAGATAAATGTTCTATTTATAATAAACTAGCTCCTAGGGTTTACATGAGTAAGTAATTGATGTATAAATTCACTTCCGGGGCCCACTTAGTGTATGTTTGGGCTGAGCTTGATCAATCCACGAGCTAAGGCTTCTCTTGGAGTTGAACTTCGAGTTATGACGTGTTTTGGGCGTTCAACTCCGGATCATGACGTTTTTCTGGCGTTAAACTCCAGACAGCAGCTTGTACTTGGCGTTCAACGCCAAGTTACGTCGTCATTCTTCGAATAAAATATGGACTATTATACATTGCTGGAAAGCTCTGGATGTCTACTTTCCAACGCCGTTGAGAGCGCGCCATTTGGAGTTCTGTAGCTCCAGAAAATCCATTTCTAGTGCAGGGAGGTCAGATTCCAACAGCATCAGCAGTCCTTTTGTCAGCCTT
>NC_029775.3:74377480-74377774 GCF_000817695.3 Arachis duranensis
TGTGTCTTGATGAATTAATGCAATTACTACTGTTTCTCATTCAATCATGCTTGCTTCCATTCTAAGATAATACTTGTTCTTAACCCGGATGAATGTGATGATCCGTGACAATCATCATCATTCTCAACTATGAACGTGTGCCTGACAACCACCTCCGTTCTACCTTAGATTAAGTAGTTATCTCTTGGATTCTTTTACCGGAATCTTCGTGGTATAAGCTAGAACTGATGGCGGCATTCAAGAGAATCCGGAAGGTCTAAACCTTGTCTGTGGTATTCTGAGTAGGATTCAA
This sequence comes from Arachis duranensis, assembly GCF_000817695.3. Lineage (NCBI taxonomy): Eukaryota > Viridiplantae > Streptophyta > Magnoliopsida > Fabales > Fabaceae > Arachis > Arachis duranensis. The sequence continues at coordinate 74,377,773 of NC_029775.3, forward strand.
TG
>NC_029775.3:74377915-74378512 GCF_000817695.3 Arachis duranensis
AAACCTCAACCTATTCTCCATTACTGCAAAACAAGTAATCATTTCATGTTCTTTTGTTTTTCACAATCAATCCTGATAATTTCTGATATCCTGACTAAGATTTACAAGATAACCATAGCTTGCTTCAAGCCGACAATCTCCGTGGGATCGACCCTTGCTCACGCAAGGTATTACTTGGACGACCCAGTGCACTTGCTGGTTAGTTGTGCGGAGTTGCAAAAGTGGGATTGCAATTTCGTGCACCAAGTTTTTGGCGCCGTTGCCGGGGATTGTTCGAGTTTGGACAACTGACGGCTTATCTTGTTGCTTAGATTAGGACTGTTTTATTTTTGTTGGTTTAGAGTCTTTTAGTTAAGTCTAGTTCATATTTTAAGTTTGGTGTCAATTGCATGCTTTTGTTTTTCTTTTAATTTTCGAATTTGCATGTTCTCAGTCCCTTTTTGATTCATAAAAATTCTAAGTTTGGTGTCCTTTTTGTGTTTTTCCCTTAAGAGTTTTCGAAAATTAGTGTTTGATTTTCTAAAAATTTTAAGTTTGGTGTCTTTTGTGTTTTTCTCTTTCCTCTTTTCAAAAATCAAATCTTTTTCATAAAAATTT
>NC_029775.3:74378591-74378986 GCF_000817695.3 Arachis duranensis
AAATCTTTTTCATTAACTAATTGATTCAGTTCTCAATTTGCTTTGATCTTATTTTCTTTTTGATTTTCGAATTTTTATTTTAATTTTCTTTTGTTTTAATTTATTTTTTCGTTAATTCAAAAAAAAAATTTATCCATCATGGACCTAAGTGAAATTGATCAGTCCAAAAGGACTCTGGGGTCATATGCTAACCCCATTACAGCTGCATATGGGAGTAGCATATGTACACCTCCCATCAAAGCAAGCAGCTTTGAGCTAAATCCTCAACTCATTATCATAGTGCAGCAAAATTGCCAGTATTCCGGTCTTCCACAGGAAGAACCTACTGAGTTTCTGGCACAGTTTTTACAAATTGCTGACACAGTACATGATAAAGAGGTGGATCAGGATGTCTA
>NC_029775.3:74381638-74381797 GCF_000817695.3 Arachis duranensis
GAAAGCTCCATGGTTTGCAGATATTGCAAATTATAAAGCTGTGAGGTTCATACCCAAGGAGTACAGCTACGTGCAGAGAAAGAAATTAATTTCAGATGCCAAGTACTACCTCTGGGATGAACCATATCTCTTTAAGAGATGTGCTGACGGAGTGATCCG
>NC_029775.3:74383157-74383610 GCF_000817695.3 Arachis duranensis
TGTGATTACAGGAGTGTCACCATATGGATATGTTGAGCTTCAGGATATTGATTCTGACAAAAAGTTCATTGTTAATGGACAGAGAATCAAGCATTATCTTGAAAGCAATTTTGAGCAGGAATGCTCAAAACTGAGACTTGAGTGATTCTCAGTAAAGGTCCAGCTAAAGACAGTAAAGAAGCGCTTGCTGGGAGGCAACCCAGTTATTAGGAGGTTATGTGATTTATTTTTACAGAGGCAAGTATCAAAAATGAAGGAATTCACAGAGTTACAGAAGGATTCAGCTCAAAAAGCAGAGAAAAAGAGCTTACTGGCGAAAAAACGCCAGTAAGGGTCTTTTTGGGTGTTAAACGCCAGAATGGGTACCATTCTGGGCGTTTAACGCCAGGAATGGTGCCATTTTGGGCGTTAAACGCCACTGGCGTTTAACGCCAGCCAGGGCACCTGGCTGGG
>NC_029775.3:74383779-74384868 GCF_000817695.3 Arachis duranensis
CAGAATGGGTGCCATTCTGGGCGTTTAACGCCAGAAAGGTGGGGGGACCACAATTTTGTTTTCAACTCAGATTTTTTCAAACTTTCCTTTTCTTTCCCATATTCTTCTACAAAAACACATTTCAATCTCTCAAATCATTCCCAAAATTTGTTCAAAAACTCACCCTTCTCTCAATTTCTTTCCATATCTTCTCAAATCTCTTTTCAAATTTCTTTTTTTTTCAAAAATTCCCCTCCCCACCTTATAAATACACGTTTGGCTCCCTCTTCCCACCACACCATTCGAATTTCCTCTTCCTCTCTCTCTCTTCTTTCCTTTCTTTTGCTTGAGGACAAGCAAACCTCTAAGTTTGGTGTGCTTTTCCGTGATCACTAAGCCAAGATTCTTCAAGATCATGGCTCCTAAGGGAAAACAAACAATTTTAAGAGGAAAGAAAGAGAATAATCCAAAGAATCTTTGGAATCAAGAGAAGTTCTTAACCAAAGAACATGAAGACCATTATCACAAAATAATGGGTCTGAGGTCAGTGATCCCGGAAGTTAAATTTGATCTGAAAGAAGATGAATATCCGGGGATCCAAGAGCAAATTCGAAACAGAGGATGGGAAGTTCTAACCAATCCTGAAATAAAGGTTGGAAGGAACATGGTTCAGGAATTCTACTCAAATCTGTGGCTAACAGATAAGCAGAGAATGACTGGAACTGCTTACCATACCTACAGAACCATGGTCAGAGGGAAAGTTATGTACTTCCATCTGGACAAAATAAGAGAAATCTTCAAACTACCTCAACTGCAAGATGATCCTGATTCCTTCAATAGGAGGATGTGGATCAAGTTCTAGAGGACATATGTCTCCTTGGAACTAAGTGGATAACCAATTCAAAGGGTGTCCCAAACCAACTCAAGAGGGGAGACCTCAAACCAATTGCAAGAGGTTGGCTAGACTTTATTGGGCATTCCATACTACCCACTAGCAACCGTTCTGAGGTCACCATCAAGAGAACAGTGATGATTCATTGCATTATGCTTGGAAGAGAAGTGGAGGTTCATCATGTGATTGCTTGTGAGATCTACACAATTGCAAATAAG
>NC_029775.3:74386318-74393010 GCF_000817695.3 Arachis duranensis
CGAGACCAAAAAGGACTGCAGATGCTGTTGGATTCTGACCTCCCTGCACTCGAAGTAAATTTTCTGGAGCTACAGAAGCCCAATTGGCGCGCTCTCAACGGCGTTGGAAAGTAGACATCCTGGGCTTTCCAGCAATATATGATAGTCCATACCTTGCCCAAGATTTGATGGCCCAAACCGGCGTAGCAAATCAGCCTCAGAAATTCCAGCGTTTAACGCTGGAACTGGCATGAAACTTGGAGTTAAACGCCCAAACTGCCATGAAAGCTGGCGTTTAACTCCAGAAAAGGTCTCTACACGAAAATGCTTCATTGCTCAGCCCAAGCACACACCAAGTGGACCCAGAAGTGGATTTTTACGTCATTTACTCATTTCTGTATACCTTAGGTTACTAGTTTACTATTAATAGGATCTTTGGACATTGTATCAGTACCTCATGACACTTTACACGTTTTCTTTGTGTATCTTCCACGGCATGAGTCTCTAAACCCCATGGTTGGGGGTGAGGAGCTTTGCTGTGTCTTGATGAATTAATGCAATTACTACTGTTTCTCATTCAATCATGCTTGCTTCCATTCTAAGATAATACTTGTTCTTAACCCGAATGAATGTGATGATCCGTGACAATCATCATCATTTTCAACTATGAACGTGTGCCTAACAACCACCTCCGTTCTACCTTAGATTAAGTAGTTATCTCTTGGATTCTTTTACCGGAATCTTCGTGGTATAAGCTAGAACTGATGGCGGCATTCAAGAGAATCGAAACCCTACATACAGCTTGCCATGGAAGGAACCTTGCGTGTTTGATGAAGAAGACAGTAGGAAAGCAGAGATTCAGAGAACAGAGCATCTCCAAAACCTCAACCTATTCTCCATTACTGCAAAACAAGTAATCATTTCATGTTCTTTTGTCTTTCACAATCAATCCTGATAATTTCTGATATCCTAACTAAGATTTACAAGATAACCATAGCTTGCTTCAAGCCGACAATCTCCGTGGGATCGACCCTTGCTCACGCAAGGTATTACTTGGACGACCCAGTGCACTTGCTGGTTAGTTGTGCGGAGTTGCAAAAGTGTGATTGCAATTTCGTGCACCATGCTCAGTTCTTATGGAGAGCCTAGCTCTCCCCTTGCTTAGACTTTGGCCTTTGAAGTAAAGCTCTTCACAAGAGCTCTAGGCTCTTGGCAAGAGCTCTAGTCTCTTGCTCCTTGCGCGCCACGCTTTCTTTCTTTCTTCATTTTTTTCACCTACAAGTAATCAAAACGACCAATCAAAGTATCACAAAATTCACAAAGCTTAAAATTCATTTAAAAACCAATTAATTTTAGCTTAAACCTCATGATATTGTGTCAATTAAAGGGTGGTTGATTGATTCAGTAAAACCATGCGATTCCACTCCAAATTACTTACTTACAATGTAAAAAAGTGCATAAAACCTAATGAAACAAGTGAAAAATGCTTGCAAAGCTAGCATATGATGACTTGTCATCACGAGTATGCAAATGTTACAAATAAAAGAAAAGAAAGGGAATAAGGATGAGAGGGGAGGAGAAGAAAGTGGGAAAGGAGGAGGAAAGAAGGAGAAAGGAGAGAGAAAAGGAGAAGAATGGAGTATGCGAAGCGACGCGTACGTGTGGGTGAGCAAGAATCCAAGTGACGCGTACGCGTCGGTCACGCGTATGCGTGACCACTGATTGTGCTAAAAGCACAATACCAGCACCAAGGCAGCACAACACTCGGCCAAATCACCCATTGACGCCGATTTTTCATCCACGCGTACGTGTCGCTGACGCTTACGCGTGGGTTAACTAAAATATGGGTGACGCGCATGTGTCACCCACGCGTACGCATGGGCTGGCTTGTGCGCAAGGCACCCTTTCTGCACAGCTCCCGCGTAACCTTCTGTAAGGTTTATCGTCGCATGTGATGTGTGCACGTGGTTCACGTGCACGCGTGGAACGCACTTTTCTCTCTTTTTTTATATGCAGATGCAAATGCAGACTATATGCAGTAATAATGAGAAGAGTCACTAAATAAAGCTAAGAAAAGAGAAAGGAACAATCATACCATGGTGGGTTATCTCCAACCTAGCACTTTTAGTTATTGTCCATAAGTTGGACATTTGGTGAGCTCCTTGTCATAGTGGCTTGTGCTTGTACTGATCCAGGAATCTCCACCAATGTTTGTACTTCCAATAGCCTCTGGAATCCCAAACTAGGCGTAAAGAGCCTTCAAGCAAGTCAATGTAGGTGACAAGGCCCCAAGAGTATTGATTGCTGGAATGAATTCCAATGTCCCAGACCTTACTTTTGCACCCATCTTCTTGTTGATCATCATTTTTTCAACCAGGTGGCAAGCAATCTGAATTTTCACTGAAGCGGCCAAACAACTTCCTAGACCGATTTAATTGATCTCTACACCAACCTTTGCATTTCAACTTGGAGCATACAACCATATTGAACCTTTCGTGATAACTCCTACCACTAACCATCTTTCTCTTATGCTTAAAGCCACAAAGAACTCTAAGTTGACCAACCGTTTCTAGTAAACCATATTCAAGTGGGAAAGTAGAGGTTAAGGATAAGAACTTTACCCACTTGAATGTTGTGTTGCATGGTAACGGCTTCGGGGGAGGTGTTTCTGATGATCTTGCAAGCTCCACTCCCTTGTGTTCTTCCTTGACAACTTCCACCTCTTTGCAAGCTCCTTCAATTTTAACCTCTTTCTCTTGGTAGCTTTCTCCCAATTCAATCTCTTCTTCATTGCTTACCAAGGGCATGGGGGGTTGTGCTTCTTCTTCATTAATCTCCATTTCTTGATTAACTTCTTTAAAGTCTTCAACCATGATATGCCTTGGAGGTTGTACACCCTCCTCAGCATCAATTTCAAATGTCTTGGAAGGAGGCTCTATGACTTGACTTTCCTATGGAGGTTCCGTATCTTCTAAGTCTTCAACCACTTCTTTTTTTGTGATAATCTCAGCTTTTTCTAGTTGTTTTAGCATAAAATCGTACTCCTCCTTGATGATTTCCTTTCTATGACAACTTCCTTCAACTACTCTTTCATCTTCAAGGGTCTCTCCTAACTCCACATTTTGGGCCTCCTCTTGCTCCCCTAGAAATAAGGCCGCGTGTAACCGATCCATTGCGATTGTGTCCCTAAGACGATCCCTTCTCTCTTGTTCCATGTCAATATCATCATTGGAATCATGTTGCTCTTGGATTGATGGATGTGGATGCTCTTCCATGGAGGGCGATGATGGGATGGAGAGATCATTATGTGGTTGAAAAAGAGGTGCACTAGAGCTTGAAGGTTGCTTGTTGGGGGTATTCAATGATCCAATCTGTGAGTCGAGAGCTTGTAAAGCAGAGGTCAAACTGTTTAAGGTAGAGTTAAGTGTGTTTTCTATGGTCTTTTGTCTTTGGTGAACAACACTAAGAGTGTTGTTATCCAATGGAGGTTGGGGTGGATAGGAGGGTTCATTTGTTGGGAGAAAGGGCTCATAACACGGAGGTGGTTCCTCTTGATAAGGACATGGAGATGGTGTATATTGAGGTGGTGGTTCTATGTATGGTTCATATGGTGGTTGGTATGGTGGATAAGGGTTAAGGTCATATGAAGGTGAATGGTGAAAAGTGGCTTGTGAGTATGGTGGTTCAAAGCTATGTTGAGGAAGGGGTTCATAGACATGTTGTGGTGGGTATTGAGTGTCACGTAAAGGTCCACCATAACTATTGTCTTGGTATGCATCATGGAATGGTTGTTGCTCGTGGTATATTAGAGGGGGTTGTTCCCAAGAGAGTTTATCAAATCCTTGTGGCTCCTCCCATCTTTGATTGTTCCAACCATGGTGCATGTTGTCATTATAATCTCCTCTTCCTGCAACATAATTATAACCACGCTCGTAGCCAAAGGGGTGAGAGTTCATAGTAGAAAAGAAAAACAAAAACTAATAAAGATACAAAACTAAGTCTTAAAACTAACAAACAAGTAAAAAGAAAATATTTACAATAACCAATAATAAGGCACACGTTTGCAATTCCCCAGCAACGGCGCCATTTTGACGAATGGACTCTCGCGCGGTCTAAAATTTCACAAATAAATTCTCGTTGAAAGTATAGCTTCTAGACCGACAAAGAATCCTTTTCATGCAAAAGTTTGGTTGTCACAAGTAACAAACACCTAATAAAATTGATAACCGAAGTATTTAAACCTCGGGTCGTCTCTCAAGGAATTACAGGGAAGTGTTCTTATTATTGGTTATGAGTTGTATAAATTGGGGTTTTGGGGATGAGAAATGAGAAGAGTAAATTGTAGAGAAATTAGAATGATAACAATAAAAACTCTTGGCAAGGTATGAGAATTGGAAGTCCTATCCTAGTTATCCTTATCAATTGTGATGAGAGTTGTCCGTTGCTCCCACTAGGTCAACCTCTAACTATGAAGGTAATTCAAGTAGATAAATCAATATGAATCCTCAAGTCCTAGTCAACTCCCAAGGAAAGACTAAAGTTAATGGAATTCAAATCAACTAGCAAACATAACAATTATCCATCAACAAAGGAGTTTGATAACTCAAGCGTTACCAATTACTCAACCAAGGCCAAAAGGGTGAAAATCTAAATTAAAATTCTCCTAAGAATTTTATCAAACACTTGGAGGGCATAACACCAAATAGTAGAGAAGTAACAGGAGATAATAACATCCAAATAACCAATCTCAAATATCAGCAACATAGATCAAAAGAGAGCAATCTTAAATATGAAATACCTTAAATTATATTAAATAGAGAATCCAATCACAAAAGGGATGTATAGATCAAAGTATTAAAGTCAATACGAGTAGGAGAGAATTAAGTCAAGGAACATTAAACCTGGGAGAGAAGAGAAAATATAAAACATGCGATTTATATGAATAAGTGTGAGATTAGTGGATAAAATCCACTCAATTAAGCACAAGATGTACCACGAAATAGTGGTACATCAATATGCCTTGATGTCTGTATGTATATCTTGTGCCTCGTTTAGTATAGAATCATGAGAACGTTTTGCGCTTTTTGAATTCTGTTTTTGAGCTTAAATCCTTTATCGGGCTTCTAGAATATATATTATTTACCTCTATATAATATGTATAAGCTTTAGACTTGTCGTAACCTTTGATTAACCTTTTCTTTACGACACGAGGTAAGGCTTAGGGTAATTAGGGTGTTACAACAGACACTCAAGGCATCTCGGAACTAACAATTCAGTAAACAACATAAGTTGATCCATATTGTATTTTTTATCAAATCATTCCAGCTAGAACAATGAACATCCTATGTATTTTTAGCAAGGCAAGCCCAACAAATGTCTAACTATTCACACTAATGTAACCAAGTTGCAGAAATAAAAGAGATATGTATAAAGATAGGAGCATCAGACAGCAATAGCCACAAGTTAGTTGAGGCAGTTATTCGTTGATTAAAATTTAAATCACATCATGCTGTTCCCTAGAACGTGTCATCACAACTGGGAAACAATAGATGAAATAAGAGGCTATGATGACCGTACCTTCTTTTGCCAGAAGCTGGATCTTTTGTAAGTGACTCAATGTCGTCCACATGGATCAGATCATAAGTTCGAGGATACATTGAGAAAGGTTCGCACCTGAGAACAATAACAAAACATCTCAGATCCAAAACACTAACCCGTTGAAAACTGCAATACATGTTAATGAGAATGAAAATTTTTGCCAGAAAGAAGGGTCCTAATTAAAGAAACAAAACAAGTTAGAGTATATATGTACTTGAGTTATTTTTCAGAAAGATGAATAATAATAATTATCATTAAGACATTTACTATGAAAGATTTGCAAATTTGTCACACTATAGAAGACAAAATATTGAACTCCAAAGGCTCTTTCCGATATCCCTTTAAGTGAAAATACATGAAATTCTGAGCATAGAACTTACCAATCATGATAGACTCCTATAAAACCTCTGTCAAAAACTACATCAAGAGTTGATGACTTGCAGGCTGGTACTACATTCATAACCCACATAGGATCAGATTTTAGTGATGCCACAAAACCCCCAAATAATGCATTCATTACTATAAGAAAATGGAACATTTGTAACAAAAAATTTGTATCAAATTTAAAATTGTTACAAATTATAGTTTTTTTTGTAACAATAATTAGTTATTGTTACAAAATAAGAATATTTTGTAAGAACAAGAAATTTGTTACAAATTATGTTGGCTTTTGTATCGAATTGTTGTTTTGTTGCAAAATGTGATAATGTTTTATAACAAAAGATTATATTGTTGCAAAAATTCAAAATATTTTATAACAAAATATCTATTTGTTTTAGAAGCTCTAAATATTTTGTAACAAAAAACTAATTTGTCATAAAATATACTATTTTTGTAACAAGTTATTTATTTGTCACAAAATTCAAAGATTTTTTGTAAATAATAAAAAAATTTGTTTCAACATATTAAATGTAAGACTTTGAATTTTTAAAAATTAACATAATAAGTTATTTAAGATTTATTATATTTATTTAAGATTTTATATTTAAAAATTTATTTTACTAAAAATATTTAAGTAAAATTAATGATAATTTGAGTTTAAAATTATTTTAAAAATTAAATAATAAATCATTTATGATTTATTATATTTACTCAAAATAAATTTTTAGAGATTT
>NC_029775.3:74393392-74415618 GCF_000817695.3 Arachis duranensis
GGAAGGGAAGGAAATGGGGGAGATCGTGCCGCCACTGGCGATCGTCGCGCCACTTCCGTCGCGCTTTACTACCGGTCACTACTGCTGAATCGCCATCAGAAATGGAACTGCAGAGAAAGGGCTATCAAGACGCGAAGAGAGAGAGTCCGCGAGAAGAGGGAGGCATCCCGCATCCTGTCGCCGCTGCTAGAGGGAGGCTGTTCGCGTCCAGCTCGCCGTAGCTGTTGCATTGCTGTTATCGCGTGCCGCCGTCGAGCCCGAAGCTACCGCCATCGCACGAAGCAGAGAGAGTTGCTTTGTTATCATTTTGTTCTTCTGTCATATTTCCGTGCTAATTATGTTAGCATATTTTATTCTAGTGTTGCTAATGTATCTCCTGAACAATTATGATTGGTGCTGAGATCACTGTTGCTGCTGCTCTAAGAGGAAAGTTGTTGCTACTAGGAATTAAAAACAAATGAAGAGTTTTTTGCGTTTAATTACCAAGTTTCAGCTAAATGAGGTAAGGGATTTTATTTTGAAATTAACTGTTTTAATTTATGAATGCCATGGAAGTCAAGGGTTTAATTTATTAGAACTTCTGATTATGGATGTTGTTTTTTATCAGAACTTGTGAATATTAGGGCGGTTGATTATTGTTCTGTGTAGTTTCTTTTTTCTGATTTTACTTATTTTTTTTTTACTTGTTCTGATTAGTAATTTAGTATTATTGGAACTTCAAATTATTACTTGTTTTTGTTTTTTATTTGTTCTTAATTTAGTTGATGCTAGATTGATGCCCAACAAAATTCATTCATAATAATAATTATTTACATGTTCATAGCATCGATTGAGTTGTTACTCTTGAGTTGTTACCCATGATTAAGTTCATACCACCATGAACTATTGATGAATTCTAACAAACAGCACAAAATAAAAACTGTTAGTGAAATCACCAAAGATATTTGCCTCTTTGTTATCGGCATGGGACTTTATGCAGAGTCTAAAAAGGTATGTTCCGTCATCCTGCTTGCTTCATGATCCTTGCGTTTGTTTTTGGAATTCACTTTGAGAAGTTTATGAATTATAAAATTGTTTGAAGCTCGTGAATGTATATTAACATGAACTTTCATATTCATCTAAATAAAGAGGAACTTTAGCTGGATTATGTATAAGAATTTTAACTATCATGAAAAACCACTTTCAAGTTATTCACTGAACTAAGCTATTACACATTTTTCCCCTCTTTTCTTTGGGTAAGTCAAGTCTTTCCCTTTAGAGAGTTCTATATTAGTATACATTCTATGGAGGTCATTGTTAGTTATTTAAGATCAATTTTATTCATTAATCATGTTGGATGGTGCTTATCAGTCCCCCCCTTTAGAGGGTCGTACAAATGAAGTAGTTGAAGTGATGTAAAGTTGGTACAATAAAAAGTTATGACAATAACAAATAATATCTTATTGTTTAGTTATTCCATATATTACCTATGCAACAAACTGCATCAATGCAATCACTTAAAAAGTCCCCTCGTGGCAAGTGGTAGAGCAAACCTAAAAAAGATAAAAATAAAAGATTCTTAAAGACTTGGCCTTATATGTATCCTTATATATTTTTAGAACTACTGCAATTGTTTCACATTATATTTGTCACTTTGCATTTCATTACATGATCATCACTCATTTGAACATCATTCAGTGTTGTATAAATATCATATTACCAACAATTTTATACTAACTATCTTTTTATTATCACATTCAATTATTTTATAATAGAAGGTATTTCACTGTTACCCTCTTTTTTTCCTCCTGTAGCTATTCTTTGAACTACTTGATTGTCTGCTAGAATACTACTCCTATGTATTACTTTATTGGTAGTCTTGGCTTCACTAACTTCTATAACGTAATAAATAAAGGCAAAAAGCAAAGATGTTCCTAAACATCTTGATTATTGTTCCATTGTTTTATACTTTATGATATTTAATAAATTTCTTAAACTAAAATGCATGTTTGGATCCGAGTCATGATTATTGTATCAACATGTCCTATTTTATTGTACGTCTCTCCAAAGGTTATTCATGTTATAAAATTCCATGGAAGATTTAATGTTTCATTGTTCAATTTTTATTTCTGAGATCTTATTTTAAATTTAGGTTTCTGGCCATAATTTGGTCTTTCAGTTCAAATTATGATTCTACCCTTTTTACTGATAGATCATAGAAGGATTATAATTATACAATTATACAATTATCATAGAATGACATGGTAAGGATTTTAGAGTTTGTATTCATTGTTGAATAATACGAGTATAATTTTTTGATTTTTCTTGTGCATTTTTAAAGGAAAAATAAATCTTGTTTTTTAAGCTAGTGTTTTTTATTTGGTGGTCTTTTCAGGTGTGTGGCACTTATTAGAACTTGTCCATGAAAAAGGAGCTATATGAACATGATGGAGTTTGTAATTTGTAGTTTGCATTTTGGAGATTTATAATTCCTTGTTTTTCTTGTCCCATGTATCTATCTAGTTCACTTGTTAGTTTATACTTTAATGTTTATATGTTGAAGATTTATAAAATAATCTTAGTTAATGAAAGATATTTGAACTATCTATGTTATTATATATTATATAAATGTTGACTTGTTGAGTATATTAGTTAATATATTAATTAATTAAAAAAATAATATAATTCGGTAAATTATGTGTGTAATTTGTATTTAAAAAATTATTACAAAATAAATAGTGTTTTGTAACTAAAGAAAAAAATATTACAAAATCAAGTTACATTTTGTAACAAACTTTTATGATAGGAAAAAATATATTGTCACCAAAAATATTTTGAACTTTAAAATTTGTTATCACTTTTGTAACGACTTTTGATTTTTTGTATCAAAAAAATTTGTTACAAAATATTACTTTGAATTGTAACAGTTCTATTTTTTTACAAAAATGTTTTGTAACGGGACATACTGCAATGGCCATTTTTTTGTTACAAAATCCTTTTGTTTCAAAATTTTATTTTTTTGTAACAATTTTTTTGTTACAAATATTGCTTTTCTTGTAGTGCATGTCCATCACATTTCGTATGGCTGGAGTTCCCAACTTAATGTTCAGAAAATGTTTATAGTAAACAACTCTCCTCACCCACCATTTAGTGTCAGCCTCATAGACATCAGCACCATTCATCAGGAGTGTCAATTGGGAGATTTTATACTAAATCCATTTGAAATAAGTTTATCATGTATGCAATATTCTAATTCTTTTCAATATATTCTAGTAAGTCGTGTTCACTGCTCAATAAAAGTGCAGTTCATTATTTAACTTATCAATTAATTCAATTTTCTAAGCGAAATGCACACAAAATAGGGAACGTTATGGAAAAGAATAGGAATACATCACGTATCTCTTCCACAGTCTTTCCTATAATTTCAGATGACAATTTGGGAGGAGGAGCAGCAACAACTGAAATGCTGACAGTTGAAGTAGTTCTAAGTGACAAAAAGAGTAACATATTAGTAAAAGTTATGAATTAAATACTAAAAAAATCAAAAAGAAAAAAAAAGAAACACTTGGAATGCAAATAAGTTACAATTATGTCATACCTTGAGCAGTTGGTCAACATGGCAAAGTATAGCTAATCAATAAAGTGTCGTTGTATTCCTAAAAGGGAAAGAAGATAACATAAACTTCATAAATTTACATAAGTAATTAATTATGCTACCTTACATAAATTTTTATAATATAGCTCCCTAAAAAAGGGCAGCTCGGCGTACAAGCATTCCACGTTAACGTAAAGTTCGAAAAAGACAACACCCCAAAAGAATAATGTAGGCAGTCTAACCTAATCCTGATAATTGCATCAGGTAAACTAGTGACTTTGAGGTCATGGAGATAACTCAACCATTGCTCCAAGGATTTCTTCAAATTATAGGATCTTAATTGAAAACTTTTATACAATATAAGACTTCATTACAAACTTCTAAATTTTAAGGACCTAACTGAAAATACAATGGAACTATAATAAAATGACCCCAAAAGTATTTTAACCTTTTTTTTTCTCCATCAATTGCTATATTACTCTCTTCGTGAGTCAAGCAAGACTTTAAATTTAAGGCATAAAAGTTTATAGAATGAAATTTTTAGTATTGCTAACATTACCATTCTCTATTTTCATGATACTTCGGAGCATTATTTCCATTTTTGTCTTTATATCATGACTATCATCCATATGGGCACTACAAGTGTAAGCTCCCTGTATATATTGCGTGCAAATTTGCATATCTTCTAAGCGAATTCAAGCTCACCATCTGATATCCTACCAATAGCCAGATGCATCAGTTCTCCAGTCAAATCTACAAGCTATAAGAAACTGTTTAGCACCTTCAAAAAATAGCGCGGAAAAAATCACAATTTGGTTTAAAGCATACTTCATGTTCTATAAAAATTATATAACTGTATTTGAAAAGAAGGCCTACATAATTGGTTATATTCATTACAAACAAATTAAGCACTTGTAATAATCTCTTTGAATGGCAACATATCATTATATGGTGTTAGTATATGTGTTATATCTACTAATATTCTATTAACAGCATAAATAACTTACTTTTTTAACTCGTCAAGCGTCAAAAGTATTCCATTTTTACAGAAACCGCAGAAAGTAGCTGCTTCAACATACTCTTGTTCACCAAAGGCATGTATCAAATGAAAGTATTTTTGTCCTCAACCAATAAAAAAAGTTACATTAATCATACCCCTGATGATTATGCTCATCGTAGCTTCTAAAAATCAGTACCCTGTAATTCTTTAACTAATTGAGACATATGCTGATTTGTCACTGCTGCTAGATCCTTTTCAGCTTTCTGAAGTACTTCCTTTTTATTATACTTACTCATCCTAGTTAAGACATTAAAATAAAGTATTGCCAATAATATTAGAAAGATCAACATTACATGAAAGAGTGAATTAGTAGCCATCACAAGTAGATTTTGGTTTCACATTATTTATAATTTTTTTTTTGTTTTAATTAAGATAGAACATTTTAAAACTCACACTGTTCACAGATTTAACAAAGAACAAAGGAAAGCAACGGATATGTATAAAGTCTGAATATGAGGATAATGTGATTATTAAGATAAACTTACTGGTAATAGAAAATACACTCATAATAGTAAATCCAAGGAAAAAAAATGAGAAGTTGAGTCAGATGATTAATTGAAAGTATATATAATAAAGCATTTGCAAAAATAATCAAAACAAAGGCCGCATATCAATCATGTTTATGTAATTTAGCTTATCTGAGTCAGCCCTTGAATCAATTGAAGATCCTAAAATATTCACCCAATCATTCCACAAGGCACAAGAGAGAAACAAACAGAGAAGAATGGAAAAGCAAAAACTAACCTGTGAACTTGAAATATGACTTTTTTGCTGTTCATTATTACGTCACGACTTGCTTTAACCACTCTTTNNNNTATAAACATAAGTTACAAACAATGAGCAGCATATATAGAACATGCATGGCTTCAAAGTATGAATAGTAAGAAATTCAAAACAATTTTAGCTACGAATAAACAATTATGAGTAATTATGAGTGGATTAAGCATCACATGATTAATATTTAAGTTCCTTTTATAGAAAATCCTTCTCCGAGTGTCCAAAACCTAGAAATTTCAGATAAAATAAACTAATCGCTATGTTTTATTACCGATTGAAGTGAATGAAAGAAAACAGAGCATAGGAACTAGAACAAGAAAATAGCAATAGAAGAGAAAGAAGATTAGGGTTACCTGCACGGCTGAGGCGACATCAAAGAGAGAAACGCATCAACTGAGCAACACACGAGCGAGAAAGGCACTAGTGATTTCTGTGAGAATAACTTTGATCGAGAAATTAAAACAAGCAGTGCATAAATTTGAATAAGGGAAAGCAGAGCGCGAATCTCAAAAAGAAATAGAGAAATGGAAGACGTACGGTTTAAAAATCTCGATGGCGACACCGGGAAGGTAGAAAGAGTGAACGCAGGACTGCAGGAGAAGGTGAAGGCGACGAAGATGGAGGCGACAAAGACAGTGGCGGGGAAATGCGCATTAGGGTTCGAAAGGTAAGGACGCGAGCAACACACAGAAAAGAGTCGGGAAGGGGTGTGACGGAGTTTTGGGGCGATGGAAGTTCAGTGCGACAGCGGCGCAAGGTGCGACGGGGGCGCAAGGCTGAGAGGCACCATCAATGGAGCACTTGGAGGGGATGGGTGTGGAGGCGCGGGGAAGATATATGTGAAATGAGGAGGAGCTTCTAAAGCAAAATCTTTATTTTAATAATTCTGACGGAATATTTTAAATTACAGACATATTTTCTGCCTGTAATAATGTAATAAAACGCAATATTTTTGTTCATTTAATTACAGACAAATTTTTCGTTGATAACTATTTTCTATGAAAAAAATTAATTTTTCCGACAGAATTATCGACGGATTCTCTTTTCTGTCTATAATTTATGCTAATTCATTTTTTTGTTTCTGACAAAAAATTCCTCATAAATTCTGTCTGTATTTCCGTGGGATAAAATCTGTTGGAAATATCTGTCTGTAATAACTAGTTTTCTAGTAGTGTCCTAGTTCGGCGGCCTTATGCAATGCAATCTACATCCACTCTTCACCACAACATTGGTATAATTTTCACAATCTTTTCAAGTATTACATACACCAATTTCCAAGAATTTAACCTAATTCTATTAAGGACAAATCAAGCTTCAACACAAACTTGACTTGGTTAGGCAACTTTTTAGACTCTTAACACACACTATAAAAAAAAGTGGCAGATAGCGGCGGGCATTTAGAGGTTGGTGCGATGGATTGGGGAGGGGCTTCTTAAAGCTTCTTATTTTGCAGCAGTTTTGGTTTAAATGCCGCAAAAAATGTCGATTTTGGGGCGGTTAATGCAGCTGTCAATATTAGATACTTTGTTAGAGGCAGTTTTCTCCTAACCGGTGCAATACGTTTTTATCTCAAATTTTTATGTTTAAACATTACCGTGTAAAATCTACTAGTTCTCACTATTTTTTTGAAAAATATGTTTCAAATACTGTTACTTAATGCATTATATACATTTTCATATTTGTTTTACGTAAAAAATAATTAGTGAATTAAAAAATATATATTGATTAATAATGTGCACAAATTTACGAATTAGGTTTTCTCGTGTACTATCAGCGCATTTTAAGTTTGCATTTGAGCATAAATGTTAAAGAAAAAATCAAGTCAACGTCTAAATTTATAAAGTCAAAACAAAGTTCAATAGAGCATAAAGATCATAATTCTTAAAGTAGACAAATAAGTAATGAGCCAAAATTTCTCTTCAACATCGTATTGACCTGGCCAAAAATACTCTGTCACAAATCTACAGCTTTTACGTGATAACAGATCTGATAAGTCATCTCCAAACCATGAGTTTTTGTTCAAATTAAAGCTCATTTTTGCAGCATGTACATCATCTTCTCTTTATTGGGTGTATAAAATTTCATTGTATTCTTTCGGAACCTTATTGAGCTCAAACTTCCTGGAGATGTCAATTCCACCAGAGGAGATAGCATCTAAATCGTCTTCCGAATCAATATCTGCCCTATCTAGAGTATCATTAACTATTTTGCTTGAATATTCTGCTGACACTGAAAATATCAACATGCATACAACAAGCTAAGTCTACTCAAAAGAAAATGATAACTCCCAGGTCATTAGCTAGTAATTAAGAAAAAAAAGGTGTGTGAAAATGGTAAGGAAATTTTAAAACCAAACAAAAAATCTAACAACTACCATCTCTTTTGTCGGTAGTTTAGATAAATTTCTTGGAAAGAAGTTCAGTAATAAAAAGTTCTATATACTTCATTTCCTCTTTTGAAGCAATATCCAACTCAACAACATGCGTGTTTCTAAAGCACGTCTGCATCATAATAAAATGTATAGTTCATGGTCTTTTTTGTAAAACATACTATTTCTATATGATGCACTTTCTATGCTAGTTATTTATTTTTAAACTTTAATTCAACAAGTATGTCTTCAGAGGTCTTACCAACTGCACATGTCATAAAAAAAATACCCAAATTTTTTCCCATACATTAATCCCCATTCATGAAGTTCCTACAAATTTGAATATTAACATAACAACTATTATTGCAGTAAATTTGTTAGCATATATCAACTTAAAATATATATTATTCAAATATAGTTTAACTTAAGTTTTTAAGCGTGTGCCTAACGAACAAACGTGCATAGTAACCTCAATTGCCATGTCCAAGTATTCGTTAGAACAAGATCGTCCTGATATAGCCTCCAACCAAGACCTAACATTCAATTTACGGTATCATATGTCTCTAGTAACAGTAATTGCATGTTCTAAAGAAGAGAATAGAGAGGTCATAGCCATTTCGCTAGTGAATGTTGTGCTTGCATAGCATGATGAGAAGTCCTTCTTTTTTATTTCTCCTGTTACACCACTATTTTATGTTGACTATATTGGTCAGTTGTAACAATATTGAAATTGATAATCATTTACTCGATATCATGATTTTTTTCATTGGAAATTAAGAACAACAACAATAATGACGACATTAATACTTATTTGTAAACAGATTTTTACTGGCAACAAACATTGAAAGAAACGGAAAACTACTTTTATTCATGAAAACCAACAATTCAGTAAAGACTTAATTCAAATACGAAAATACAGATAGTAATGTAACCAGCAAACTACGTACATCATAAACACTATTAAACTTATTAATCACACACAGATCCTCTATAAATGACGTTTGCGTTTTCCATATTTCCACTATGCCAAATGTAACACCCTATTACCCTAAGCCTTACCTCATGCGTAAAGCAAAGGATAATAAAGTGCCATGACAATTCTAAAGCTCATAATAATATATGTAGAAAGAATTAATAATAAAGGTGCCCAATGAAGAAATAAAGCCCAAAACAGAGATAGAAAAGCGCAAAGCGTTCACACGATATCTACAAGCGTAAAGGCACAAGATACAACATGTTGAAGATCCAAAAGATTACAAGGTATATAGATATATAGATATACAGATATATATGATAACCAAAAGAAAACTAGCCGCAGGCTGCGAAATTTAGGCCGACTAGTTATATACAGACAATTCAGAGTTTTTGAGTTAAAACAGCATACACAACCTGTCTCTCAAGTTTAGCCTCTAAAGCATGAAAGTCTAAGATATAAAAGAGAGAGTACTACAATAGAATAGCCAAAATACAAGGGATAATAAAAGATCCTCTGCTCCGTCACCATCTCGTAACTCACTGAGGTGGGTTACGACCTGCATCTAAAAAACAACAACATATGGTTTGAGAACCGGAGGTTCTCATTATGGTAACAGTGCTCAGTAATGTAAGATATATGGTTTCGGGACGCCAAAAGCAATCCTAGAACTTCACATCAAGCATAAGATTCAAGCTTATAAAACAATTTAATAAAGTCTTTAAATGGGTTATATATCTTAGGGGATTTCTAAACTAACAATAACACTTCTGTTTCACAGCCTTCACCGGCCTAACCTCCATGCGATCACATCGCCACCACCAACCAAACCTCCTCAGTCCCAGTAGAAAACACAAGTAATTGCATCCAAGTAATACACAAGTAATATTCATGATAGCAAGTAAATCAAGAAGTAATTAAGCATGTTATACAGTTAGGCATAGGATGCAAGTATACAAAGCAAACAAACACATAGAAAATGCACATGATGAATGGCTGTCCTATTGACAGTGATATCCCTTTTCGGTTCAACTGCCAACCTGACTCATCCCCTCTAGATGTTGCCTTCCAGTCACGTATATAAATATGGCCCCTGAGATATAGTGCCCTAGCACACTCTTACGGGATGCGAGCGGGATACTCAGCCTCGACCTCACATCTCAACGTAAGCGGGATTAACCACCTTCCTTACGCTAGCACCATGACCTCAACAAGAGAGATTAACCACCGTCTTTGTCAGACGCATGGCGACTTAACTGTCTCAGCATAAAACAGTATACAACAATAGTTCTCATTGATCGCTCTCAGTACTCAACAAATACCTCATTCAACTCCGAGTTCTAAACTTTTCTTAACCATCGATAGTTCTCAAGTTCTCAAATTCGTCATCAATATTGTACTCTGTCACAATACACAACTTGTCTGTCCTTAGAACTTTAGAAACCTAAGGCTCCGTCTTCTAAACTCAAAATGGAAAATTACCAATTCAAATAAACTAACTCATCTTTACTAGTATTAGAGTCTAAATTACTAGCTAAGGGTCTTAACTAGTAGTTAAAGAAGTTTAGAAAGCTAGAGAACTCTTAAAAATGAAGAAAAAGTAATTTTCAACAAAAAGGTGTCTCGCGTACGCGAACCTCTGCCCCACATACGCACGTGATTCAAAAAGGGTGGTTGCGTACGCGACACCCTGTCCGCATACGCGAGTATCCAAAACAGAATGGAATCCTTGCATCGCGTGTTAAAAGCTCACATACGCATGGGTTAAAATTGAGCTTCTGCGTACGCATGCGGTGCCTGGTGCGAATTTTTGGAATGTCCACAACTGAACCAGCAAAGTGCACCGGATCGTCCAAGTAATACCTCAGGTGAGTGAGGGTCGATCCCACAAGGATTGATGGAGTAAGCAACAATGGTCGAATGATTGGTTTAGTTAGGCAGGCAAAAAAGTTGGTTTGGTAATTTGAAATCGCATTAAACAATAATTCAAGAGTAAAGAAAGCAAATAAGCGACTTGGTAAGAAATCAATAAGAGAAAGCTATTAAGATATCGAAGATGTTTACTTTTTCGGATTAAGTTTTCTTACCAACTATTTTAATCATGCAAGATTCATTTCATGGCAAACTGTAATTGAATAAACCCTAATGTCTTAGTGATTTAGTCTCCTCTAACCTTCATCAACCGCTAATGTCTTGGTCACCTGATTCCGATTAGAGGGCTAAGTTTAATTCTAGTTTATGGCCACAAAACCTTAATTGTCCAAAGCTAAGAGAATTATATGTCATGTATTCCGATTAGTTCTAATTAAGAACTCAATTAGAGTAATCAGTTCGTTACTCTCTAGCCCAATATATAATCCATTAATATCCTCTTTGTGCATATAATAAATTTCTTAAAACATAGTACAATGTTTGTCAAATCTCCACTGATATATGATTCGTCCAAGAACTAGCTACAAGTAGGAGGAATAAGAAGACAAAAATGGCATAGATTTTAGGATCACAAAAACTTTACACTTTTGGTAACAAATTTATATATAGGTCAATTTAATTTGAGTGGATTTCTCTTGAAAAAGTTCTTTCTTATTCTGATAATGTATTTAACGTACAGTTGCATATATATCGTATCAATTACATTATAAAAAAGTATAGGCTTATAGGATTAATAATCTTTGCACATTTTTTTCGTCATAAAATAAGAAAAACTACAAGGGAGGAAAGTCATTTTAAGAAAATGAGACTCTCATCTAAATCGTCACAAAATGTTTTATCCTAAAGCCTCGAGTGAAAAAATATTAAAAATAGAAAGACACATAAAGCTGATGAAAGAATATGTTTTTGGGAGGGGGAGGAGGGGTGCTAGCTTACTATAAATTAATTTCTTAAACAGCGCAACGACAATGTGATCAGTTTATGTGTTGGTCTCCAACAATGCACAGGTAAAGCAATCGTTTTCATATAAGGTGAGTGCTCACAAACATATTCATATGATACATAGATCTTGTGGTATCAAAAAAAAAAAGAAATATGTTATCTTTTCCTTCGTCTATAGCTCTTCATTCTTTGAATCTTTATTAGAGTATCTCCATTCTTATAATTCAGGGAGCACTCAAACCTCAAGTATGTAAAATTATTGTCCAATGCCCAATTAGTCTCATCCTCCTGAGCATCAAATGATGTGATGAATAATGTCATAATCTAGCAGTTACACATTGAACTAATGGTTCATATTATGAATTTTAAAGAACTACTATCAATAATTTTCTCAATCGAACCATCTATCTTTCTATTTATCTATCTATTTTATAACATATAAAAGTTGATATCAACCTTTTTCGCAATGAGTTTAAACTGTCTTTTCTTTGCTAATGATGTCACGTAAACAGTTTTAATGTTTTGGCAAAAGATAAGAATCAACCAATCATCCTTTAATAAAAAATTTTAAAAAAGTTAAAAGAAAAATATCTTATTTATTATTATTCATTTAAAATATAAAGTACTAATTAAATATAATGCAATAAACATCATTAAAAATGTCATAATAATAATTATAAAAAAATTTAATTACAAATATTTAAATTCTACAACTTATACATCTTAAGACTCTTACTATTACCCTATTTTCTCTATTTATACATGCAACATAAGATTCTTACTACTATTTATTTCTTAATCTCTCATACCAATTGTCAAATATTCTTCTAAGTAGGTTTAAATTTGGAACATCTCCTCACCAAGTACATTCAAATATATCATAATTATAAACTTAATTCATAATTTTACATTATATTTTTTGTGTTTTTCATTCTCATTCATTTTTTTCTAACTTTTCCTTTAATTATTTACAAACTAAAGAACACCACGTGAGAACACAAAGTATGACAACTAAGATAAATTTGAAAAAAATAAAAAAAATAAAGATGTAGCTTTGCATTTTAGTTGAATAATTATATAGAATTATATATCCATTGTAAAATAACACTACAAGAAAAATGTTGAATACCGTTAGATTTACTGTCAGAAAATATCAGCTGGTATAAACCTCGTCGGTAAATATTTCTTGTTAGATTTTTCTGGTTTGACAGTAGTTACCGTCGAATTTTCTGACGGAATTTAGAGAATACAAAAATATATCGTGGTCATGTTACCGTCGGTATAATCTGACAGTAACATTTTGGTGCCACTTTGTTCGTTTTCCTGCCATATT
Source organism: Arachis duranensis (assembly GCF_000817695.3). Classification (NCBI taxonomy): domain Eukaryota; kingdom Viridiplantae; phylum Streptophyta; class Magnoliopsida; order Fabales; family Fabaceae; genus Arachis; species Arachis duranensis. The sequence continues at coordinate 74,406,352 of NC_029775.3, forward strand.
ACTGACAGATTTATCTGACAATAATATCGCGAGAAATGTTATATAAATTTTTTAAAAAAATAATGTTACCATCGGAATAGTCCGACGGTAATTCCGATAGTAGCATTTTTATTTTATTTTTTAAATTATCGTTTTACGTCCATTTCTAGTGTACCTTGATAATTAACAATTGAAATAATGCTTCAAACCTGATGTGAAGTACAAAAAATTTAAATTACAAATACCAAATGATAGTAACTGAAATATCTAAATAATGCTAACTATATTACATTCACAGAACTATGTTTATATTCACTAAAACATATATTATAGATACTTATTATTTCTTAAAGAAATACATATCACAAAACTATGTTTATATTATCATCATTCTCCTCTTCCGATGTAGTTTCTTGATTATCATCGAACTCGTCTTCCTCTTCTTTATCTTCATCGACCCTGTCTTCTAGTTAAAGATCATCATTCTCTGGTAGAAGTGCGTTAGCATCTAGTCCAAGGTTAATGATGTCATCATTCATATCAGCAAATCTAAGGGAGATCGGCCCACCAGTATCAAGCACCATTTTTGAAGGAGTTGGATTGTCAATCTGGTAAGGTTATTGACCCTCTATCATATCATCAGACACGATACAACCTCTTGGCTTAGTCTTAACCACAACCACCTAACTAGACTTGCATGAACCCAGATAAGGCAAATAGTATGATCCATGTCGAGAAATCTTCGATGGCAATCAAACCACGAATTCTTGTTGCCATTTGTCAGCCAAAATGCCTTTGTATATACTCCATACAAACGGAAAAATCAATTTTCACTACATTTAGAGCCAATTTTCAAACTAGCTTCTTTGCTTCGTAGTGGTTTCGGGGGATGCTAGATGACCCTATAGGTACTTGTTCGTTGTAAAGGGTGGCCCACTTATCAAAAGACTTTTGGGTATGATTTGACTCCGACTTAATACTCGTCATTCTAACACACGTAGACAACTCCGAATGAACGGATCCATCGTACAAAGGTTTCGCAACAGCTTCTAACAGATGATAAAACCTCTTTGCTTCTAGGTTAGTCTCTTCTTCAGGCTCTTCCAATTTCCTCTCATCTATTGAATCACATACCATCTCATTGTATCTCTCCTGTTTAGCCTCCCAAGTCATTTTATCGATGTTTAGGTCTCTCACCACCAGAACTCTCGTTGATTGACAATCGGACCTATTCAAATTAAAGGCAGACCGGTTAATTTTTTGCTCGTCCACTTCTCCGTATTCTGTCCGCACCCAATACCCATCCTTGAACCCATTACGATAGAAGTGAAGTGTTATGTCTGCAGATCCTAACCACTTAGTCAGTCAACACTTTTGACATAGACACCTAGAAACCCCTTCAAATATAAACAGTTCTATGTTGAAAACATGCACGACAAATGCATCAATCCCCTCAAAGAATTCGGGTTTTAGACACCCCCGGTCCATCATTATCCTTATCATACATCTACAGATGATGACTTGGAATCATATCGAAACACACACCCTAGAATTCAACGAACAACAGAAATTATTTAAGTTTCTAGAAAATTTGGCAGAATATCCCCTATAATTAGAAGCTCATGCCGCATACAATTATTATTTTCTGACAAACCAAACTTGTTTTAAACAATTTAAACAATAATTTGGCAAAACATCTCCTTAATTTAGCGACTTCCATGAAATAAATACAACAGCTTTCATATAGGAAATAGCTGCAGGCATAAATCATTAACATATAGGCATTCAATAAAACATCAAATCCTAACCGTTCTAGAGTGTAACCCTATATAACTCCACCATTTTTCAGCAAATAAGGATTTCGATATGGCGCCACTAGGCGATCTTCTCCAACTTTTGTTCTAAAACTCTATCCTAGGAAAAGTAAGTGTAACATAAAATTTAAACAATTCATTATATTCAGAGATAGAAAACGAACCTGGAATATTATTGCACAGACAACCAAAGAAGAAAAGTCCTAATACCAAGGTACTCCTAATAAAGATAATGTACATATATGTATATAGACATGAGTATAATAGCCACTAGTCACGACTTGCGAAGTTTAGGACGACTAGGATACAGTAATAAAATTAGTTGACAACAGTAACTTTCTTATCTCTCCCAAAATATACATCAAAGACTCTATAGGCAAGTTTTCAAAAGGAAATAAATACATAATAAAAGGTTTTCAAAATAAGTTCGGAGAGATTCTAACAAAAGTAAAACAGAGTTCAATGATCTTCGCTATCTCGCAGATAAATCACAATTCATTGTTGAGCACTTGGACCTGCATCTGAAAAACAGAGAATATATACAGAATGAGAACCCCCGACCCATGGGTTTCTAGCACGGTAAAAGTGCCAAATAAATACAAGGCACTATAATAAGAACTTACTAAGCATCCTAATCTTCCTTTCATCAATTGTCCACCCTAGGTTCTCACTAATCCATAACTTAGGCAACTGTCCTAGAGGTTACTAAGTCTAATTCAATTTATCATCTTTTCCAACTTTTCAACTTTCCAATTTCCCAATTAGAATAGAACCAGCACTAACTAATTTGACTCAGTAATTCCATATCAGCCATCTCGTATCTTCACTTGGAGCAAGTGAAATCACTGCACTGCGTCTACCCAGGGAGCTCAATTTATCTTATTTAATATTCATCATTATTAATCAATCATTTCATCATCTCGTTTCAACAAAGACAGCCCTCGGCGTCAACCACACTAGCATAAGGGACCTCTCAGTTGTACAAACACAAACAATGCAAATAAGTAATACACAAGTAAGACAGTTAATGCAAGTAAGCAAGTAGGAGTTAAGCATGTAATATATTCAATTAGGCAAATTCATATAATTAAGCAAACCCAAACAAATCAAATATATGTGAATGATGTAGTGAGAGAATCAAACAGCAAGCCAGAGAATTCTCAATCTCAACTTGCCTATACGTGAGCGGGATAACAGCACTGTCCTCACAACACAAAACTTATTGCCTGCTTAATCATAATCACAACACAAGAGTGGAAATCCTCTACCTCAACTCGCCTATTCATTCTGGCATATAGGCTATGTTTGTTTATAGAGATAGGACACTGAGACATGGACACAGAAACACAAAATCATGTTTGGTAGAGGAGACATGGACAGAGACAGTGTGTCCAGAGACACTGAATTAATGTATTTTGTATCCATCTTGACAGAAAGGACACAGGGACACTAACAAGGGACACAACTTATTTTTCATTATTTTTGTTAATTTTTCATAATTATATTTTTTATTATTATATTTTTCATCTCAAATTTTTTGAATGAAAAAAAATGAGAATAAATTAGATTTTCATAATTTGTTCTAGTTTATCACCAAACAGAATACAAGAACACAAAATTTTGTGTCTCTGTCCATCAGTGTTTTGTCCTGTCCTGTTCTCAGTGTTTTGTCCTGTCCTGTTCTCAGTGTCTTGTCATGTCCTGTTCTCAGAAACAAACGCAGTCATAGTGCCCGTCATACTTCACCATCATCCTCATTATCAATCTTGTGATAATCATTATTCTCATTATCAATCTCATCTCAATTCATATTCAATCTTAATTAAGTTCATTCATCATTATCCATTCACTCTCATCATCAATTATCTCATTCATAATCATCATATATCACTTAACATCTTGTTCATTTCTCTCAATTTTACTAACTCAATTCATTTGACTTTATCCCTAACTTGTCCATCCTTAATTCCACCGGATCTAGACTCATATCAAAGTTTATTAAAGTTTAGAAGGCCAAAAAAATGGCTGAAAGCCATAAAAACATATTTTTCCAAATTCTGGGAGGTTGTGCGTACGCATGCAAGTGGTGTGCATACGCATGGGCTGAAAATTTGGGTGTCCACGTATGCATGCAAAGGTCCGCGTATGTATAAGGTGAAAATTTAGTAAGTCGCATACGCATGCATGGTGCCGCATACGCATGACCCTAATTTTGGACCATTCCGTGTATGCATACAGTGTCCGCATACGCAAAGACACTTGGCAGAGGCCAATGCCCGTGTACACATGTCAAAGGCCACGTATGCATCCATATCAGAAAACAGAAAATCTGATATGTTGCAGAAATCAGTTTTTCAGTCCAATTTTCAAAACCTCGTAATTTTTTCCACAAAATTCCTTTTTCAACCATTCTTGAACCGTTGGAAAGATCGATAAATGAATTTTCATAAAAATCTAATGTTAAAAGTTTTCCAACTCCGAGGGCCAAGTTACGGCCTGTTAAAGTTAGTCAAAAATCTTTTTATACCAAAAAGTAGAATTTACCAATTTTTCCAAAGATTCATAAGCCTCTACTAAATTCAATCAACAATTTTACCACAAACCAACCCATTTCATATTCTTACACTTAACCAAATTCAAACCTACTTCATTTAATCTTTTTCACTCATAAATTATTTTTTCAGCCGCAATATTAGACAGATCTCAGCCCGTATTGCTAGTCAAATTTTCAGTGTGCGTTTCCACACAGAAAACTATGTTTTTCAATGTGCGTTTTAAACTATTCTTTCTTTGTCCAAAATTTTGAAAGTTAAAAAATATAGAATATTATGTTTTGTGATAGTAAAAATTTCTATTGAGTGTTTATATTGCTAACAAAAAAAATTCAAATAATAGTAATTTTAAATAAGTTTTAAAAAAATTAAAAAACATAGCAAAGATATATATATTCTTAGGGTTAGTTTAAATTGACTTTTGAAAAAAAGTACTTATTTTTTTATTTTTTCAAAAAAGATATATTTTTACATACAAAAATTATTTTACAATTGGATAGACTTTTTAAAAATAGTTTTTAAGTATTAAAAATATATTTTGCTTCTGCTTTTTTTAAAAGTAAAGTATTATTAGCTTTTAGAAAAAGCAAATAATTTGCTTTTTTTAATAAAAGTACTTTTTTTTAAAGACGTATCCAAATAAGTTTTAAATTAAATAAAAATACTTTATTTTTTAAGAAAATGACTTTTTTTATTCAAAACACCCAATCCAAACTAATATAATTAGAAAAATAAAATAATTTCGTTCCTTAAAATTTAAAAATCTTACGCCTAGTGAATTGTTATTGTAATTTTTTTTGTGATCCACATAAAACTTAAAAATACATGAAAAAGAAGTCTAGTGATTGAATTTTGCTTCGACTTTTGGTATGTACCTTCTAAATACTTATCCAAATGTTACTTACAAAAAAAATTCAAATCAAATACACCAAGCATTGCCAAATAACTTAGATATATCTTTTGGAGTTATTTTGTAACCTACATAAACTTACAGGTATTGTTTTGGTAATTTATCATACTATTTTATTTTATTATGATTTTTTTCTTTAAATCTTAGTTATTGTGTAAAAGGGCAGCCTGAAGGTGCAAAGACACTAGTTCAGTCATTGTTCCCTGATGTTAACCTCGAAGCGCATACTTTAAGTAAACAACGAAAACAATCTATAACAACCACAAAAGTAGCTTTCACCAATATCATTTATAACCATGTACCAAAAACAGAACCAATAATTAAATTTATATAATGTACATTTGAATATACATTCTAGTACTTTGTCCAAAAATTAAATTGATCCTGAAAAGATGGAACAAGAAAGCCTTCTAAGGCTCTCACTACTAATTTAAGAAGAATTCACAACAGAAAATTCTTCATGGGAGGAAAAGATGTTATACACTGTCATCTTATTGATTCTTGTGTTGAATTTTCTTGTTTTCTTCCCAACTTTTCATCCCTTCTCCATTTTTCTCTTGTCTGCTAAATTATTTCCTAATCAACTTTTTTAATTTACAATGAACTATGAATAAAAACCGTCTCAGGTATCTATGATGACGGCACATTGAAATGGAAAAGCCATGATATGACGAATGCGAAAACCATACAAGCAAGAAGAAAGTTTAGGAAGCGATGACCATGCCAAAATCTTCGAGCTTCTGCTGGAGTTGCATGTGTTGAAAGTGCAGCTATTGCAGCAGGGTTGTTCCCGTCACTAGAATGGTCAGTTGTGCCATGAACATTCCGTGCAACGTAATGACAAATTTCGCAGGTCCTACTCAAAAACACACAAAATTAGAGAAACATACAAATTTTTAAAGTGAAATGAAAGGTCCACCAAGGCAAACCACTACTATCACTGCAATTATTGCTGATACCCAGACCAAAATACAGTAACACTGATGCAATTCAAAGAGGTCTGCTTCTAATAAATCCTTTTTTTTTCAGTGTCCGCTTCTAATAATATGATAATCAGAATATCACAAAAAATATCTGATTTCAGCTTCTTTGTAGAAAAAATCTTCATTTAGCTTTTTCAATTATAAAGAAGATTTGAGTCGTAAAGTCACTTTTTCAAAAAACAAATCGGGGAAATTATGTATAACAACAACAATGAAGTCTTATCCCACTAGGTGGGGTCGACTATATAGATCAAATGATGCCATTGAACTTTGTATGTATCATGTTTACAGTACCACTATTTACACGTAGATCTTCTTTGACTACCTCATGTATGGTTGGTCTTGGAGAAAAACGTAGGGGAAAAAAAAAGAAGGGAATAGGGTTAGTGTGCTTGAACTTAAAAGCATCATAACAAAACCCTGGAAACTTTTTACAGTTCTCAAACTCCAACATACTTTGCAATAAAAGAACTTGATCAAAATCTAACAAAGTTGATCATCATAACTTTCTATACTAAGTGTTCATGGCATAAAGATATGACACTAATCGGAATAATTCTCAATCTTATAGTAAATAGTTTATTAACACTAGTTAGCTCATCTTGCATCATCTTCTGTGTACAAGAGAATAAATTACCTTCAAACAAACTAACAACTTTCTTTGCAAAGCATGTTGCACTTTACCCCCAAAACCAAGGAAAAGAAGACAGTATCATGAATTATATGCCACAGATTAAGGCATCAAATACACCATTAAAAATTATTCTGAAATGGGATAGATTCATATTCTGTTCCATTAACGGATTTTAAATTAGCCATGGAAAAATATCGCACTCGGATGGATTTAGATAAGACAATAAATCTTTTCTTACACAAATTGCTTTCCAATTTGACATTAAGGCATTGAAAACCATCAATCCATAGATAAAGTATGCCCTACCATGTATTCATAGAAAGTACAGAAAAACTTAAAACTCAAAAAAACTTTGATTTAGAGTTCGAGAACTATAATTAAAATCAAGGATTGGCATGTGGCACTGAGAAAAAGGTTTTCAACTGTCATATTAATATATTATCTGCAAGTAAAACAACATGGAATATTTTACTTCATAAGATTGGAACAAGGATCTTGTCAATTTTTACTGATAATGTAGTAGTGCTCACAAGTCACAACAATTATGCAATACAAAAAGTTGATCATTACCAACCATCTTAAATGATCAGATAATTAGGACCAGTGGTTTATTGATTTAAATATTCTAAGGTGGCACATCACTAATCAACAAGCATCAAACTAAGATATTTAGATACAGGAATATGAGGCCACAAGGCACAAGGGTCAAATCTCCACTTTGAAAGAGATTAAAAACAATAAGAAAGAATATGAAGTTTCCTAAATTTCAGAAAAGGTACAAGAAAAAAATTCCAGTGGTGCTTTAGACATGTCAGCTTAATGAGTGTGGGACAGAGTTATGCTTTTACGTATGCCATTTCTCTTTTTCATCACATTCTTTAAAATATCTTAATCTTCTTCTAAACAACTTTCCCTTTGTTGAAGAAATCATAGAGAGACATAGCATGTTACCAATTTGTGTCTTTAAAACACTATAAAATATATGTTTTCAAGCACTTTTGTCATCATCATCTTCAGCTTTACACTCATCACTCAGTTAAACAATCCACAACCCTAATCCTCTATGATTTCTTTTGGAAAAATAAAATTCCCTCCAACAAGGAAACCATAGCTGTAAGTAATTGAGAATATTTGTCAGAATCAGCACCAAGACATAGAACAAGTATACATATAGAGCAGTACCAAACAATCCAATTCTCAATTCCATGAATCATAAACAAGAGGGTGTCCAAAATATCCACAGAATCAATCAAATTCAGCATTACAAAAACATAAAAAAAAAACCAGATTTTGCAGTTAAAAAGAGTGAAGTAAAGATGGGATTTTATACTCACAAATTCCCCTTAATCTTGAACCATGTCTCAGCACATATTTTGTGAGCAGCAGCAAGGTCATCTTTACAAGCACAACCCAATTCAATTGGAACACCAGACTCAGAACTATCACTCTCCAAACCCATGTGACAAATTCTACAATCCCTCTCCACTTTGTGATTATTATTAATAATATTATTATCCAAATGCACTTTGATTTCAGGAACCGCAGCTGCATTTCCCAGCTCCACAGAGAAATCAGAAGCAAAAGAAGCCCTCCCAGAATCATGAACAACAGCAGCAGCTTCAAGATCAGAGACACATGAGAAGCTGCAATCATCAAATGCTGAGCCACCATCACCATGTGTTGAATAGAAATGAGAGTGGCTTGAACCACCCTCTTCTGCATCAGATAAATACACGCTACCATCATCATCATCACTCCCAACACCTCCAACAACAGCATCATCCTCATGATTTCCTTGCTCTAAATCAATAACATGGGACATCTGCAAAGTTGACATTTTTCTGACCCAGAAGAAAAATAAAAGAAAGAAAAACAACAATGTTTCTCCTTTTTTTTCTCAGACGGTGGAAAGAAAAATATATGCAATGCCTCAAATTCTAGAACTTTGGGCTTTGTGTTCAACAAGAAAGGTCCTTATGTCCATATATAAAATATATTTATAAATTTATAATATGCGCAAAAAGACAAAAACACACGAATAAAATGGGGGTTAAGGAGGTGAGAAACTAGATTAGGTGTCAATTGCATTCAACCCCATTCGAGTAAAGTTCCTAAAGTTTAAGTTTTGGAAGAAGCTGAGGTAAATTGCATCAATTTCCTACTGAGTTAGAAAAAAATGGGATAAGGGTATATGAGAAAGTGAACGGCTGTGTTTGTGTGGCGAAACAGGGACAGAAAGTATTGGAATGGTTGAAGAAGAAGAAGGAGAAGAAGAAGAAGGAGTAGGAAAAAGAAGACGACAAGGACTGAAAGGCTGCAAGGGACACAAGACGTACAAGACTAGAGAAAGAGAGAGCACACACCGGAAAAAGGTTGAGAAACTAATATATATATA
>NC_029775.3:74415747-74419980 GCF_000817695.3 Arachis duranensis
TATCTTTTAATTTTATTATATTTTTAGTTTTTATTTTTAAAATTAAAAAATATTACTAAATATTGAAAAAGTATAACTTTAATTTTGATTAAATTTTTTAAATATTATCATAATTTCATAGTCTCTTAACACCAGAAAATGCATATAACGTGTGAAATTAAATTCGTACTAATCACCTAATTACCAATTTGGAAAATAATTATCTAATATATAAAATAAAATAATAAAAAATCAAAGCATTTAAATTATATATTTAAAGTTTTAAGGTAAGTCATCACAAATAATAATACTAATAACAATAACAATAGAAATAATGAAATAAATAAATAATAATTAGGCGAGATAACAATAATAATAATAATAATATCTACACAATCAAATCAAATTTAATACCAATAATATTTACATGTGATTTTTTTTAAAAAATATTTATTATATAATCCTAATTATTTTTTTTTCGTCGAATGAAATTGTCAAATCCAAATAAAATTTTTGACGGTGATAGAAAAGATAATTTTTTACAAGATGATATCATGATTTCACCAAAACAGTTTAAACATTTTTTTTGTTATTAATTAATTAGGGTTAAGTACGATTTTGATTTCTAAGATATAAGTCAAAAATTTTATTCATTTTTAATTTTTTTTGCATATAAAATTATTTCTAAAGTTTAATTTGGTTTTAAAATTGTTTTTTTAGACAAAAATACCCTTCTACCCTAATTTATCTCAATCCCTCATCTTCCCCATTCACTGCAACAAAAGGAGAGAAGAGAGACAGAGACGCTGGCAGCAGCAACATGGAAGAGCAGAGATGCAGGCGACAGCGACGCTGGCGAAAGTACACACTGGCAATAGCCATCTGGACGAGAAGAGACGCATCCGACAGCGACGTAGGAGGGCAGACATGCAGACAGTAGCGACGCGGACGAAAAAAGACGCAGGCAGCAACAACTCGGACGGGCACAGGCGGTCGTGGCAATGATGCGGGTGGGCGCAGACAGTCGCGGCAGTAACGCGAGCACGCACAGGCGCTCACGGTGGTCTGAGTCATCCTCTTCTCATCACAGTGGTCACCCCCCATTCGTGCTCCCTCAAGCTCTGTCCTTCAGCCTCTCTTCAGATAATTTTCTGAGTATCTGGTGATGATTTTTGTTGTTACTTGTTGCTGATTTTTCTTTTTCATTCTCTGTTAGTTTTTTGTTTTTGTTGTTGCTGATTCTCTTCGTTCATCTCTCCCCTTTTCTGGTTCGATCTCTAAAAAATTGTGAGATTTGTGTGAGAAATTGGTGTTGTTGACTGTAAAATTTCGATAAATTAATTTATAAATTAACTATAAACAAAAAGATTATGAATTTAATATTTATAATTTGGAGAATTACCGATGAGAATTTAATTTAAAACATAAACTCAAGTACTTATCTTAAAGATTTTGACCCTAAGTGTGACCAAACGGAAAAAACTCAAAAAGGGCCCATGTTGGCCCAAGCCCACACATATATAAGATCATAACTTAGTGATTTCAGCACTCATTCTCCCTTTTCTTTGAGAAAGCCACGGACAAAAAGAAAAAAGTGGAGAGAACTTGCCCTAAATAGTAAATACTATTTATTACCACCTTCAATCCTACATACCTTTTAATCCGTAACTCTGATTAGCGAGCCGTTTACAGCCACACCTCGGATCCTTCTTGTAACACTCTCACTATCAGAATGTCACGCTTTCGACTGCGCCACTCTGATAGCTTGGATATTACAACGACTCTAAACATATTTAATACTAAAATAGGAGCCCGTTTAAAACTTAAAATTGCATAACCTTTCAAAAATACTTTTTCGTGAAAATATCCCTCTTACAAAATTGGTAAAGATAAAGGCGAGGGAAAAATAATAATAACTAAGATAATACAAAAATTTCGAATAAACAGAAAATGAAATAAATTTTTCGAATTTTGTCACCCATATCCTGAAAAGGAAAAACCTGTAGGGGAGTGAGAACATCGTCTTCGTTGGTTCTCACTATAGGGTTACATAATTGCTATAATAAGATATGTAAAATAAATTTTTTTTTTAAAGTACAGTGATCATTGCTCGTCTTATGTATCTTTTCAAAAATCCAAAGGTTCACATTCAAAATCCAAAAATCCTTTTTAAAGAGAACTCGGTTAATTCCTCAAAATCAAAAACTTTTTTTTCTTTCTTGTAAAATCTTAAAAGTTTTTTCTAGACAATATGAATGACCAACCTGCTCTAAATATAGGTTCATTAAGTCTATGTTGAACCAGTTTGATTTTTCATACCTTACTAGACCATAAACATAAAGGAAGTTACCTAAGTTGTATAAATGATCATTCTGTTCCAAGCATAGGTTCATTAAGTCTATGCTAAACCAGTCTAATATTTTACACAGAACTAGACCTCAAACACATACCAGCCACGGTCTCAGGCCCATCACATCATCAAACACGACCCCCGACCCAAACAACTCAATCATCAACCAATCACCACAATCCAAACAATTTCAGTCACAAACACAAGTAAAGAGGTTCAAACACAATCAAAGCAGTTACATCAAGTATAGCAAGTAGCAGTTAAATATAATTATTCACATAGGCAAACCAATTACAATATGCACATCCAAACAATGTCACATAGATGCATATGATGAATGCCTATCCTACTGGCTCTAATATCACATTGTTAGTTCAATTGCCAATCCGACACATTCCCATGGGAATGTCGTCTTTCGGTCATGAATATGAATGGGATCCCCCATGGATATAGTGCCGGGCAAACTACCCACAAACATAGTGCCGGACACACTCTTTTGATCCGAAAGGATGTGAGCGGGATACTCTACCTCCGACCTCACATCTACACGTAAGCGGGATTAACCACCGTTCTTACACCAGCGTCGCAACCTTAACAAGTGAGATTAACCACCGTCCTTGCCAAGTGCAAGCGACTTATCAACAATCTTAGTAATATCCACAATCAATCAGGCTTAAAATCTTATTTCGAAAAAATCATTCTTGGCCCATTTACTTTCAATAACAAACATATTCAAGGACCACTTTTTCTCAATTCGATTCCCTTTCAAAACAGAGCCACTTCCTACAACATCTTTCCAAAACTCCTAAATGAATTCAAAACCAAGCCAATTTAAAATCTCTTCTGAAAAACTCAAAATCATTCATTCTAAATCAGGATTTACTCATAAAATTTCTCAGCAGAGACTCAAGATTTTAGGGGAGAATAACCTAATTCATTTTCTTAAATTCATTGACAACCTCTAGAACCTTAGCTTTTTGATTTGAATAAAGAAAATAGAATTTATACCAAAATCAAGTCATGTATGCAAATATTTCGAACCAATTTCAAAACCAACTTACTTAAACCAAAACCAAATCATCTAAACTGAAAACCAATTTCAATTTCATTCTTAAATCTGAAGCGTTTCCAAAGGCTTGGAAATTATTTTAGTTTTGCTAAATCAAAATTTCAAAGAATACTTCTGGTGGACAAAATTGTGATTCATATGTTATTGCATTTTGTAAAATTCATTGCTTTTTCTTTCCCTGGCAATGGCGCCAAAAACATGATGTCAATACCATGGTTTACAACTATGTGTGGTCACAACTCCGTTCAACTTAACCAGCAAGTGTACTGGGTCATCCAAGTAATACCTTACGTGAGTAAGGGTCGATCCCACAGAGATTGTTGGTATGAAGCAAGCTATGGTCATCTTGTAAATCTTAGTCAGGCGGATTATAATTGATTATGGATTTTCGAATAATAATAAATAATAAACAGGAAATAAAGATTAATAACATAGGATAGAAATACTTATATAAATTAATGGTGGGAATTTCAGATAAGCGTATGGAGATACTGTGCCCTTTCTTTTTCTACTTTTCTACTTCTTCCTTCAATCCTTCAGATAGCTGTATGTAGGGCATCACTGTTGTCAATGGCTACATCCCATCCTCTCAGTGAAAATGGTCCTATGCTCTGTCATAGCACGGCTAATCATCTGTCGGTTCTCAATCAGGTTGGAATAGAATCCCTTGATTCTTTTGCATCTGTCACTAACGCCCAGCCTTCAGGAGTTTGAAGCTCGTCATAGTCATTCAATACCGGAATCCTACTCGGAATACCACAGACAAGGTTAGACTTTCCGGATTCCCATGAATGCCGCCATCTAACCACAGACAAGGTTAGACTTTCCAGATTTC
>NC_029775.3:74420164-74420825 GCF_000817695.3 Arachis duranensis
ATTCATCAAGTTGTTGTGCAACGTATATCTTGGAATAAGAATAAAGAGAATTGAATAGAAACAGTAGTAATTGTATTAAAACTTGAGGTACAGTAGAGCTCCACACCCTTCATCTATGGTGTGTAGAAACTCCACCGTCGAAAATACATAAGTGAAAGGTTCAGGCATGGCCGAATGGCCAGCCCCCAAAACGTGATCAATAGCCTCCTAAGATGAAGAATAAAACAAAATTGCGACCAAAGATGTCTAATACAATAGTAAACTATCCTATTTATACTAGACTAGCTACTAGGGTTTACATGAGTAAGTCATTGATGCATAAATCCACTTTCGGGGCCCACTTGGTGTATGTTTGGGCTGAGCTTGATCTATCCACGAGCTGAGACTTCTCTTGGAGTTGAACGCCAAGTTATAGCATGTTTCTGGCGTTCAACTCCGGGTTGTGATGTGTTTCTGGCGTTTAACTCCAGACAGCAGCATGTACTTGGCGTTGAGCGCCACTTTATGTCGTCAATTCCCGAATAAAGTATGGACTATTATATATTGCGGGAAAGCTCTGGATGTCTACTTTCTAACGCCATTGAGAGCGCGCCATTTGAAGTTCTGTAGCTCCATAAAATCCATTTCGAGTGCAGGGAGGTCAGATTCCAACAGCATCAGC
>NC_029775.3:74422534-74424261 GCF_000817695.3 Arachis duranensis
ATTGTGAGATAATTCTTTGGACTCGGGTTCATACTTTGATCATGGTTCCTAGTGATCCATGCATTGGCATAGAACTCTTGAACCATTAAGATTCCGACTTGTTGCATGGGGTTGGTTAGGACTTTCCAACCTCTCCTTCGGATTTCATGTCGGATCTCCGGATACTCATTTTTCTTGAGTTTGAAAGGGACCTCAGGGGATCACCTTCTTCTTTGCCACAACATCATAGAAGTGGTCTTGATGGCTTTTGGAGATGAATCTTTCCATCTCCCATGACTCGGAGGTGGAAGCTTTTGTCTTCCCTTTTCCTTTTCTAGAGGATTCTCCGGCCTTAGGTGCCATTGATGGTAGTGGAAAACAAAAATGATTGTGCTTTGACCATAGCAAACTTAAAGTATTGCTCGTCCTCGAGCAATAGAAGAAAGAAGAGAAGAAGAAGAAGAAGAGAATATGGAGGAGAAGGGGAAGTGTAGGTTCGGCCAAGGTGAAGAAGAGGGGTATGTGTTGTGTGAAAATGAAGTAGAATGGAAGGGTATATATAGGGAGGGTAGTGGGTGTAGTTTCGGTCATTTAGGGTGGGATTGGGTGGGAAAGTATTTTTGAATTTTGAAGGTAGGTGGGGTTTATGGGGAAGAGTGGATGGATGTGAGTGGTGAAGGGGGTAATTGGGAAGAGAGATTGAAGTTGTTGGGAAGTGTAACATGGGGAAGAGTGTTATAGGATTAGGAGGTAAGGTGGGAATATGTTAGGTGGAGATCCTGTGGGGTCCACAGATCCTGAGGTGATCCTGTAGGGTCTACAGATCCTGAGGTGTCAAGGAATCACATCCTTGCACCAAAAAGACATACAAAATGCCCTTGCATACTATTCTGGTGCTTAAACACCGAGGTGATGCAGGTTCTGGGCGTTCAACGCCCATGTGTAGGATGTTCTGGGCGTTCAACGGCCATGTATAGCATGTTTCTGGCGTTGAATGCCAGTTCCATGCTTGTTACTGGCGTTCAGCGCCAGCTTTCCTCAAGGCACATTCCTGGCGTTCAAATGCCAAAATGTTGCTTGTTTCTGGCGTTCAGCGCCAGATTCATGCTCTGTTCTAGCATTGAACGCTAGCCAGATGCTTCTTACTGGCGTTGAACGCCAGTCTGTCCTCCCTCCAAGGTGTGATTTTTCTTCTGCTGTTTTTGATTCTGTTTTTAACTTTTATATTTTTTTGTGACTCCACATGATCATGCACCTAATAAAACACAAAATAACAATAGAAAAAAAATAAAATTAGATAAATAAAAATTGGGTTGCCTCCCAACAAGCGCTTTTTTAATGTCATTAGCTTGACAGTGGGCTCTCATGGAGCCTCACAGGTGATCAGGTCAATGTTGTATAGTCCCAACACCAAACTTAGAGTTTGGATATGGGGTCTTAACACCAAACTTAGTGTTTGGTTGTGGCCTCCCAACACCAAACTTATAGTTTGACTGTGGGGGCTCTTCTTGACTCTGAACTGAGAGAAGCTCTTCATGCTTACTCTCTTTTGTCACAGAGGGATGGCCATGTGCCTTAAACACAAGGTAGTCCCCATTCAATTGAAGGACTAATTCACCTCTGTTGACATCTATCACAGCTCCTGCTGTAGCTAGGAAAGGTTTTCCAAGGATGATGCATTCATCCTCTTCCTTCCTAGTGTCTAAGATTATGAAATCAGCAGGGATGTAAAGGCCTTCAACCTTTAC
>NC_029775.3:74424431-74426462 GCF_000817695.3 Arachis duranensis
AAATCACATAGAGCTTTTTCAAAGGTCAATGTGCCTATGGTACAAGGTATTAAGAACTTGCCAGGATCTTGTCTCTTTTGAGGTAAAATTTGCTGAATATTGATGCTACGATTTTAGGAAATTGCACGATCGGCAAAAATTCCTTCCGGCAAGTGCACCGGTTATCGTTAAGTAAAAACTCACAATAGAGTGAGGTCGAATCCCACAAGGATTGGTTGAGTGAGCAATTCGGATTAGAAGTGTGTTCTAGTTGAGCGGAATCAAGATTTAGATGAGAATTGCGGAATGTAAAATTGCATGAATTAAAGAGCGAGAAACTAAATTGCTGGAATTAAATGGGATGGGGGTGATTGCATGAATTTAATGGCAGAATGTAAGAGAAAGTGTAGATCAGAAATGGGGAATTCATTGGGTTTTAGGAGATATTGAGATCTCCGAATCAAAATATTTTTATCCCTTCCTCAACCAATGCGTTCATTGAATTTTGCTTGGCAATCTTATATGATTGGATCCCAATCCCTTGGCTCACCAATTCTCTCTAAAAATAAACAAATTCCCAATCCCTTGGTTTAAATGTTCATAAGGAGAGATGATGCTTGATCACTGATTATACCACACAGTTTCATGAACCACAATTTGGTAGGATTACATGTCACAATATCCATCCAAACCCCAATCCAATTCACTGTGAGAAAGTTTCTCTAGCATGAATCCTCCATTCCTTTCCCAAGGTTCCGAAGGATTCCAATTATGGATAATTTCTTTCCCAAGACAACTAACCAATGGAATTAGATCGAGAAGCTTTCTAACAAAAATTCAAGAGAAAAGATTGAAGAAGAAGATAAAAACTATTATTGATTCATTCAATTACAATAGAGCTCCCTAACCCAATGAAAGGGAGTTTAGTGAGTCATAGCTCTGAATTCAATTACAAAAAGTATGAAAACTAGAAAAATGATCCAAAGTCCTCTCTAACTTAAATTCTATCCTATTTATACACTTTCTAAATTGAGCTTCTGTTGTGTTTCTTGGGCTTTGAGGCCCTTCCCTGATTTCCTTTTGCTTTGGGTTTATGATCCATAATCCTGATGAGGCTGCTGATCCAATTCTGTAACATTCATTGAGCCAACTTAGTGATAATCAGGTAATGACACATGACTCAACAAATTGAAATTCCAGACTCATCAATTCTTCAGGCCCAATCCCATAAACCATGATATTCAATTAGGTTTCATACCAGAGTACGTTTAAGTTAATGTTTGTGCTCAAATGCTAACTTAAACTGCAATATCTTTAGCCCAGAAACCTTTTCAAATAGTGGCGTTTAAGTTCCAGTTTAAGTTTCAGTTTAAGGTTAAACTGAAGCTTAAACGTGGAATGGAAGAAAACAACCCTGGAGGGTAAAGTAGTCGAACACGTTTAAGCTTCAGTTTAAGGTTAAACTGAAGCTTAAACGTGGAAATGGAAGAAAGCAACCCCGGAGTGTGGAATGGTCGAATACGTTTAAGCTCCAGTTTAAGCTTAAACTGGAGCTTAAACGTGGAAATGAAGAAAGCAACCCTGGAGTGTGAATTTGGTCGAACACGTTTAAGCTTCAGTTTAAGGTTAAACTGAAGCTTAAACGTGGAAATGAAGAAAGCAACCCTGGAGTGTGAATTTGGTCGAACACGTTTAAGCTTCAGTTTAAGGCTAAACTGAAGCTTAAACGTGGAAATGAAGAAAGCAACCCTGGAGGAAAATTTTGGTCGAACACGTTTAACCTCCAGTTTAAGGTTAAACTGGAGCTTAAACGTGGGAATGCTCCCTGGTGCATTTCTCATTTCTGGCGTTTAACTTCCAGTTTAAGGTTAAACTGGAGGTTAAACGCCACTTTCAGCTTTTCTCAGCCTTCATGATTTTGGCGTTTAAGCTCCAGTTTAAGCTTAAACTGGAGCTCAAACGCCAGTTCCCAGCATTATATGGCTTGGCAGTTTAAGTTCCAGTTTAAGCTTAAACTGGAACTTAAACTCCACATGTGTATAATGCTGGGAA
>NC_029775.3:74426565-74426875 GCF_000817695.3 Arachis duranensis
TTGCATCAAAGTCTTGCAAAATTTCATGAGAATTCTTCCATTCATAGCATTCAAGTAATATAACTAAAAACTCATGGAATTTGCATCAAAATTACACTATTTGGATGATTCATTACTTTGTTGTTCATTTAACCATTCTTGGTTACTTTAAGCTCAAGAAAATGCATAAAACAACTAAAACTAACAGAAAAATGCTAGTGAAACTAGCCTAAGATGCCTTGGCATCAAATATCTAGTTCATTAATGAGCAAGGGAGGTTCACTTTTCCAAGTCTCATTACCAAACAACTTGGCATTCAGCTTCATGATAG